>NC_139978.1:17502442-18092442 GCF_963993115.1 Abramis brama
AAACTCAGCAAAGGATGAACACAGACAGAATGAGAGCGACCATCAATCATTGTTGAAGGGATAGTTCACCCAAAAAAGAAAACTCGGTAATCATTTACTCACCCTCAACTCAAGTTGACGTACTTTATTGAGTGGAGCACAAAAGGAGATATTAAGAAGAATGTCCAAGCTGCTTTTTTTCCATGCAATCAAAGCGGATGGGGACCAGGGACAGCCGTGAAACCATTGACTTTTATTGTAAAACAGCTTGGACATGCCGTTATACAAGTACTTTTTGTGATACACGCATACAGTCAAACAGTATGGATTTGGAACTGCGTTAGATGGATAATACTAAAATCTTCATTTTTGGGTGAAATAATTCCATTAAAATCTTTTTAGGTCACAGAGCTTTTAGCTGCTCGACAAAGAGTCCCTGCACTGATCTACAGACCCTCTTTTTATCAGTCTCCAGGAGCACCAAAGACAGAAATCCCTTCTAATCCTGTAGTATCTCATCTAAACGCTACGATTTCTGTCTTACTTGAGCACATCAACTCAGAATTAGGGGCCGTTACACTGTTCGAGTTTTTGCGAGTTTTTCTATGTAAACATGCATGTTTGACTGCGTTTGACGGTCTCATAAAAATGTGGCGCTCATGTTTCAAGAAGTTAACCTTTCTAAAAAGCGTCTCTAAATGTTGGGTTTTTATTTTATTCCATTGGCCTTGCGTTTGCATATATAAAGTCACCATTAAATCAAAATGGAAAATTCAAAATTTGTATGGAATATTGCAGTATTTATTGTATTTTGGTCAAATTCATGTGCCCTCGCACATCTTTAAACAAAATAACTTCCCCTCCCTCTTGCAGTGAGATCTCTTCTCTGATGATGTGTTTACTGGCGTGAGGGCGGGACAACCTGTCACTCACATGACATCACATCAATAGAAAACCACAACCATACAACGATCCAATCAATTCCCAATGGACAAAATCAAGTCCAGCCCTACAAGAAGCAGTTTCACTCAGATGTATACGCCACAATATAAGGAAGAAAAGGCTATTGAAACTTCCGTCCATGCTGACTTTAAATGCGAAAACACATTCTGTGTGGATGGCCCCTTACTGTGTTAACACCTTGAGAATATGTACACTTATTTGTAGTCTTCTAAAAACTAAAGAACAGTTAAGGAACAGTACATCCATTCAAAAACCATAGGCTGTTTCTTTAAATTATTTTTAGTGAACAGCAACTAAATTTCAGTCTGTTCATCAAACAAAGGTATCATATGACTGTAGAAAACTTGGAATATAGATGCGGCCACTAAAATAAAACAAAAAACAACAGCATATGGGTTTGAAATGACATGAGGGGGAGTAAATGATGATTTTTGGGTGAACTATTCCTTTAAGCACTGAAAACAAGAGCAAAATGTCACCATCAATCAGGTTTTGTCATTTGCTTCACCCCTTCAGGTAAATCAAAAACAGAAGTGAAGCATCATGTCAATCAGCCAGACAAAGCACAGCCACGGAGCTTCGCATGATCAGTCACGGCTCTGTACATGAAAGGGTGTGTGCAAACAACACAGCATGTTCAACAGCGCAGATTACTGCCCGACATCATCCCCAGAAGCTCTTCTGACCTGTTAAAAGTACACAGTGACAAAACCTAGCAATCTTCTTTCCATTTGTGACAGGTGAGGTTACAGGGGATAAAGGGTAGAGGAGGAATTTTCCATGCTGCTATTAAAGAGGAGTGCAGGGAAGAGGAAGGTTAGAATAATCTAACCTTCAGAGGATGAATAAACTGTACTGTGTGTGAAATATGTTATGGTTATCTGATCATCAAATGTTAGTGAATATCTCTATGATTATTGCTAATGGGACAAAGCATCTAATACAAATCTAAAGTGTCTCATTTGTATGTCTGAAATAGATTATCTTTTTACTTTTTACTTAAATAGCTTAATCATTTTAACAGCTAAATATTTAATTTATTTATTTACTTATTCTCTCACTCATTTGCTCGCTCACTCACTCACACACTCACTAATTCACTCACTCATTCACTCGCACTCACACTCGCTCACTCACTCACTCACTCACTCACTCACTCACTCACTCACTCACTCACTCACTCACTCACTCACTCGCTCGCTCGCTCACTCACCCACTCATTCACTCGCTCACTCACTCACTCACTCACTCACAAATTCACTCACTCAGTCATTTACTTGCTCACACACTCGTTCACTCACTCACTCACTCACTCACTCGCTCACTCACCCACCCACCCACTCACTCACTCACTCACTCACTCACTCGCTCACTCACTCACCCGCTCACTCACTCACTCGCTCACTCACTCACCCGCTCACTCACTCACCCGCTCACTCACTCATTCACTCGCGCTCACACACACACACACACACACACACACACACACACACACTCGCTCACTCACTCACTCACTCACCCACTCACTCATCCGCTCGCTCACTCACCCACTCATTCACTCACTCATTCGCTCACTCACTCACCCACTCACTCACTCGCTCGCTCACTCACCCACTCACTCATTCGCTCGCTCACTCACCAACTCACTCATTCGCTGGCTCACTCACTCACTCACTAATTCACTCACCTGCTCACTCACACTCACAAATTCACTCACTCACCCGCTCACTCACACACACACACTCGCTTGCTCACTCATTCACTTACTCGCTTACTCGATCACTCACTCGCTCGCTCACTCACACTCGCTTGCTCGCTCATTCATTCACTCATTCATTCATTGATTGATTCATGTATTATTTTTGGTTTGTGACCATTAATTCATTTATTTATTTACCCCCCACCCCCAAACAGCTATGTAATAAAAACAAACTGTTATCTTTATTAAAATGCTTCAGTATGTTAAAAGTATTTTATCCAAAATGTATTGTTGACATAATTGCAAAATAAACCCCCTCAAGATCCTTTAATGATTACACTTTTCCAGCTTATTTTGCTAATAATAAGACATCTGCATAAAAACTAGACAGATATTACCATAGAATACAAATTTTATTTTATTGGTTTAGACTCAACTAAAGCAATAAAATATTGTGATGCTACTAGATTAGTTGGTTCCTTTTTTTTTTGTATATCAAGGCTGATAGTTTCAACATATTTCACACTTTGTACATTCAGCAAAACTGTCACCTTATAACTTAAATGAAAACATAATTGCATATTTTTTAAAACAATATTAAGTGTGTGTATCTCACATTCAAAAGAAGAGCTGGGTTAGTTTACTTCGTGAGGGGAGGGTGTAATTGTGCATAACTGTTGTGTCATGCACAAATGCATTCCACAGTGCCTTAGCTGGCCGACCATTCAGATCACATACGGCATCCAGATCAGCTGTTAGTATTCAGTCAAAAGGTCAACATTCAGTTAGTGCTGGCTTCTGTAAAGTCTTTAGATATACCTGATGAATGAAAAATATGGAAGGTGGCAGGGACAGGGAAGGGGCAGGAGAGGGTTAGACGTTAGGGGAGGGTTAGGGCGCTCCAGGACTCACAGATCCACACTTTGAGGGTGTACGACAGCTCTAAAAGGTAAAAAAAAAAACAATCCTGTGATGCCATAAAAGAGTACAAAGGGAGAAAAAAAGGTTTGAAAACATAGATGAAAGTGGAGGTCATGATTTAAATCGCCCTTAAACATGGCCAGCTGGGTTTCCTGAAACATGAGCTTGTATACTGACACAATTCACTCTATATAAAGGACTATAACATTTTCACTTTGCCACCATTGAGCTTGACGACTCAACATATATGAAGGCTAATCAAGTAACCAGTGAGAAAAATATCCACATCGTACTTTTTTATTTCTTGATCCTAAATTATAACACTTTAATCTTAGGTTGAAATGGCTTAATATGGTGAATCTCACGAAATGTATAATTTCATCCAAAAATCTAAAGGAAAAAAATGTATAATTGTATTTTTCATAAATACATATCCTATTTTAGGGTCATATATAGTTAATATTATTTGTGACATTATTTTTTACGCAAAGACCAAACTCTGGATGGATGGATGGATGGATAGAGATAGATAAATAATTTTTTACAATGCAAAACTAAATAACTGTAGATTTTTTTTTTTCAAATGGATGGATGGATAGATAGATAGAAAATATTTTTTTACAATGCAAAACTGAAGAACTGTAGAAAAAAAAAGGCTTGATTTTTTTTTTCAATAAACTTTTTCCTTTTGATTATGGGATTTAAACGGATGCGTCTGGCTGGTTCTCACCTTCAGCACCTGCTCTAGGTTCTCCAGTTTGCCTTGGAGCTCAGTCCTCTCCAACAGAGCGCAATCTCTCTCCACTGTCACAGTGTACAGAGCCTCCTGCAGCTGTTCATATTCACTTTTCACCTGAGAGAGAGAGAAAGAGAGAGAGAGAGAGAGAGAGAGAGAGAGAGAGAGAGAGAGAGAGAGAGAGATTAATCAAGAATGTCTACAGGCTTACACTGTTTCCCCTCTGACCTCAGTTAGAAAGGTGAAAGGTCATTAAATCCTGCACAAAAAAAAACAAAAAAAAAACAGTTCTAGGCCCTGTTCCACCCTTATATTCCAGCTCTCTCTTTAGGCTACATTTAATAAAAAAATTCAAGTGTGATTTTACAAGGGGAAAACAAAAAAGATGATTTATTTCATTTATTTCATACCAACTACTGAAGGTGAGAGTTTAAGATAGTAGCTGTGAGCATCAATCTGCAGTGGTTGTCTTTGGATCTGCAGTGGGGTAGAGGAAGATCATGTATGAATAACACCATTTGGACGCATGTGGCCACAATGCTAATAGGTGAAATCGTTCAACAATCTACCAACCTCCAGCATACGATACTCTTATAAACATCAGGGTCTGAGAGGGCAGCTCTAGACGCTCGTATCCTAACCAGCACATCTGCTCCAATGTTATTTCAGTTTAAGTATATAACCACAGCTGTAAAGTACTACTATTTCACCAACAGCCAGATACAGATACAAGATAGAAGATACAATTTAATCAAAAAAACCTAAACTAAAATAAAACATTTTTAATTTAAATTATTGTATTTATTTTTAATATATTTTTTGTTAAAAAAAGTTGGATAAAAACAGTATTAATATTACCAAAATATATATATTTTTTCATATTTCAACATATTTTTCAGAAGTAGTTTGTGGAAAATGTTTGAAATGAGAAAAGATAACTTTGTACACCTTTAAAATTAAAATGCACATCAATGATGTAAAGTACATCAATAATGACTATCTTAAAATATTATATCACAATAATATAATTCTATAAAAATATAATACACAATATGATAATAATAATATTACATCTCCACTGATACATCATATGAAAGGGTTTCTTCAAATAATTACATTTTGCTATTAAATACTTTGATCATTTGAAAATGATATTTTCTGTTTGTCTTCATTCACTTTTTAATGCGATAAATGGAGCATGTGTAGTCAGCACTGAGCTCTGGGGTGAGAGTCGTGTATTTAGAGACCGAGAGCAGAGGGGTTGACGTCCTGTATCGATCTTGGCGTCAGTCATGATAAAAAGCTGAGCTGACAGAGTCAGAGGTAGTACACACTCCACGCCTGTCCAATCTGACACTCATCTCTTATCTGCAACCTGAACCACACACACGTACTGAAACTGCAATTACAGCTGAATATGCTTGTTCTAGAGGAAATGTGTTTGACCTATTACACTTGTATAGTTGTTTCTTATGACATTCAACCGGCATGTCGTTGGATAGTCATAGTGGTGTTGGGCAAAAGACACTCAAGTACAAATTAAACAGAACATGATATCTAAACTGGCCATATTTTTATGTCTATTTTTGTGTCAGATTATGATGGAGTAAAAAAAAAGTTTTTATAATCTTTCATGAAAATGCAATATTTTTGTTCACCCTTGAAACAACTTAATTTTATTCTTGGATAACCAAAGCATGTGGGCAGGTTTTTTTCTAGTATAGTATATTGTAGTTGTTCTATTTGTCTCAGGGCTGCCTTGCTTTATTACAGAAGACTGAAAGTCATGTGTGTAATGATTGCAGTCAGCTTGAATGGCATTTGTTTTATAATATTAGGTTGACTAAAATTGGAAAATCACATTGCTTCAGTGATATTTTTTCTTCTAGACCTAATAAACTGTCTACTGTAGTCAAATAAGAAATGTAACACAAAACAGTAAGCTACTGTACTCAAATCTGTGCATATAACGAATCGAAAATTGATTCAAAATCGAGAATAGATTTTTAATCGAACTGTGACCTCAAGAATCATTTTGAATCGAATCGTGAGGTACCAAAAGATTTCCATCCCTAAGTTTAATTTCAAAATATAAGTGTGTATGTATTTCCAACAACCTCTCTGTCCACCAATGCGTCTCCAAAAAAGGTTGAAGACCCTACAGTAATGCTGAGCCAGTAACAGACTGGATTGACAAGCTGTGTAGATGGAGCAGCTGCCATCTTGATGACTTCAATTCTGAGAGCTGGGACAGAGCTGTAGATTCAACGATGTCTCACTCTGAAACAGCTATTTGAGATGGGGGGGGGGGGGGGGGGGCACACAAAATAAGTGATGCATGAAGGACCATTCTTTTCAAGCAAGAGCAGGCTCACATGACTCACACGTCACACCATTACTGCTCTCAGTTTAGCATCGTAACATAAGGAGCTGTTTTGTGCTATAGCCTGCAATGTGGGCCAATATCTCCATCTTATTTTTAACGAAAGAGCACGCGCAGCCATAACTTGAATGCCTCTGGCTTCCAGTGTCATTCACTTCCAGTTATTTTACCTGTAGAAAAACAGTCCGTTATGCTGCTTTATAACGCAAACTTTTAATTGTTGTTATATTTTATATTAATAATTTCCTATAGCGGCTAATGAATCGGAAGTCTCAAACATTCAAAGAAAAGAGCTTACTTCCACGTTGCAAAATAAGGTGGAAAAAATCTTAGTGAAAGTCTTAGTTTTTTTTTTTTACTGGTTCTATTTGATTTTGAAAAATTTAATTTAAAGCAGGGCTCAGTAATTTCGGGATTTCTTCGCTGTATTCTCGCTTTTTGCTCGCAGGTTTCTTTCTAGAGCTCCCCCTACAGTTTCGGAATAGATATTTGACAACACTGTTGTAAAAACTCGTTGGCGATTCTCAGACACCAGAGGCTAGTAGATCAACGACATCAAAGCAGATGGGACATTCTTTAAAACGTCTTCTTCATTCGGGTTCAAACAGCGTGAGGGAGCGCAATAATGACAGCATTTTAGCAGATTTCTTTTGGCCGTAAAGCAATTCGTTACATCGCGAGAGCTGATATCACGCGATACTTCCTGACGCGGCGGCTGGCGGCCCGCCGGCTCAAAGTTGCAAGTGCGGATTTTCCGCTCACGGGCACCAGGGGGGTGCGAAACGACCACCATTCAACCCGAAATAAGTAATATAACCATTCCAGTGACTCCGAAGCTGTTCAGTTAAGGTAAAAAAGTTACTTAGTTCACCTTTAATTGATTGATTAGGTTTCTTAAATGAACTTTATTCTATTGTATAGTTTCGTTTTTCGGCTAAATGAAAACTTCATTTTCGTTGTTTCAGTAAAAAATGAATTCCGGTGCGGTGTATGAATTGTATCTTTATATTAATAGAAAGGAGAGAAAATTTTGTGTCATATCAATGGCCCAAAACCCATTAGAATTAATAAGAAGTTTCGCTTCCCTAACAGCTTCCACACCTCTGAGAAGGTTTTCTGCTAGATGTTGGATCATGGCTGTCAGGATTTACTCTCATTTGCTCCCAAGCTCGCCTATAAGCATTTGAGCTTTGCAAGATAAATGAATACAGCGTACTGCTAGAACTCACAAACCATAAGTTGTGGAAAGTGTTATACTGTAATTCTTTATAAATATCACACACTCACAGTACAAAGACTTTCTGATGATTTCTGAGGATGTTTTTTTCTTTCTCCTTTACCTTCCTCCGTATTTCTATCGCCTCATAGGAACTGCATTCATAAATGTCTAATGAGGGAGCGGGGATCGTGTTTTGCAACAGCGTTTGACAACACACCTACTCGGACGTATCGGACTAGGCCTACCTTCGAACAGCTCAGCAGGAGGACACTGCTCTGCCAGGATCGGGTGCCAAGATGTGCCTCCAACTAAATACTGACACAGACATGACTAAAAGATTAACCATAAGCAGGCTACAGGGGTGCTGATGCTAGCAGGCATAAATCAGAGATAACAGATCACACATGCAGGTGTGAGACAGAACTAGGGGAGACCAGAAAAGTGCACATCAAAAGAAGACCAAAGTAGACGATTATAGTTCAAAGGTGCTGCACTAGAAGACATAACCAATGGAGCCCAGCAAGGCAGCATTTATTTGATCAAAAATACAGTCAAATATTTTTAAACATTATTACAATTCAAAATAACTGTTTTATATTTTAAAATATAATTATTATTTTTATTACATATTTATTTTAAATATAATTATTAAAATGCCAAGCTGAATTTTCAGCACCATTACTCCAGTCTTCAGTGTCACATGATTCTTCAGAAATCATTCTAATATGCTGATTTGCTGCTCAAGAAACATTTCTTACTATCAATGTCGAAAACAGATTTTGATGCTTAATATTTTTTTTTGTGGAAACTGTGATACACTACAATTCAAAAGACATTCATAATGTTACAAAACATTTATATTTCAAATTCTATTTCAATTATTCAATTGATTATTCTATTCATCCAAGAATCCTGAAAATATTTATCATGATTTCCACAAAAATATCCATATATTATATATAAAATAAGTGTTTTTTAACATTAGTAATAATAATAATCATAATTAGAACCTCAAAAATGTGAGCAAATTTTTTTATATTTATAGATCAGCTGTTAATCGAGACCTGGAGTATACTAACGAAACATAACATTTAAATGACACTGGTATTCAGCTTCTTTTTTTTCTTTTTTTTTGTACCTGTGTGGTTTCGGAAGAGTTCAGAAACTGCAGTGTTTGGTAACAAGAACTTAAGTGATATGTAGTGCTGTGTGTGTTGGTAATATAAGTCTGTGTGATGGCAGTTATGGTCCATCAGTGCTGTGACAAACTAGCACTTGTAAACATACTGCTGCTCAAGAATGTACTCTCTGCCAGTTCCAGAGAGCAGCACTTCTTCACATCCACTATTCAGACCCTTGAAGAAAAGTCTCCAATATATGCTAAGTTATGCACAAACATACACGCCAAAAACTGACTTAAAATGTCTTGTTCAACAATGTGTCTTGACTCTTGACGCTGTAATAAAACGGGCCTTCAGGAAATTGCTTTTCCGTGACAACATTCACAAACTCATACAGACCATCATCGCAAGATCAACATCACAAGGGACATTCAACTTCACCATCCAGGAAATTACATTTTTACCCTTTAAGGATCAACACACAGACACAAGCTCTATACAGTAGACACATACAACTGATAGATTAGAAAATACCCCAAAATACATTGACACCAAGAGCTAAAAGGGAGAAGAAATGTGCCCTTTGACTCAGAAAAGCTCCATTGGGGTAATTGGACTGAAGGTCTCGGAACAGGCTTATTGTAATTTACTAAAAGTTTAGCCATAAAAAAAACATTTTCATCACTCGAAACTACAGTGGCGCATTGCTACCACATACATTATTTTTTCCTCTCAATAATGTCGTACGAGTTATGTTATGTCATTTAAACTATATTTTCTTATAATAATGAGATGCTATGTGATTTGGATTAGACCACTCAATTATGATTATTACGATGCCATTTTTTGGATATTTTAAGTTTTAGAGGGATGGACTTGGGGGGGATGGAAATGGAGGAACAGAAATCTCTCAGGTTTCATAAAAAATATCTTATACAGTGAGGAAAATAAGTATTTGAACACCCTGCTATTTTGCAAGTTCTCCCACTTGGGAGGGGTCTGAAATTGTCATTGTAGGTGCATGTCCACTGTGAGAGACATAATCTAAAAAAAAAAAATCCAGAAATCACAATATATGATTTTTGAACTATTTCTTTGTATGATACAGCTGCAAATAAGTATTTGAACACCTGTCTATCAGCTAGAATTCTGACCCTCAAAGACTTGTTAGTCTGCCTTTAAAATGTCCACCTCCACTCCATTTATTATCCTAAATTAGATGCACCTGTTTGAGGTCGTTAGCTGCATAAAGACACCTGTCCACCCCATACAATCAGTAAGAATCCAACTACTAACATGGCCAAGACCAAAGAGCTGTCCAAAGACACTAGAGACAAAATTGTACACCTCCACAAGGCTGGAAAGGGCTACGGGGAAATTGCCAAGCAGCTTGGTGAAAAAAGGTCCACTGTTGGAGCAATCATTAGAAAATGGAAGAAGCTAAACATGACTGTCAATCTCCCTCGGACTGGGGCTCCATGCAAGATCTCACCTCGTGGGGTCTCAATGATCCTAAGAAAGGTGAGAAATCAGCCCAGAACTACACGGGAGGAGCTGGTCAATGACCTGAAAAGAGCTGGGACCACCGTTTCCAAGGTTACTGTTGGTAATACACTAAGACGTCATGGTTTGAAATCATGCATGGCACGGAAGGTTCCCCTGCTTAAACCAGCACATGTCAAGGCCCGTCTTAAGTTTGCCAATGACCATTTGGATGATCCAGAGGAGTCATGGGAGAAAGTCATGTGGTCAGATGAGACCAAAATAGAACTTTTTGGTCATAATTCCACTAACCGTGTTTGGAGGAAGAAGAATGAGGGGGTGGTAGCATGATGCTTTGGGGGTGTTTTTCTGCACATGGGACAGGGCGACTGCACTGTATTAAGGAGAGGATGACCGGGGTCATGTATTGCGAGATTTTGGGGAACAACCTCCTTCCCTCAGTTAGAGCATTGAAGATGGGTCGAGGCTGGGTCTTCCAACATGACAATGACCCGAAGCACACAGCCAGGATAACCAAGGAGTGGCTCTGTAAGAAGCATATCAAGGTTCTGGCGTGGCCTAGCCAGTCTCCAGACCTAAACCCAATAGAGAATCTTTGGAGGGAGCTCAAACTCCGTGTTTCTCAGCGACAGCCCAGAAACCTGACTGATCTAGAGAAGATCTGTGTGGAGGAGTGGGCCAAAATCCCTCCTGCAGTGTGTGCAAACCTGGTGAAAAACTACAGGAAACGTTTGACCTCTGTAATTGCAAACAAAGGCTACTGTACCAAATATTAACATTGATTTTCTCAGGTGTTCAAATACTTATTTGCAGCTGTATCATACAAATAAATAGTTAAAAAATCATACATTGTGATTTCTGGATTTTTTTTGTAGATTATGTCTCTCACAGTGGACATGCACCTACGATGACAATTTCAGACCCCTCCATGATTTCTAAGTGGGAGAACTTGTAAAATAGCAGGGTGTTCAAATACTTATTTTCCTCACTGTAGGTTTGAAACGACATGATGGCAGAATTTACATTTTTGGGTGAATTATACCATATAAGTACAGTAAACTCAGTCAATCATATCATTTACATCACCGATACATATTGTTGCATTTCTTTATAGCGATATCTCGAAATAACAATGTCTCGTTACACCACTAGATGTTATGTTGAGATGTTATGATGATATATTTTCTCGTAATAATGACAAAAAATACCTTCTGCTGAAGCCTGTATCAATGGCAGAAACCATAGCACGGGATTGCTGTGGTTTATTGATTTACAGTTCATCAGACTTCATTTAAACCAGGGGTTCTCAAACTTTTTGGGGCTGTAACGAATGAAGTCCACTGAAGGCAAGTAGTAGTGAGAACCCAAATGCAATTTATTCCAAAACGTGATCAAACATAAAACAAAGGCATGGAACTCAAAACAAGAACATTAATTGACACGACATAACAGGAAACATTCAATACTCGACAAAGACACAGGGCAAACATGAGGGCTAAATACACAAAAGACTAATGACAAGACAAGGGACACATGTGAACAATTAAACAATGACCCAATGACAACATGACACAACCGACAAGGGAACACATGGCAGGATCACATGACTAGAACAGGGGATCACATGACAGACAAGAACATGGAGCAAGAAACAAAACCCACGTGACAGGGGCCATGGACCCCTTAAAAGGTAGAAAATCTTCCAAGGAACCCTCATAATTAGCCTATAATTTTATGGCTACAATTTGGCTAAAGTTAATGTGGGTGGGAGTAATGCACTTTCGTAAATGGTATCCCCATTTGTAAATATGCACTTTTTAATAATAAAGCACAATTTTAGGCTATTTCCTCTCACTCCACAGCAAATCCTTTAAATTGAATGGTTAAACGAGAAAATATATATTTTAAACAACATAACATCTCATTATTATGACATAATTGAGTGGTAAAAAAGAATTTGTAAGTGGCAACAATGCGCCACTGTACAAAACAAAGTAAATAATATCTGAAATAAAATGTAAAAAACGTATTTTATTTCAGCCAGATTCTAGGCAACATTTATCATTTTTGTACAAGTACTAAAATAACTAAAACTTAAATAATTAAACTAAAACTAATAAATAAATAAATAATAAAAACTATATAGACATGGATAAAAAGAAAACTAATAAAAATGACAAAAACACAACAAAATTACTAAAACTAACTAAACTTAAAGTGAAAAAAGAAAATATAAATATAAAATCTAATTTAAAATATTAACAAAAACTATAACACTATATCAATGACACTTAATTAACACTGACTTGGAAATCTAAACCTCACATTATTTAATAAAATGCAGAGCAATTATCTGTGATGGTACTGTATAACTACCCATGCCACTACAGATCTATTTTTAACACATGGAAAGAGACATTTATCAAATGATTAGCTTGATTCATGAAGGAGCAGTTCTCATCTCAGTCAGTTTAAAGTATTAATGGCATTTTCATCAGAGACGTTAAATCTTTTTGCACTTCGATACAGACTCTTTGCCAGTTTGAAAGTACTAACTTCACAACATTCTGACCATTGACAGATACTCAGGGTCCACAATGAGCTTTTGGCCAATGTTGAGTGAATTCAAACATTTATTGGCCACAAATAATTATCACGTTGTTTTATAGAAAAATATATTTACAGCACTGTTCAAAAGTCTGGGATGTGATTTCTTTTATGTCTTTGAAAGAACTCTTATGCTCACCAAGGCTGCATTTAAACAAAAATAAAATATTGTTAAATATTATTAGAATTATTTAGCAACTGAAATATCTTTTTTCTATTTTACTATACTTTAAAATTGAATTTATTCCTGTGATGCAAAGCTCAATTTTCAGCATCATTACTCCAGTCTTCAGTGTTAATGTCCTTCAGAAATCATTCTGATATGCTGATTTACTGCTTAAAAGACATTTCTTATTATTTTCAATGATGATTATAACTGTAACCTTTCAACAAAAATGTTTTATTCGTAATTAGCGCCAATAGGGGGCAGCACTCGTGGACCTTTCCCGATCCCGTCGCCCTCTCTCTCTCCCACTTCGCTTCCTGTCTACATACTGATCTTACTGACCCTACACTTTTGAATGGTATTGTACAAATATTTTTCCTTATGAAAAAATTTTCCTCATGAGTCAAGTATTTGTAACTGTGATTTCTTTACGTTAAAGTCAAACCTTATTCTTACAGTGTTTCTCCTTTAGCATAAACCAAACTCTGCATGACATTTATATCTACACACAAATCTTCCATACTCATACACTGTACATTGATACACCCATTCAGAGATGAACTCATCAATCTCATGAGTGAGTGGGTGGTCACTGCTGTGCTCCTGAGGGGCAGGGGGACTCGCCGGATTGAGTTAGAGGATGCTGAAATGTATGCCGGGCATCCCAAGGCCTCCAGCTTTATAAGGAACAATCCTCCACTTCCATTCAAGTGGCAAAAACACCATTACTGCTCTCCACCAGGGAACAGGTGATGGCGCGAATGGATTACAATGCCATTGTGTGTGTGAGCAAAGTAGACGGCGAGGGTTTGTCACGCAGCCGTAAGCTACAACGAGACCGACTGCTTACCTGTTCATTCTTTGTTGCCTTCTGGGTATCGTTGAACAACCGGAGATTCAGGCGTGCTTTCTCCTGCAGAACATGCTGAAGCTCACTCTCCTGTCAACACACAAACAACACACCAGGTTAGAATCTCAGTTTTGTGGTACAAATGTTCAAGTGTGATTGTGTCTAGCAGAAATATTCACAGGCACACACTGATGAACACACGTTTAGACGGCGGGGTGTATTCCTGGTAAGAACAGAGTGTTTCCAACACAGCTGGTGTTGGTCAATGCATTATTCATCTTGAGGAGAGCAAGACAGGGAGAGAGTGAGAGGAGACAGTAAGAGAGAGACGCTGCGGCCCATCTGTCTTAGAAAGACTGACACTGAGGGTTTGGACTAAAGAGATCAGTAGTCAACAGAAATCATGCAGTCTCCACACAACACACCTAGAATAGAGAGTCCATCACTAAACCTGCATGGCCTAATGGACATCAGAAAAAAAGTTGTTTCAGAGGAAATTATTACATTTTGATGCAATATTATCAAGATTCTGTGGAATTACATGAACCTATAAACTGTTCATGGACTTTATTATAATTTTAAATAATGTTATCTTTGTAATTTATTTCCTTTTTTATAAATGTGCTGATTTTATTTTATTTTTTTACTCTGCACTATTGTTGTAAATGTAATGCAATTATTAACAGTCAAAAGTTTGGAGTCAGTATTTTTTTTAAAGAAATTAATATTTTTATTCAGCAAGGATTTATTAAATTGATCAAAAGTGAAAGTAAAGACTTTTATATTGTTAAAAAATTATTTTCAAATAAATGCTATTTTAAACTGTATTCGTCAAAGGATCCTGAAAAAACTGTTTTGACATCAAATTTCCATATTAGTATAATTTCCAAAAGGATCATGTGAAACAGGACTAGAGTAATGAAAATTCTGTTTTGCCACTACAGAAATAATTTAAATTTTAAAATATGTTAAAATAGAAAACAGTTATTTTAAATTACAATATTACTAATTGTATTACTGTATTTTTTAATAAAAGAAATCCAGTCTTGGTGAGCATAAGAGACTTTCAAAAACATTTAAAAAAACTCTTACTGACCCAAAATATTTGAACAGTAATTCAATTTTGATTTGTTTTATTTGTTACATTACCATTATTTTACTATATTTCACATATTTTTCACTGTTCGTACAATACAAATGTACTGTTCTTGTCGTACCAACGAAGCACACTAAACTGAAATTAAAATAAAATTGAGAGAGACAGACAGAGAGAGAAAGTGAGAAGTACAAATAAGTAATGTTGATGAGGAATTACTCAGGGAAAAGACAAGAGAGGAGAGAGGCACTCAGCACATTAGACAGCATGCTGGTTTTATGACTGAATCATCTGTACACCTTTAAATAGCTCTATGTAATTAGGTTAACTTCTAAAATCATTGGTTAATCTTTAGTGCTGCAGAAAATTTGCATACGCCCCCTAACCAAACCCTCATCCCACACAGTTTCAGATTCTCCCCTCACTGCAAGAGGAAAACTTAATTACACTCCAACAACATCTACGTGGTGCGACGCTAGTGTCGGTTACTCAAGTAATCTTCAAGCAAGAGCCACAAATGTGAGTGTTCATGTATTCACATGCACTTAAGGAGCGTGAAAATATTGTCTTCCTGTTGTGTTTGTTAATGCACTGTGAACTGACATGAACATTTTATTTACTAACATTATCAAAGGTTAATAAATGCTGCAAAAATACACTGTAAAAAATGATTTTTTGGTGAAGTAAATTCTACTGAAAAAAAACAATGTAATTTACATGAAAAAGTTAGTTCAGGCAAGAATTAAAAAAAACGAAGTAAATTCCATATCAGTACTTAATTCAAGCGAGTAGAAATGAAAGCGTAAATATCAACTCAATAAAATTAAGTAAAAATTACTCAGCTTTTCTGATACTAGGGTTCCCATCATGCACTGGACCTTGAATAATTAATGAGGTTAATTTTTCACTGGTTTCCAGCTGTATTTACACTGTTTTATCATTGCTTTTGTTGTCAGGATTAGTAACTTGCCATTTTGTGACATTTCGAGTAAATTTTCTGCTCAAAATGACACATTCAAACACAAAAATGATCCATCAAATGTTACCGTCATTGTGTATTGTCTACCAAGTATTGAGGTCTTTGCATTCACATGATGCTTAACATCTGACATGCTGTAGTATAAATTACTTAGATAATCTAAGTAAAGCACATACTATAAACGACTAGTATAATTCAATATTATTGTTTGAGTGAAATGTAATGCAAAGGAAATTTCAACTAAATCGATATTAATCAACCTTTTACTAGCCAAGTTAAAATTACTTATTTTTTGTGTTACTTTCACTTAACTAGGTTAAGTAAAGTTTACTTAATTCCATATTCCAAGTAAATTTAACTTAAAGATTTCTAATTAAAGCTACTGATGAATATGTTTAGGTTTTTACTTGGCAAATCTTTGTAAATTTACTAGCATTTTCTGAGTGAAAAAAGTTGCCTAGCTTTTTTCAATCCTACTCCAAATTTTTTTCAGTGTATATTGAGTTTGTATGGTTTTTCAGTAACAAGGTTTAATTTGTTAACATTAGGTAATGCATTAAATGAACTAACAATGAGTAAATATATTTTTTTACATCATTTTGTAGCGACTGGACAGATCAGACAAACAATTAATTGTTATATTTAATAAATCATCCACTTGGGAGTCGCAAGACTCCCCCTCAAGACAAGCAAAGGTCCAAGCAGACTCCGAGACGTCTGACCTCAATAACTGTTTTTCATCTGTCGGCCAGTGCGAGTTAGGGCTAACAACGTGCCAGGCGGGGCCAATAGCCTCGGACCTCAAGCACTGAGCCCAAAATCAAGTTGCGTTTCCAATGTCGGGCCAGTAGCCCAGCAGCGCTACCGTAACACACCTCCATAGAACGACGTCACACAACCTCACCATTTCACCAGTTTACTGAAAACTAGCTGAATCGCAAAATGAGCATGACAGAAGTTAACGTTTGGTCTTTAATTAAAAGACTTAAGATTCAAGCATCGATATTTGACCATGTTTTACAATATTAATTTGTGTCATAAGTGCACACCAGTCATGTTGAATCAAACTGGTGTTTATCATTTCACATAAAAAGAGAACACATACCTATTCAGTTGCACCTGCTATTCTATTAAACTCTATTAAAGGTTAACTCTCGCCAAAATGCAACCTAGGGTCTTTTTGTTAATCTACCGGAGGCAAACTTTCATTTAAAAGCATAATTAGAATGGAAACACCACTTTTAAGATTGACCGTATTTTCGTTTTCGGTCAAATTGCCTTTTGAATGGGAGTGCTAGGTGCACTTCTATGATAGCATCAAAAATCGATATTTTTGAAACACTAAGAAGGCTCAACACAACATGAAACTTTGCTCGAAGTATCACCAGGGGCTCTACACATGAACTCGGGCATTGAGAACATTGTTTGTGTACACAGAGTTTACTAAAAAGAAAGATTTTTAACAAACTCACTGTAGCTGTGTCCGCCGGCATTTTGACAGTCAAAAATAGTCGATCTCCGAATGCGAATGAACTGACTCTGAATTTTAGTATTGTTTCTTATATGAGGATCCTTTTTCAAATACAAGGTCAATATTGATTTTCACTAACGACAAAACAACAAATTATCCGTGAATTTATATGGAACTAAACTTTAGGAGCTTTCCATCTTTACTCTCCTCCCTGTTACGTTGCATTCGGAGATCAACTATTTTTGACTGTCAAAATGCCGGCGGACACAGCTACAGTTGTTCAAAATCTTTCTTTTTAGTAAACTCTGTGTACACAAACAATGTTCTCAATGCTCGAGTTCATGTGTAGAGCCCCTGGTGATACTTTGAGCAAAGTTTCATGTTGTGTCGAGCCTTCTTAGTGTTTTAAAAATAGCGATTTTTGATGCTATCATAGAAGTGCCCCTAGCACTCCCATTCAAAAGGCAATTTGGCCGAAAACGAAAATACGGTCAAACTTAAAAGTGGAGTTTCCATTCTAATTATGCTTTTAAATGAAAGTTTGCCTCCGGTAGATTAACAAAAAGACCCTAGGTTGCATTTTGGCGAGAGTTACCCTTTAATAAAAATATTCATATTCATGTCAGTTCACAGTGCATTACACAATGTTAACAGATACAACTTCTGATCTTAAAAAAAATTATTAGTACAAGTCGATATCAAAATTAGCTAAGATTGATAAATGTTGTAGAAGTATTGTTCATTGTTAGTTCATGTAAACCAATGTTAATAAATGAAACCTTATTGTAAACTGTTACAGATTTTTCAGCGGGTTTTTCTTTCTATTAACAGACTGTTAATCTTTTACTCCAATTAAACTCTGAAAGTAACAATGTAATTAAAAGAAAAAAAAGAAAGAAAAAAATTATGTTAGTGACACTTTCATTCATACAAACACACATACATACATACACAGACAGAACAAAGATCACATCCATTTCTCTCCATTCACTCCCATCAAAAAGGCCATTGTCATTTCAACTAGCGTCAATTCGCTGCAGTCACTTCCAATCTCTCCTGAGCTGCACATGATTGCATTGGCAGCCCACGCTCTGAACATCGATCCAGAAAAACTCTGAACGGATGATAGACTAAGCCTTGGGAAAAAATGGAGTCACCCAGTGTACAGGAGAGAGAGCGAGAGAGCTAATGATTACTGATTAGACACATATAAACTTGATTCACATCGAATGTGTAACACTAACAAATTGCATGAAGCAGCCCAGGAGACTCAGTGCTGATTCTGCAGCAGCATAATTTGCATGAGCTGCAAATGAAAAAAAAACAAAAAAACAAACGGAAAAATGGGAGGGATGCCACGAGGGAGGTCATTACGAAAACATCCTATTCATTCTGCTGGAAGAGCCTGCTAATAATGTATTAGAAGTGAGGCACACACTAATTATAAACATGCACACACATATACACACACACACACGTTTCTGGAATCTTTCGTTCTCTGTATCAGAACATGTTTTTACTATATTAAAAATAAAAACTGTATGAACTGTACACAATATGCATATTTATATTTTGATTGTCTGTACTGATTTTTATTGGTTAAAAAAAATAAAAAAATGAATATATACAGTTGGTTATATCTACAAATAAAATAGAAGATCAAGTTATGACTAACAACCTGTTATGCTTAGGATATAGGTTTTAGAGAGTATTTTATGAGACATTTCAAATTATATATATATATATATATATATGTATATACATACATACATGCATACACACACATATATATATATATATATATATATATATATATATATATATATACACACATGCACTCTCAGAAAATAAAGTACATAACTGCACCTTTAGGGGTACAATGGCTTGTCACTGGGGCTGTACCCTCAAGGGTACAATATTGTACCTTAACCTTTAAAAGAAACGGTATATATATGTACCTTTTAATGCTTTTTGACCCTCAAAAAGATACATATATGTCCAATAATAAGCCCTATGGGGTACGTTAGTGTAGATTGTACCTTGGGGGACAGAAATGGACTACTGTACCCCTACACACACTAATCAAACCATGGTGTTCCACACTGACCAAAGCTTTCATTTTATTTTTGGATGGTATTGTATCCCGACATCCTGCTTTGTGGAAGATGTCCCATCGGAGCGAGGCTAATGTATGTCGAGCCCTTCCAGGAAATAAGCGGCATTGACCTTTGAGACGACACAATTTGATGACACTCCTCTCTCTTTGCAACCGCTCTGTTCAAGAGATAGCTACTATATTCCCACTGACACCAGGATTCATGCTACAATGAGCCTGATATATGGTAATACTGAGATTATATTAGTTAGTCAGTAAAGACTAAGGTTATAAAGGGTAAAAGGAATTTTCAGAGTGGTGCTTTCCCATGCAAAAGTTATCACATATCATTAGAGTGGTTGCCGGAGCGTTGCTATGCGGCTGCTAAATGTTTTTGAGTGGTTTTGGCTAAATCTATAGTTTGAGTCAAAGTCACATCTGCTCTGATGACCACTCAACAGAAGCATGACCTTAGAATTGAACAAGCCAGAGCAAGTCCCGTTGGCAAAGTCACGTCAGCCACTTCAGTAACGCACATCTACACACTACAAGTGACACCAGAGGCACTGCCCTGTTCATGTGTTTACACAAAAACTGAATTGTGACATGAATTAATGATGATATTGTTGACACGATTAGAAGGCAAATACTAAACACATACAGTACAATATGCATATGCTTTATTGAATATTTGCCAAAAGCATTTCGGTGCTTGATTCTCACATGAATAATCTCTGATCTAACGCTTTAGGTGATGGTCCTACTCCAAATTAACTACTGGCATTTTTGGCTCTAAGAAAGCATGTGCTCTCCACTCACACACAATGCTGAAAGTAGGGCAGAGCTATCTCTCTCTTTATTTTTGGTCACATTCAATATATATATATATATATATATATATATATATATATATATATATATATATATAGATATATATAGATATATATATATATATATAAAATAAGTGCAGTCGAATCGAATAATCGTGATTAATTACATCTAACATAAAAGTTTTTGCTTATATAATATATGTGCGTGTATATATATATATATATATATATATATATATATATATATATATATATATAGGCTATATATATATATATAGCCTATACATACATATATATAGACACACACACACACACACACACACACACACACATTACATAAACAAAAACTTTTATGTTCGATGTGATTATCGATTTGGTCAAAAGTTTACTTCAGAAATCATTCTAATATTTTGATTTAATACTTATTATTATTATTATATCAATGTTATTATCAATGTTGGAAACAGTTGTGCTGCTTAATATTTGTATGGAACCTGTGACACTTTTTAAAAAAGATTCTATTGATGAATAAAAAGTTAAAAAGAACAGCATTTATTCAAAATATAAATCTTTTCTAACAATATAAATCTTTACAAATTTTTTGGTTTATCAATTTAATCAATCAAAATTGAAAAAAATTGGGGAAAAAAATGAATTACCCTAAACTTTTGAATGGTAGTGTATATTGTTTGTTACATTTTTATTTTATATAAATGCCTCTAAGTGCCATCTGAAATTTTCTTCTAGAATGATAATTTTTATAAAGCTTGTATATTTAAGTTCAGTAATTTCACTTAAATGACAATTAATAGTTCATTTGCATTGCCATTTAAGTGAAATTATTGAACTTAAATATACAAGCTTGATAAAAATGATCATTCTAGAAGAAAATTTCAGATGGCACTTAGAGGCTTTTGCATCTGAACTCTTCATATATATATATAACACATATATATAGTATATACTCTACAGTTTGAGGTTAGTATGATTCACAAGTTGAGGACAGCTTTTTTAAACAACTGAGCACTTTTATTTAGCAAGGATCCATTACATTGATCAAAAGTTACACTAAAGACATTATAATGTGAAAAAGATTACTATTTCAAATAAATGCTGTTCTTTTGAACTTTCTATTCATCAGAATAGAAACCTTGAAAAGATATATCAGAGTTTTACTGTATCTTTGTTCAAATAAATCCAGCCCTAATGAGCATAAGAGACTTTACAAAAACATTTAAAAACCTTATGCTGATTTTGCTACTGAAGTGTACAGAGACCTGAAACATCTGTCTTAAAGCTCTCATAGTTCTGACTCACAAGACAAGGATTGCAAAAAGTATGACAAGGTCTTTGAGAAACTTAATGGCCCAATAAAAAGCACATTAAAATGTCAGTTTTGGAAATATCACCCAGCCCTAGTTGAAATGTGTTACAGAAGCATCCAAAAACAACAGCATGGAAATTATTCCTGGATGTGCATGAAATCACACGTGCATGAGGCTGCATATGCGTGCATGTGGACTGGCTGGAACTATCAGATGTAAATGAGTGATTAAGGAGAGAGGCAGATGGCACCCAAAGAGAGACTGTCCCAACATCCCACTTTTCAAGAAACAATGCAACACCACCAGCCACAGCTTTACATTACAGGCTGTTGTTCCCATACAAAACAACAGCGGTTAGGAGACAGGAGTGCAAAATGGTGGTTGAGGGAAATGGCAAAAGCGTGAAATTGGGTTCTGAAGTGTTTTTTACTCAAATTGCTTTTCACATCATGTAAGGACAGCATCTCTCTTTTTGTATTTTTCCCATTAATTCCTTTTTTTCCCCATTAACAAAAGCATCCGCTGTAGCCGAGGGGGGCAAACGGCCCGCTCTGCCACTAAAGGACACACAAAAACATGAAAGTATATGTATACTCACACACTACTCAAACAACCCAGGGCACCTTGTAGATTGTCTAAAGGCTGGCACACACTGCTTTTAGGTAATTGAGTTTGGCCCTTGCAGCTCACCGCTCTATCTTTTAACACAGTGTGCTAGTGAAGTTGTAGGCTACACTGGGAACATTATAGGAATGATTGCATTTACGCAAAGAGGTCACAGGAGATAAAAATATGCACTCGGATAGCATTTAAGAGACTTTCACTTGTAAAACTTTAGTTAAACGTCCTGTAATATTAGTGTTATGCAATGTGAAGAAATTATAGCCTGCTTAAAGACGCGTTTCACACGCTGCGACTGAAGGACTTTGACACCAACTCAGTCCTTGATATTGGCTTAAAAACTTTCTTGATATCAGTTTTATTTAATGTTATTCAAGTAAAAATGGTACAGTGAAAACATGTTAATTGGTTAACTGCTTTATAGGTTAACCTTGCTATATACACTGAAAAAAATGAATAGATCTAATGGGGTATTTCATCTAATTTTACAGTAAAATACCATTAAATGTACAGTATTTAACATTAGTTGTTAACAGCAGTATATTGTTAACAGTACATTAGTAATAGCATCATATTTCTAATTTCATTATATTTTAAGTAAAAACATAATTGTTTATTGTTTGTTTATGTTAGTTCACAGTGCATAAATTAATGGTAAAAACTTTTGATTTGAAAAATGTGTTTCTAAATGTTGAAATTAACATTTACTAATATCAATAAATGCAGTAAAAGTATTGTTCATTGTTAGTTCATGTTAACTAATGCAGTTAAATTATGTAAACATGAAAACTTACTGTAAAATGTTACCCTTATAACTTTCAGTGAAACACCGTAAATTGAAATTCCAAAGGTAAAAAAAACAAAAACAAACAGATTTTAATAAATTGGAATATTACCATTATTAGTTATAAAACATTTCTGTTAATGACTTTTATTTACTGTAATATGAAAAAAAAAAATCAATCTATAAAACATTTTTCACATTAAGGCGAGACACTACAGGTGAATAGGGTAACATTTTTAACTAGCAGATATCACCATGAAACTTTCATAGTTGATTACCTACATTAAGATGAGAAAAAAATGTATTACAAGTTTTCTGTAATTTAATGTTTAAATATGCAACTTAGGCAATATCTAATTAAATATGCGCTAATTTGCATATATTTAAAAAAACGAAATCTGAGTATTGGATAAAGCCAGGTTAAAAATGATTTTTTCATTGTGTTCACATATTAGATGGGAAAAAAATACATAGGGATTTATGGATATCTACTTTTGTTATCCTGTAAATCAGAATATACTGTCAATAGCCTTAAAAAAATGATTTTCGCCATGTTTTTTGGAATAAAATGTTATATAAATCAGGCTAGGAATAATATATTTACAAATCCCTCTGTAAATGTCTTCATAATGGTGTATATAGGTGCTACTGAAGTGGAGATTTCGGACTTGGAGTATGAGAGAAAAGTCATTTTGAGAAAACAGGCTTTAAAGATCTATCATCAGCCAATGAGATTGCGCATTCAGCCCTTTTACTTTCACGATTGGTTGCTGATAAAAAGGAAATGACCATATTTGGATCCGACAGCATTGTGCAGCAGAGAGAGAGCTATCCAGCGGTGCGTGTGATGACAGGAAGAAGACAGAGATCGCGGAGCAGCATGTTGATTAATAACACCAACTTTTGTTGAATTTAGGGGAAATCTGCAGACGCAAACAGACAAAGTGTAGTAAAATAAAGACCTAAATGTGTATTTCGGACTTTTTTTCACCACAAGTCTTAAAGAAGACGTGAAGAAGACAAATATCCAAAAATCTCAAAATTGACCAGTAAAAAAAAAAATGTTTTTGCCTGCCGTGTCTCGCCTTAAAGGTCTGGCAACCATAGTTGCTGTTTGTGTACTTTTTAAATGTATATTTCATGGATTTTTTTTACAGTGTATTTTTACAACCTAGTGGTGTCAAGGAAAAAAAGCTGACTGCATTACACCTTAGTGTCAAGCTGGAGTTGTTGCTATGCTTGGGGAAAAAAAAGAGGAAAGTAGAGGTTTAGATGAATGTTCTGCCAATCCACAGAAAACAATGGAAATAAAGAAGGAAAATACTTTTATCAGGCTTTGCCAATGTTTGTGTGTGTATAGACCAGTCAGGAGATTAAGTGAATTGTTTTTACAGTTGTTACTGTGAAAATGGACATCCTGTGGCATACAGAGAACCTAGCTTTTTAAATGAGGACATATGGGCTTAATTTGTTTTCAAATAGAGTAAATAATAATCCTTACAAACTACCTCAAACCATGAGAGAAAGCATTTCGTACTTTAAGAATATATATGGCACCATTAACATTTTTGGGGTAAGTGATTTTTTGTAGAAGAAATTAATACTTCAGAAAAGATTCATCAAACTGATCAAAAGTTACATATATATATATATATATATATATATATATAAAGGGGGAAATAAGTATTGAACACGTCACCATTTTTCTCATTAAATATATTTCCAAAGGTGCTATTGACATGAAATTTTCACCAGATGTTGATAACAACCCAAGTAAGCCATACATACAAAGAAACCAAAACAAATAAGTTCAGATATTAAGTTATGTGTAATAATGTGAAATGACACAGGGAAAAAGTATTGAACACATGAAGAAAGGAAGGTGCAAAAAGGCATGGAAAGCCAAGACAACAGCTTAAAACTATTAGTAATTAAAAAGCAATGCAGCCCCCTGTCAGTGGAAATTAATAACTGCTGGTTCAGTCCCAACGGATGGTCTACAAAAAGGTCTCATTGCCAAGGTGTCACACAAGACGCATCTCATGATGGGTAAAAGCAAAGAGCTGTCTCAAGACCTTCGCAACCTAATTGTTCCAACACATAATGATGACATTGGTTATAGGCGCCATTCTAAGCTTTTGAATGGTCCAGTGAGCACTTTTGGGGCCATAATACGGAAGTGGAAAGACAATCATTTCACCATAAATTTGCTTCGACCAGTGCTCCTCGCAAGATTTCTGATGGAGTGAAAAGAATAATCAGAAGAGTTGTCCAAGAGCCAAGGATCACTTGTGGAGAGCTTCAAAAAGACCTGCAGATAGCAGGTACTGTTGTCTCAAAGAAAACAGTAAGTAATGCACTCCACCGCCATGGCCTGTATGCACGCTCACCACGCAAGACTCCATTACTGAAAAAAAAGCATGTTGAAGCTTGTTTAAAGTTTGCTGCACAACATTTGGAAAAGCCAGTGAAATACTGGGAGAATATAGTGTGGTCACATGAGAGCAAAATTGAACTGTTTGGATGCCATAATACACCATGTTTGGAGGAGAAATGGCAGTGCACATTACCCTAAAAACACCATACAACTTGGTGTTGGCTCTTGGACAACTCTTCTGATTATTCTTTTCACTCCATCAGAAATCTTGCGAGGAGCACTGGTCGAGGCAAATTTATGGTGAAATTATTGTCTTTCCACTTCCGTATTATGGCCCCAAAAGTGCTCACTGGAAAATTTAGAAGCTTAGAATGGTGCCTATAACCAATGTCATCATTATGTGTTGGAACAATTAGGTTGCGAAGGTCTTGAGACAGCTCTTTGCTTTTACCCATCATGAGATGCGTCTTGTGTGACACCTTGGCAATGAGACCTTTTTGTAGACCATCCGTTGGGACTGAACCAGCAGTTATTAATTTCCACTGACAGGGGGCTGGATTGCTTTTTAATTACTAATAGTTTTAAGCTGTTGTCTTGGCTTTCCATGCCTTTTTGCACCTTCCTTTCTTCATGTGTTCAATACTTTTTCCCTGTGTCATTTCACATTATTACACGTAACTTAATATCTGAACTTATTTGTTTTGGTTTCTTTGTATATATGGATTCCTTGGGTTGTTATCAACATCTGGTGAAAAATTCATGTCAATAGCACCTTTGGAAATACATTTAATGAGAAAAATGGTGACGTGTTCAATACTTATTTTCCCCGCTGTATATATATATATATATATATATAAAAAATAAAAATATGTTTACAGTTAACCAAAGTGCAAATTATTAAATTTTCCCACTCAAAGTGTATGATACATGCTAAATAATGCTAAATAAATATAATATAATAAAACAGAAATATAATTATTGGAAACGGTTAGAATCAATATTTTAATGTGAGAATCTATCCAACATGCGTACCTGAAGTATTAATATTTAAACAGTGATGCACTCGTCCCTTGAGTTCGCAGCGCATGATACAAGAGCTCATATTCAATTAATTCCATAATAGACCAAAAACCAGGAATCAAATGTGAAACATAGGGCATGCCGCATGACCCATTTAAAAGGTCTTCCTCAGCTCTAAAAAGCCCCGGCAAAGCCTCTCTCATGTGTAATGGATGAAAAGTCTTTCCCGAACGCTGAGGTGAGAGGAATACAGAAGAAGAGAGAGGCTCTTTAAAAGAGCTTCCCTGGCAGTCAGGGACGATTAGTCTCTGTACATACACACGCACTCTTTATCTCTCTCACTCTCACTCATCTTCCTCTCTCTCTCTTTTTCCCTCTCATGCTTGCTTTTTTTGTCCTTCTGCTCGCTTTGTTTCCCCTGACAGTGGACCTTGGAGTCAGCTCTCCATGTCTGGTATGTGGGAACAGTGAGAAAGACTGTGAGAGAGCGGGAAAAGAGAGAAAACGCCCTTGAGAGTGATGTGTGTGTGTGCGTGCGTGTGTGTGAAACTAACAGCATTTCCAAAATCCACGTGCTTCAAGCAGGCAAATACCTTCATCAGCACCTGTGTTGTCCAAAAAACTGTCCCCCTGGAACAAAATGTATCATGCCAATCAAAATCCAATCTAAATATGATACCAAAGCACACAGTTCTCATGGGTGGGTTGGCAGAAGTGGGTCACTTCCCACAAGGTTAGCGGTTTGATCCCTTGTTCAATCTTACACTGCCTACCAAACGTTTTTGAAATTGAGCAATGCATCATAACATTACATGTGCTCTGGTCAGTGTTAAAGGAGCCATTCTAGCATCTAAGATAAAAATAAAATAAAATCACAAACTATCAAGAAAACCAACATGTTGACCAAGCATCTCTAAATAAATAAATATAATTTAAAAAATACACACATAAATCTATTTGGTCTGGTTATTATGTTATTTATTATATGTATATGTTATATTATATTGATTATTTACCATTCAAATATGTTGTAAGTAAATAAATAAATAAACAAATAAAAAAGCGTGATGATGGCAAAACAAATCCTTGCTTTTTTGGAATAAAAGATCATGTAGCATGTAATACAGCTCTCATAATTCAAAACACCTTTCAGAGCCCACCCATCCCATTTAGAAATTCTGCATAAAGTTCATAAATTTCATAAATGATTCACACACTTCTTCCGTCAGCTGTATATTGGACCTAACAACAAACCTGCAACCCAGAAGCATGATACTTCTAATTTAAGCGTCAAAATTCAACATATCACCAACAGAAAATGTCCAATTCTCAGTGAAAATGTTGAGTGGTTGCTTTGTTGCTACAAATCGCTGTCGGTGTGATAATCCACATACAGTATATTACTATCGTTTCTATGATGTCTCTATTTTATCTGAATTGCATGCATAATTGTGCTCATGGCCACAGTGTATATAATTCAGTTAGTTTTAATCGTTAATTTGTTGTGGGTACCTGTAGGCCTCTAAAATAGTTGAACCCCATTACGGCCCCATATGAATCACAACTACAAAAAGAGCCGTATGGTGGAAGACTAACAGTAAATATCTCAGAAGAGTCTTGATATGACACCCAGCATGTGAGATCCTCTCATAAGACGTGAACTTGTAAAGGCTCTCACCAGAGTTTGACATGACTGGCTCTTTTTCTTCACCTCCTCCTCAAGGACTTCACACTCCTTTCTTTTCCTGCTGATCTCAGTCTCCTGAGGGAGGAAAGAAAATAAATACTGTTAGATGGATAGATGGATTCAATTTGCTGTTAAGAGTAGGTGTGGCCTAATGCAAACACCTCTCTTCAGGGAGGCTGGATGCGGCATAACACACAATCTGTGTATGTACGCATGTGTACGTGTGCAAGTGTCCGTGTGGGTTGCAATGCCACCAGCGAGATACACAAGTCTAAAAGTCACTATAAATACAAATCCACTAAAAGAAAAACAAACGCACACACAGTTCTAATGCACATACATAGTCATGAAAAATGCACACACTCAATGTAAAAAACATGCTCATATCTGTCTATAAAAGCTCCCAAACCCATTTAGATTTAAACAAGCAATGTTAAAAAAAAAAAAAAAACATTGAAAAGAAGCCAAACAGCCAACCAAAAGGAAGTACATTATCTCAAATAAAATAAAAATGGTCTGGTTATTCATATATTTATTCTAATTCTAAACAGGCTAAACGACGTTATTGGTCTTTAGGGAGGCAGGTGTATAGTGGGCCTGTATAGGTACATCTCATGATGCTCATAATGGGTGTATCAGTCTCAAGAGGCTGACATAAGCTGTGTGTGAGTGAGTGAGTGAGTGAGCGTGTATGTGCATGCAGGTATTAGTGAATGGCAACATCCATCCTGCTGAGTGACACCTGGGATGGGGAGATAGAAGACCCAATTTCAATAATAAACGAAAATCCATGAGGATGAATGGATGGATAGATGGATGGATGCATGGATTAATGGATGGAAAAACCAGTGTTTCAGAGATACTGGCTATTCAACCCTTTACCAGTTCAAAACACAAACACAGAACACGTAGATGTTAAAAACAGGGGTGACATTACCCCACCTGACCTTTTTTGTTGGACAAAATAATGGATATAACTTGGATTTTTTAATACAATTTATAATGCACAAAAATATATTTATATTTAATATACATAATATTAAACATATTTGTATATTTTGCAAATTAACTTACTATGAAAAGGTTGCAATTTAAATGCATTAATCTGTAAAGTTTATAGTGATGTGTTGAGTTTATATAAGTATTTGGCACAATAGTCGGGATGTGTAACCTGTTAATTGTTAAAAAGCCTCATTATTTGATTGACATTAATGTTGTAAAAAAAAAAATACAGAATACAGTTCTCATTCCTAGACCATTATATCAATACAGAGAAGTCATCAGATCTAAAAATACCCATTTGAATGATATTTTTTTGTGAATCCTCATTCATCAGAAACTGCAAACTGATATTGTGGTCTGAAGACAACCAGCACTCCAAACATAATCCTTTAGAAACAGAGTAAAAATGATTCATGGACATGTACATCATTATTTTCTGTTGGCCAGAGATCCAGGTCATCTCCTTACATACAGATTACACGTCTCTGCAACCCTAAAAAAGCAATTTCAAGATGGCTTCCATAACCTCCAGTTTTTGGAGTTCTATGGTCGTTTTTGAGGTGACATTTGGAAACACGTTTTAAAATCTTTATACACACACACACACACACACACACACACACACACACACACACACACACACACACACACACACACACACACACACACACACACAAAACCGATCAAAAGTTTGAGGTCAATAAGATATTTTGACTTTGAAAGTCTATGCTCACCAAGCTGCATTTATTGGATTAAAAATAAAGTAAAAAAACAGTAATATTGTGAAATATTAGAATTTAAAGTGGCTGTTTTCTATTTTAACATATTTTAAAATGTAATGTATTACTGTGATGGCAAAGCTGAATTAGCAGTATCATATGATCACATGATCCAGTCACACATGATCCTTCAGAAATCATTCTAATATGATACTTAAGAAATATTTCTTATTATTATCAATGTTGAAAACAGTTGTGCTGCTTAATATTTTGTGGAAACTATGATACAATTTTTGTCTTTAGATCAATTTAAGATCAAGTCTTGCTGAATAAAGGTATTATTTCCTCTCTAAAAATACTTACAGACTCCAAACTTTTCAATGGTATGTATACAAATTATTACCTTAAATTATATATGTAAAAATACTAAATATATATGTATATATACTCTAAAATAAAGATTCCTACACGCAAAGATCGCTCCCTTTATAATCACTAAAAAGCTGTCACTCATTATAAAGAATAAAGTTCTTATTATAAATGATCTTTGCTGTTGTCTCCCGTTCACCAATATAGAAGTTTACCCAACTATGACGACTTCTGCTTGCGAGAACACCAGAAGTGTGAAAAGGGTCCATTACTTCATTAACATCCCCACTGTCCCCCCCCTGGGTGGTGATATGAAATGATGAGTTATTTGATCTTCTGTATCTCTATCTGTGTACTTGTATACTGTATATCTTAGTATGTTGTAGTCTCAGCATGTTCAGTGTGTATTTGTGTAGTTACATAACATGACTTGGCACTGTGGGTCTGTAATATGCCAGAGAGTAATGCCTGTATCATTTTGCAGCTTTCCACTGCATGCTCTTGTTTAGCGGAGCACAGACTTATGTAATATAGATTGGCAGCATAGATCTGGGGCGTGCCGGTGTTTAATGGCTGTTGTAGAGCAGTGGGTTGTTTCCGACATGGCGGTAAGTGTAAGTCTGAATATTTAACATTTCATCAGCAGCCATTTGTCTTAAAGCACAGCACTGATGTTCATTTAAAACCCTCCAGCCTGCATTCAGCCAGGCTACAGACACGGTACATCGATACCGCACACGCTGAGATTAAATGGACGGAGGAAGAAACCCATTCAGTACAGCGATCTATAAGGCCTAATCAGCCTTTTATATAATGCCTTCACTATGATGCTTTATCCGTATCATCTTCTCATGCTGTGTAACACTGTTCAAAGCTGTGCAACCATCTGGAAACTAGAGTTAATTGGTACTCAGGTAGGGCTCAATTTTTTGACCCGTTATGAAAATGCATATGGTTTTTGCATAACACATTACCTTATTTTTGTACTGTAGAAGCAGGACCATAGTAACCATTGGTAAAACACTGAATGGACACTCACTACCAATCTAAACCTATCAATCCATCAATCTACCTATCTAAACTAAACTTATATTTAGACTAAACTGCTGCATGTGATGTAGACGTGTAGTTATTAAGAGACCGGAGTATTATTTTTATTAAATGTTTCAGAACTAGACAATTAGAGCGGATCTACATGACAGAATACGAACATTAACATAGGTTTGCAAATATACAGCATGAAATCCTGAAACTTGGCCTTGTGAAAAAGAAGTACCCTTTAACAGACTTTTAAAAAGAGTTAATTTATGTATTATATTAGGGATATTCTGAGTGTGAACTGAATGCAATGTTTTCAGACACTTAATTGCAATTAAATAAAACTGTATTATAGTTTAAATTGATATTAAATGCATTTAGCTGAACATTATAGAGTTTTTTTTTTATCCACTTAAGTATAATTTCACAATTACTTCTATTGTCTTAACTCATACTGGAACTATATTCTCAGAAGGCGAAGCACTGCTACTTTGGCGGAGTGATTTACTCCAACTCTGAGCGAACTCTCTGCTCCTCACCACAGAGCTTCTCAGGTGCTGCGAGCAAACCACTCCACCCAAGTAGCAGTGCTTCGCCTTCTGAGAATATAGTTCCCAGTATGTATATGGTTAGCAGATGGCTGTGTCTCATGTGACCTTGTTATTTGTACACGCTGTGACTATACAAATCACAACTTGTTATTTTGTCACTTATTGGGAGCAGTATGCTAGCTGGAGCCATTTACCTCCAGTCTTTGTGCTAAGCTAGGCTAGTGGTGGGTGCGTCAGACAGAGTTACGGCACGCACGGAGATGAAAAGGGTATGTATCTAACTCTGGGGGATACGGTGAGTAAGCTAAAGTCCCAAAAGTCAGCGTCTTCCTTTAAAGTGCTCAATGTACTAACAAGCTTTTATGGTAAACTAAAATATACTTTAATGTACTTTCTATTGAAATTTATACGTCATGTATTTAAATATCATTTAAATTACACATTATTAAAGATAAAGCTGTAATTTAGTACATTCAAAATATATTAACTATATTAAGTGTAATATCAAATAACGCACTACAGTTAAAAAATCAAGTACTGTATATGTGCTTAAGTATGTTAGTCAACACATCAAAATAAGCGTACTTTAACACACAAAAAAATATTATTAAAACATGATTTAAAATGTACTTTAAAGTAAAATGTTTCATTTGACATCATTACAATGTGCAATTACAATTTTTTAAAAGTGCATTTAAGTGTATTAATCTTGAAAGTGTACTTTCTTTATGTACAGGGTTCCCACACCTTGGTTAACTTCAAATTCAAGGACCTTTCAAGGACTTTCCAGGTCCAATACCCTCAAATTCAAGGACTTAATGTGGGGAAACATTTCAAGTAAGAGCAAGGTTACCTTGTAAGATACATTGTTACAGTTTTGCGCGTGTGAACGTCATGGCAACGTACAACACAAAGTACCTCACGCGGGAAACACTTAACGTAACGCGTAAATGTGTGTAACTAACGTAAATCAAGCAAGCTAGTATGCATAGGCTAGGTCACAAAGTGTTGACGAAATAGGCCTAACACATTAGCGGACCGGAGGGAATAATATGGAATTTTTTACAGAAAACTTATTGCACAAAAAATAAATTCAAGCACTTTCAAGGACTTGTATCTATGTATGTTTATTTTCAAAAACTTACCAGGGCCTTGAAATCTTTTCTTCATATTCACAAACTTTCAAGGATTTCAAGGACCCGTGGGAACCCTATATGTACTTCTAAGATGCACATTCAATACCACTTAAACACATTTTTTCACAAAGGTGACTACCCAGGATTGTGTACTAAGCATGGATAAAGTATGAACAGTGTGAAATAAAACAAAAATAACCCATGGTTAACAATGAGCCTTGGTTAAACAATCTCAAGTGTGAAAAGCTCCATAGTTTCGATAAACTTTAAGAAGACTGCCTCGCTCACCTAAATGATTATAAAGTATGAATCTACATTTCTGTCAAAATAACATAGTACAGTAAGTGTTACTATGGAAAGTGCTAATATGGTGTTGCATGGATTTTTTTCCCCTCAGTAATCAATAAAATGTAATTCTCCGTCTCGTTATTAGATATTAGCTGTTAAACATCTTCATTTTGTTGTATACTAACATGAGAGCCAGCATACGGCACCCCAGAGACAACACACCTGCAGTGGCATTGCTTGATCTGTCCATTCAGAGTGAAGCGAACTGACTCACAGCTAAAGGACAGGTCACTGACACTATTACCACCCCACACACGGTAATAGCAAGGTCAGTGGTTAAATTCCCACAACAGTCTTTACACACACACCCCTGTATTTATGAGGATATGGAGAGAGCAAAAAAGACATAAGAAGAAAATGTACCAGTATGATTTAAATCAAAACTGTTTAATTTGTCATGCTGTAGTGTAGTATACTCAACCCCACTCATTTACATACTCAGTGTAATATAAACAACACAAATCTACTTTTTTTCGTGCACACACAAGTGAGATCACACATGCCCTCATAACCATGAGTCTGTTCAGCATGTCTGCCGGCTGCTGTCCAGACACACTCTAATCCTCCTCTCAGATGCTACTGATCACAGATCATTGGAAAAGGCCGAATTAATTACATAACATCAGTGTGTGTGAGATCTCAATGCTCGAGGCTCCTTCAGTCAATGCTAGACACAGTCTGACTCATTACAGTGGGGCAAACATGAAAATAAGAGCATGGATGCTCACAACACACTCCCCATAAGAGTAGTAATGCCATTTCATATGTCTTATAGATGCATTCACAAAGACCATTAATAAGATCACACAAAAGAGCCAACAAAGAGAGTATATTCTGTGTACGAAATTGCCCCCAAAAGTGAGCTCAATCAGACAAAACCACCCTTTGGGGACAATTGGAGACGTCCTCAATTAGAAAATCAATTTATAAATAAGGCAAATACTTTTTTTCAGAAACGCAAAGCCTTTACTTTTTTTCGGGTAAAGTTAGGGTTTGTCTAATCTAGTGTATAGCAGTGGTTTTTAACTCTAAGGCCCCCCATTGTCCACAACAATATTCAAACGCCCCACGACTTTTCCTGTTGTTTGTGATTTACTGGATAAGGATTAAGGAAAAGGATTTGTAAAAATATTTTTTACTCTCAATTTTCACACGATAAAATGTGTTAGAGCTTGGCATAACTATAAAATGTATATTCATTATAAAAATGAGCATGTAGTTAAAAGCTGTATTTACATGACTTTTCAAATTCTAGAAATCATACTTTTAAAATTAGGCTACATCATATATCATAACAGTGGGATTATTATTAGCTTTACACATGAACACTGTCATTTTCACACAGCAAATACAGCATGAATCATCTGCAATTAAGGTTATCTTTAGGGCTGTCACTAATGATTATTTTGGTAATCGAGTAACTGGTCGATTATTTTGACGATTAATCTAGTAATCGGGTATTTTTTTCTGTGGTAATTAAAAATAGACCTAAGTGAACAATGGCCTTTACAATGACTCAAAATACATATTTAATAACAATGAGGCAATAATAATTGGTTCAAATAAACTATCAAAAGCAAGAAATCATATGGTTTTATTGAACAACACTGTTAAAATACATAATGTAATATACATAATATAGCAATCAACTTATGTACATTACGTATGACATGCATTACTACACACTGATTTTGTGTAGAGCAGCATTTACTGCGAACAGAGCCGCTCTGAGAGACACCTAACCTGCACGCATGTACTGTAAATAATTAAAGCATCGTGCTTCCCTAAGAAACCCGCAGAGCACATACTTGTTTAATTGAATCGCAAACTTTGTGATTTCACCATAGCACTATGATTAATAATAATTTGTTACATTTATATAGCGCTTTTTCTGAGACCTCAAAGCGCTTTACATAGAAGGGGGGAATCTCCTCAACCACCACCAATGTGCAGCATCCACCTGGATGATGCGACGGCAGCCATATTGCGCCAGAACGCCCACCACACACCAGCTTACTGGTGGAGAGGAGACTATGCTATCCATTATGATTTTTAAATGGTTTAAATATATTGTGCAGCCTTACAAAGTGGTCTAATGCGCTACCTACAGTATTTTACCAGTTAGCCTAATCGACATGGGTAAATTGTATTTACAGGGTGTCCGCGGCGGGGTTGTAAAAAGTATTAAAAGGTAGTAAATGAAATTAGCCAAAATTAAGGCCATTAAAAAGTAACGTCATCTGACGAGGTATTACATTTTCGAACCCCCATCCAACTAGGCCTATGAGTTTCAATTTGTGTGAAGTACAGGCCTTTCTTCTACAATTCCTAAAATTCGCGTGGATTTATTTCTATGTTGCGAGTAGGACCTGAGCGATATCATGTGACGTGGTGTTCGTTCGCTTGCTGCCAAACCTGTTCGCGAGTTCGCTTCTATTTCAGTCATTTAAGAGACATTAGAGTTTTTGTTGCATTGAAATTTTTTTGTCCTGCCAAAGCCTTATTTGTTCGGTGAGTAGCCTAATGTAGATCGGTGAGTAGCTTAGTGTAGAAGACTGCTGCGCTCGTGACAGGGTGCATGCTAACTGAAAGAACCGGAAAGAACGAGCAGAGAGAGAGACCCGTATCATGTACTTTTCACTTTACACCGCTACAGTTGCAGCTTGAAGTCGTGCTGGTATGAAAAAATACTGTGAAGGTATTAAAAAAGGTATTAAATTCAACTTAAGAATTTCTGTATATACCCTGATTTTTAAAAAAAATTAAATAAAGTACTCAAATTTAGGAATCGTGACAGGCCTATCTTTCTGCATTGGAGCCATTATGTTACCAAAAAAACAAAAACCTTTGTGAGAATGTGCCATCAAAGTACCATACCAAGTACCATCAAAATAAAATGTTAGCAGATATTAAGCAGACAGTCTACTAATACTGTAATGACTGGTTTTTGAAATGTAGTTGCAACTTGCAAAGTGACTTAAAGTTAGTAGAATGTCTAAAGTGGACCATCGAAATAAAGTGTTACCATCGGCGCACATCAGAATCCAATGTACACATAATATCTTTTTTACAAAGATCCGTCTACATGGTAATTTTTTGACAGAACAATCAATTTCTGCTAAAGATATCTTATGCTTTAAGTTTGCCAGTTGGTTGAAATAATAAATATGTAATTTGATAGAGAAGTTGAACAGTTATTTCCTATTTCTACAAACAAAATATGCACAGGAGTTATTAAATATTCTATAAAGCTCACTTGAATTTGTTACTTTGTAACTTTAGAAGCCAATCGTAGGACCTTCCTTCCTTCCTTCCTTCCTTCCTTCCTTCCTTCCTTCCTTCCTTCCTTCCTTCCTTCCCGCTACTGACTGACTTGGCTATAAGGCAATGTGCTATCAGCCTTTGGTTTCAGACACAACGTTTCTCTCTGATCCTAAATGAAGACAGGTGCTTCTCCCAGGGAGCTAAAAAGCTCTTGATCTCATCTGAACAGGCCTAACATATTCACACACACATAATGATCTCTGTTGAACATGTCTGTTTTAGTTCTGGTACAAAACAATTAAGATAAATTTGCCTTCAAAAAACAAAACTGTTGGAAAATAATAATAATAAATGTTTCTTGAGCAGCAAATCAGCATATTAGAATGATTTCTGAATGATCATGTGACACTGAAGACTGGAGTAATGATGCTGAACATTCAGCTTGGCATCACAGGAATAAATTACAATTTTAAATGTATTAAAATACAAAACAATTATTTTAAATGATAATAATATTACACAATATTAACAGTTTTGCTATATTTTGATTAAATAAATGCAGCCTTGGTGAACATAAGAGACTTCTTTCAAAAACATAAAAAGAATTGTAATGTTTCCAAACTTTTGACAGGTACTGTATTTGAACAACTTCCCTATAATGTGAGAGCTAATTTACATTCTTCTTTGCAGAATTAGCAGGTACCTTCACAAAGAACTGCTACCCAAACAGCACATTTAACAGCAAAAATGAGTGATGTCTACAGGACAATTTGACACTCAATTGTGTATCTCCATCAAACATAACCGGCTTTACCTCTGGGATTACAGAGGAAGAGAATGCAGGCTGAGTTTTGAGCATGTTAGTGAGTCAAAGGTGCTTGAGCTTTGCTTTGAGTTGCACACAAAGACAGACCCGGCCAATTAAGGTAATGTAGTGGAACATACACACAGCACACCACAACTGAAACTACAAACAGTCTCTCTCTCTCTCTGTCTCTCTCTCTCTCTAACACACACAGTGAGTAAGAAAAGTGCTGAGGAGGCACCCCTGCAGAGACTCGGTGGATAACAAATTGCTTTATTTTCTGCTCTGCACACAGATTGGACTGCAGGCGCTGTACAGTTCAAAACATCCTCTCCTTCATTTCACACACATACACACATACATCCTCCTTCTCCACTGCTAATATTTGGTCATTTCTACTTAAAGGAATCTTCATCATCAATCTGTGGATGGTAATAATAAATAAATCCCCCCAAAAAACAAAGGCTGCATCCCAATTTGCGTACTTCAAATTAAAAGCAAATACGGTATGGTGACAAGCCTTGAAGAGCCGTTTATTGCAAATGAAAATGCACAAAAATTAACAAAATTAAGGCGACAGACCCATATCCCAGACAAAAATGCATTCTTAAAAGAGAAAAATTACAAATTTTATCACTACCGTTTTTAATGATTACTTTTATTCAGCAAGGATGCATTAAATTGATCATTGACATTTTTATAAACTTCTAATTTTGATCAATTTAAAATTTTGATAAACTGACTTTTACATTGTTATATCAAAATCTACTTCAAATAAATGCTGTTTTTTTTTTTTACATTCTATTAAGGCGAGACACGGCAGGCAAAAACATTGTTTTTTATTTTCACTGGTCAATTTTGAGATTTTGGGCTATTTGTCTTCAATAACATGTCTTCTTTCAGACTTGTAGCGGAAAAAAGTCCAAAATACACATTTAGGTCTTTATTTTACTACACTTTGTCTATTTGCGTCTGCAGATTTCTCCTAAATTCAACAAAAGTTGGCGTTCTAAACCAACATGCTGCTCCGCGATCGCTATCTGCACCCTGTCATCACATTTACCGCTGGAAAGCTCTCTCTCTCCCGTACAGTGTTGTCGGATCCAAATATGGTCATATCCTTTTTTATCAGCAACCAATCGTGAAAGTACAATGGGGCATTTAACTCTAAAAGCGAAATCTCATTGGCTGATGTCAATTTTAAAGGCCGTTTTCTCAAAATGGGTTTTTTTCTCATACTCTGAGCCAGAAGTCTCCACTTCAGCAGCACTTACATACACCAAACTACTACCTAATTTGCATATGTAAACATAAATATTCTAAAAACTTGTAATACAAAAGATATTTGTCTCAATGTCAGTAATCAACTGGGGAAGTTTCATGCTGATATCTATTAGGTTTTTTTTCTATTCACCTGGGGTGTCTCCCCTTTATCAAAGAATCCTGAAAAATTGTATCATGGTTTCCACAAACATATTAGGCAGCACAATTGTTTTACAACATAGATAACTAGGGTTGGGAATCGAAAACCGGTTCCATTTTAGAACTGGTACCAAATTTCCAAGAACCGTGGATTCGATAAGACGCACATTCCGATTCTGCTTATCGATTCCTGTGTGCACATTTTGCAATGTGATTTTAAACCATTCAAGCGCAAGTGGACATGAAAAAGAACTCAATTTGGCACTTTTCTGTGCTGTGCACACAAGGCAAAAGCTCCTTGTGTAAGAATTTTTGTTCATGGTATTCCGCTGCAACACAATGTTTTGCAAAAAGACATAATAAATATGTTTGATATCTAAATGTTTGACTTCGAAAGTGGGAATCGATAAGCAGAATCAGAATCTGAATTGCTAAAATTCAAATGATACCCAAGCCTACTGATAATAAGAAAAAATAAAGTTTCTTGGGAACCAATCAGCATATTAGAGTGATTCCTAAAAGGATCATGTGACACTGAAGACTGGAGTAAAGATCAGCCTTGGTGAGAATAAGATATTTCGTGCAAAAACATTAAAAAAATCGTACTGACCCCAAACTTCTGAGTGGTACGGTTCTCACCCTCATGTTGTTCCAAACATGTCTGACTTTCTGTCTTCTGTGGAACCCAAAAGAAGACATTATGAAGAATGTTTCAACTGTTTTTTGATGAAAACAAAATTGGACCCCACTTAAATTGTAAGTTTTTTAATAAAAACTACCCCTTTGAAATGTATTCTGAAATTGTATAGCTTACTTGTGTGTTCTGAAAACTAGTTTTAAATGAATGATAGAGAAAAAAACACTTACATTTTACAGAGATCTTTGTAATAAGTAACCAATTGGCATATACACTCTCAGACACTATTTTTTGGAGAAGCAAACCTTCTCTGCATCTGTTAAAAACACGCACACACATAAACAAAGACATGGGCTCTCGGCTTGGTTACTGTTGACATGCTCACTGGTCCTTATCTGAGATAAGACAGGAATGTCAGAGCATTCGTTGTCTGCTCCAGAGAATTCATAAACAAGAAAACAACAAACAAAGTAAACACATCAGATGACCCATCACAGATCTGACATCTCACTCCAGACCTTTACTTGATCCGACTTTGAAATCGAGCATTCGAAAGGTTTCTCTCCGAAAAGAGCGAATGAAAGAAAGAAGACGTAAAGGACAGAGAAAAAGAAATAGGTTAGGGGAAGAAAGGAAGACAAAAAAGAATGACGACAGACGAATTTGACCTTTCTCTGGTCTGCACTTTGAGTCCTCAATTCCAGACAGAGGACCCAGACAATCACATTTTGACTTCCTTCCTGTCTTTGAGCGATGGCGAAGTCAAACAAACACAGGGAGTACATTGTTTTAGAAGATAATAACATTTTGTCTAATGAATTATGAAATAAAATATGTCATGACAGCGAACAGACTGCAGAAGGATGAAAGGCAGTCTTGTGCATGCTTTCTGCATCCTGGCAGTGGAACATGCCCAGCGTTTGCCACCAAGAACTAAATATAGCTTCAGTCTGAAATAGCAGCTATCAGCACCAGTGTGATGCTGATTGGACAGACAGTCATGATGACAGTGGAGGAATTACATCAGACGACTTACTCCTCAACATTACATAGCAATCGCATGTGTTCTCTCTATGTAATGTTGAACCGCAATGAGATCACAAGTGTCATACGGGATAATCTGCCCTTACTCAGTCCTTTATTGGGAGAACAAATAAAATCCTGGAAATGGGAAAATGGAGCATTTACAGTCCTGGGCTGCGTTTCACAAAAGCATTGTAAGCTCAAAAGTAGATTGTGGAACCAGTGGCTCCAATTTAGCTCATGATATTATTGTCATAATTATTGGCACCATTAATAAATATGAGCAAAGAAGGGTGTATATCTTTAATTCAAAAAATTAACAAAAATCGAACCTTTCATTGAAGTAAAAAGGGGCCAAAAATTAAGGCCAACGTATTTTCGAGGGGAAAAAAATCATTTCATAATGAGATTTCCCCCCACTTTTAATTGATTTACTTCAAAGAAAGGTTAGATTTTTGTGAATTCTTGCAGATTTCAACATCTTCTGTGCTCATATTTACCAAGGGAGCCAATAATTCTGAATAGGACTGTATTTCAGGCTTGGCTGTGTTCAAGGGTTGACCCAAAAGTCTGCATTGGTGGACTGTTGCATAATGATTGGTCCTTTTGAAGTGAAATCTGCATATTCTGAAGGAAATCCTCAAGCAAATTTTATAGCTATGGACTGTCAACTGCTGGCTTTCGAATGCAAACATTTTGTCCTTGCAATTTCAATGGGAAATTTTTACAACATTATAACACCGTATCCTAATCAGATGCGCCAAGACAAGCGATAAAATGTATCTTTTCCATGTTAATCAGAGTTTTTGTCCTAACCAGGTTTCTATTTTTCTGCGGCGTCGCGGCTGGAACAACAACACAAAGTATGGCAATGACAATCTCAGGTAATGTTAATGTGCTTTATTTAATGTTAATGTTAAAAGCGTGTGATCTACAGTATAAATGCTGAATAAATTGCAGAAATGTGTGAGTAGTAGCATGAGGGATTTCAATACAATGCTGCCTGGCAGAAAAAAAAAAAAAAGAGCTATTAGATGAAAGAAGCACACAAACCGATTGAAAAGTCTGAAAGAAAGTATCTCTGAGTTCTGAGCAGGGAATGAATGAATGGAAAAATCACCAGCACAAGGGAGATAGAGAGAGTTTGTTTGTCAGCAGATTTCCACAGACAGGAGCCCACACACACTGACTGACTGCACAGCCTCTTTTCTACAGATGCCTGAACTAGTAAGTCAGCAGTCAGTCAAGTAGAGAAAGCACCCATTCGTCTCTGAGGCGAGGGTGGAGAACGAGTGGAGAAAAAAAAGCAAGAAATATCCTCTTTCGAGCACTTTTAAGAATGATCAAACACTTTTAAACCTCAAACTGAATACTAGGCAAGCTCTGACTCACACACACACACACACACAAACAAAGTCACAAAAACACTTTGAACTTCTGCTGACAGTAAAGGCCTAGCCACTTCAGGCGTAAACTGCTATCCTATTAAGTATGCATATCCTATTTACATATCTTACAAATGGTTAACTATCTGATCGATAAAACACAAAGTGTCCAAGTGCAAATATCCGCTAAAAACGCACACAAAAACGAATGGCATGCCAGACCTTTCACACAGATTGTGAATCTGATCACGTAATTTGATCCCATTATGATGTCGAGCAGATCTAGGCCATTATGAATACATTATAGAGGCATTTCATTCAGTTAAGGGGATCTGAGTGTGGCTGTGAATGACAGTGTATTTCACAGCACAACTGCCTCTGTTTATGCAACAGGCCAACAGAAGGGAGGGCATATGCTCATTTTGATGACCAATCTCTCCATTGTCTTTCTGTTTGATTTATTCAAAATACATCTGAGAGCAGTTAACTTTCAACTTGTACAGCTGCACACCCCAGCCTATGTACACTTATCATCACTTCTCTGAAACAAAACTCCCTCAGTCAGAAACAGAAAACTCACTTTTCATTTGTCAGCTACTGCAAAATTGACACTCAGTGAAAAACAAAATACATAGAAAAACTACCTGTTTATATTTAAAAACAAACACTTTTCACAAAAAAAAAATAAAATAAAAAAATATATAAAACACGCTAAACAAACTAAAATTAACAAACCAGTTAAGGTTAGTTTACACTGTTTTCCAGTAGTGTTTACTTAGGCACTATGCGGATTCAATGAATAGTTGAGGAATAAAATTAATATCTAAATTATTTTCTGTGCACTCCAACACTGATGGCACCATAATTGCAACTGTATTTTTTTTTAACCACTATTGTGCTGATGAACAGCATGACTATGTTGGTCCAACTGGTAGACAAGTACCAAACCTGCATAAACCAGACTGGACATTCATACTGGCCTAATTTGGTCTTTTCCGCAGGGTAGTAAGAGTACCACCCAAAAACAACAATTTAAATATTTAACGCATCAATAAACACCTAAAACTGTCAAATATATACAATACATAAATATAAATAAAATATCTGATTTAAGAATAATAAGTAGAACATTATATGAATTATATAAGCAATTTATTAACAAATATTAATAATAAAAAAAACGTTTAAATAAATATTTAAAAAAATATATATATGTATAAATTGATTTATATACTTGTTGGGAAACATTTAAACTTCAAACAAACAAAAACGGGAAGGCTTGCTACAGAAAATCAAGTGACTTATGATTTGAACAGGCTCAGAAGTCGTCTTGTGGCGGCACTCCTGAACAGATTATGTTGTGCGTCAGAGAGCGGGCGTCTTCAGAGATGCAGAAAGCTTGAGACAGACTTCCCTGATCACATCAGCTCTGATATCAGTCCATGAGCTGAGTCTTTCAGAGTGATTTGAGAAGTCTATAGAGGTGACCCGGAGTCCCTTTATATAATGCAAGCAGGTTATGCTCTTCTCACTGTCAGAGCTGCTGTTCATTAATCATAGAGCTGTCACTCAGGGAGTGTGCGCTGGGCTTAAAACGTTTAGGAGGCGCTAAAATATCATGTGGCAGCTTTGTTGGCTAATCACAAGATGATGATTTACACTGTACGAAAGAGATGGAAAGAAACTGAGCTCTGTTCCCACAATGCAATTCCGCTGTGGTGACCAGTGCACATCGGTCAGTCAGAGAGACCATTCTAGCCTTCTGGGAAAGAGGGAGTTATTTGAGCGATCACGTCCAGCCAAAGGAACACGCTTGTTTTGACTCACCGGGCTAAGAATAGAAAAATCTTAGAGAGTAAGAGACGAGCCACGCTACTGTAAGCTGGGAGGGGCTGAAGGAACATTTTATTGCTCAGAGGATGCTCTTTCATAACTTAATGGAGTTCTTTGTTGGTTTATCGAATTATCATTACCGTTTCTTAAAATTCCATAGGAGAAAAAACATAAATACCAGAACATCTGTTGACATAGTAAGAGCAGAGAGCTATCAAATTAATGAGTATAGTATTTAGTTTGTGATTATTTCCTACAATAGCACAACAATATATATAAGGATAATTTCATTGTTGCTTTGTAATTGTGTCTTATATATTGTCTTAACATTGTTGTTGTTTATGCATTTATGAGCCCTACAGGGTTTGTTTTTGGTATGTATATTTTTTGGGGGGTTCGATATATGTTGTAATTCATTTGATTCAGTCATATACATTTATATATTTGTTGTTATTATAGTTTAGCTCTTTCTTTCATTTTAAAGTTTCTTTTTCTTTTCCTTGTTGTATAATGGGAGGCTTTAAATAAGCCCTTTTGGGTTTTCTGCCTCTCCCTGCACAGTATTTGGATTGTATTTTCTTGCTCTTATTGTATATATTTAACATTTGTGCAAATACAGTAAAACTAAAACTAAGCTGCATCAAACTGGAAGTAAAGATGATCAGAAATGCAATCTACAGTGCATAATGCTAAGAATCAAAAAACAGTTCAATTTTTTTTTTAAAGAATTAAATAAATGCTGAAACTGTTTGTCATTCAATTCTATTGTTCTCTCATAAGAATTCTTCCATGGATGCAAATGGAACACCCTAATGAAATACTCTTAAATCTACGATACTCTTAACGAAAAACTCTTATGAGCCAATTCGCAAAATGAATCAAAAACACAGCCCAACCAGTTTAGTCTGATTCCTAAACGAATTATGTTATTTTTAAGTGAATCAAAACGATACAGCACAACCAGTACAGTCTAACCGATTCCCAATCGAATCACCCTTATGAGTTTGCTATTGTCAGTGAGTTCAGTGTAGTCTAAGCGATACCTCAACAAATGACTCTTATGAGCCAGGGTTTGTTAATAAATCAAACACGCAGAGCTTTCAAATTTTGCAACAATTGTGTTTATTATTAAAAATGTCAGAGTTTAAAATCTAATTTTATTTATTTTATTATATATTTCTTGCTGAAAAGTACTAAAATATGTTGAAGGAACTGTTAAGGCAGTGGAATCGTAACAAACTAAATACTTTAAGATTTTGACCAACTTTCAAAAATATTTTGAGATAACAATAGTGTGGAGCCTAAAGCTACCTGCCAAACCTCAAATACTAAGATTTAACCATTTTAATTGATAGCAATGCATTATCAAAAGCAATTACAGTTTACAACTCATGGAGCAACACTAAACGCTGCAGACTCCAGGCAACGTACTGTGTCCAAGCCAACCTTTGTCCTTCTCTAACGCTTGGTCTTGTTTGAAATCACACATCAATCATTCTCTCCATGCTCACATTCAGTCAGTCCGCCAGGCCCTGGAGAGCAGACGCCTGTCGAGTTTGCAGTGTCTGGATGTGGCTCAGTTACAAACGAGGAATGATCAAATGTGAAAGAGTTATTCAAGTTGAAATATTTGTATCAAGTATGCCTGCAAATAGAGACCCCTACACATGTACACACTCATGCACATGCATAAAAATGCTACAGTGGAACGCAGGATGGTGGATTTAGAGCCACACGATTAAATGTCAAAGAAAGTCTCAAGCATACACATGCTTACACATATAGATAAATATAGGAGGTCACATGCATAAACACACATATAAATGTCAGCCAGAATTTTCTCATGTGAGATATCCTAAGGCTAAATTGACTCCAGTTATCATAATATAACTGTACGTGTGTATGCATGCATTAACAAGAGTGTGTTGTGTGTGAGTGTGTGACCAAGCATGCGCTGTATTTCTCAGTCCATCACTGTAATTTCTTTCTCTCTGTCTCTCTTCCACCCGGTCTCTCCTTCTTTATATCTGCAGGGTGTGCGTGTGTGTGTGTTGTGTGTGTGTGTGTGAGCGCGTGAATGAGTCATCACTGGTGCAGAAGATCATCTATATTCCTTAAGTTTGCCCAAATCTCCAGCTCATACAGCCAATGCAGCAGGAGAACACAAAACTACAACATGCACACACTGGTTGGGACTTACAATTGACTTATATTGTGTTTATACTGAGATAATGAAGGGTTTCTATCCTCTATCCATAAACCTAACCCTCACAAAATACCTTTTTGCATTTTCATATTTTAAATAAGGCATTATTTAGTATAGTTATTCAGACATTTTCTTGGTTATTTCAATTTTACTTTGTTTGAAGGATGTGAGCTACCACTGAAACAAACCCTTACCAACATCAACATAAAAAATGCACTTGCATAGTGATCAAAATTGATTTAATAATAATTTCTGATATGAAGATTGACATTTGAAATGATGTAGTAACACCCACACAAACCAATGGGCATCTTATGACTGTGCTCTTGCCCAGAATGTCAGCATGAAATCAAATCTATTTTGTAAATGCATGTTTGTCACGAGTGGCAATGTGTCACGATTCATGGATTCATTGACTCGCCCTCGCTATGTGAGCGCGTGTTGTATGAATGGGCGCGGCTCATCAGCACGGCTCGTTATTGCTGATGAGCTGATCAGCGCCAGCTGTTCTGAATGAGAATGTCCTATATATTGTTTGTCACCTCGTCTTGTCTTTGTCAGATGGTTGTGGAGGTTCACGGGCTCAGCTCACAGTCTTTTCCCCTCGCTCCAGTTCCTGTGTTCCTGTTCTGTGATTCATCCGCCTGTTCTGAGGATCGGACGCGAGTTCCTGTTTTCCTGTTCTGTGATTCATCTGCCTGTTCTGAGGATCGTTTGCGGATCGTCCGTTTGCTGTCTGCCCACTGAGTCCTGCGTTGCCGAGCCTGTTATTCTGCTATCTGTCTGCCATCTGAACCTGCACGACCGCTATACTTTTGTGTTAATAAACACCAGTATTCACTTGCTATTGAATCCTTGACTGTTCCTTTCGAGCCATGACAGAACCATCTGACCAGACCATGGATTCAGCGAGTGCAGCCAGTTTTGAGCAGATGTTTGCCGGTAACCACGCCCGCATGGATCGTCAGGATGAACAGATCGGTGCCTCAGGTCGGGCGATACAGGCTCTGGTAACGCAGGTGTCCGAGCTCACCTCTCAATTACAACGTCTGAGAGGTCCCACTGCGCCAGCACCGCCCCCGCCTGTTCCCCCGGAAAATCCCAACATCAACTGACCAGAGCCGCGCATCCCCACCCCCGAGAGGTATTCAGGAGAACCTAATATGTGTCGAACCTTTTTAACCAAATGTTCGATTTACTTCTCTCTTCAGCCTGTGACGTTTTCCTCCGAGGAGAGTAATGTGGCACTAGTCATGACGCTGTTGTCTGGACGCGCGGCTCTGTGGGGAACAGCGGTGTGGCAAAATCAACACAGCTGCTGCTCCTCGTTCCAAGCACTCGAGCAGGAGATGAGGCGCGTTCGACCGCGGGGTCGTCGGACGCGAGGCGGCCCGCCAACTTGCAGATCTCCGTCAGAACAACAACTCTGTTTCCGACTATTCCATCCAGTTCCGGACGTTGGCCGCCGAGTGCAAATGGAACGAGGAGGCGCAGTGGGACATGTTCCTGCATGGGTTGGCTGACCGTGTTCAGAAGGAGATTTACACGCTGGATCTACCCAAGACTCTTGATGAACTGGTTGAACTGGCACTACGGGTCGATGCACGTCTACAACAGAGAGAGAATCGACCGTATCCGACCCCAGTGGTGGATTTCACGGAGTTTCCCGGTCCCAGAGGAGTGAACACGGTCAGCCCCTCGAACGATCCTGAACCCATGCAGGTAGGTCGAGCTCGGCTCTCCCGGGAGGAGAGAGAACACCGCCGTTCGAGAGGTCTGTGTCTCTACTGTGGAGAGGCCGGCCACTTCGTCTCCACCTGCCCTTTAAAAGGCCAAGCCCGGTGGTAGGACGGAGGCTACTGTCGGGCGGGATATCCATGACCAGACCCTTGAACGCCACCTTCCTCCCGGTGAGACTCCAGTGGGCAGACCGCTCCTTCAACGGCCAGGCGCTGGTGGATTCGGGTGGACCAATTCCCATTGGTTAGCAAGCCATCACCTGCTGTTAGCATTCCATTGACTCCCATTCATTTTGACAGCGAATAACTTTACATCTGAGGCGTTTAAAGATATTAAAGATATTTATCCATTGTTTATTTCTAAAGAAACACAACAACGTATAAAAGGCTCCATTACCTTGTATCTCACGTTATGGCCCCGTAGAAGCAGTTTTTGTAAAAATAGGCTAACGATTGCGTCATAACCATGCGACTCTCTGTCGCACAGTAGAGAAATTACCGTATAGACAGGAGGAGAAGCTCGGCAATCGGGGGGATGTGGAGGCATAAAGTCCGATAAAGTCAAGGGAGACGCCCATAGAGAGTCATAAAGTTGCTCCTGCTCCTAGCTCATGGACAGCTCCTACTCACGCTCTCCGTCTCTGCAAGATTCGGAAGGGAATTATTCAGATTTCTCTTGGCACAGCTACTAGAAGACAGACAGGTTGCTCACATCACATCTACGTCGTCAAGCTCAGTTTGAGTCTGCGCAGTACGCTCGGCCATCAGGAAGTGAGTGCTTCTAATTGACTTCACTTTTCTCTGTTGAAGTCTATGGGGTCGCTGTGTCCATTTCTTATACTGTCTATGTTAAAAATCCATTCAACAACCGATGGATAGAACCAAGTCCACACCGTTCTTTTTTTCAGTTGAATCACAATATGGAACCAATATGTGACCAATAACACGCATATCTGTTGAGCCCATGAACGCAATGGTCAATCAGATGTGTTGAAGTTAGTCAGAATCCGCATAAATTCACTCAAAACAGCAGAGTTCTCGTTTAGCGCGGGTTCTGCACGTTCGCAAATCCATTTCATTACAACCAACATAGTATAAACACAATGTCAATAAGAGATTTATTGCACAGCACAGACAGCTTCATTCATTATAACAGGAGTTTTCGAAAGAGTGCATCTTTGCTCTCTTTCTGCATATAATATATATTTTTCATGTTACTAACTACACATGGCAAAGTTTCTGGACGGACAACCGTATTTAAATGCGTGATTGAATCCGGTTGAGTTGACCATAGCAATCGATGGAACAAAACAATTTGATACTGTGGGCCCTATCTTGCACCCAGCGCAATTGACTTTGTACACTGACGCATGTATCATTCCTATTTTGCACCCGCGCAAAGCGCGCTTTTCCCTCCACAGAAGCACGTCGCTAAACTAGGGAATGAACTTGCGCTCCCTGGGCGGTTCAGCGCAAAAAAGGAGGCGTGTTCCGGCGCAAACGTTCCTTCATGCTATTTTGCAGGTTTAGAAAACAATTGCGCCACTAACCAGGAAAAAATAGTTTAAAGTCAGTGGCGCGTTGCGCATGTTATTCATATGCTATTTTAAGGGCGCATGCTTGGCCATAATCAATGTAGCGTGTGCACAACGCGCATACACTTTGATTCTCTCATCTACACAGAAGCAGCAGTTTTCATGTTTGCAAATCATACATTATTATGATAGATAGATAGATAGATAGATAGATAGATAGATAGATAGATAGATAGATAGATAGATAGATAGATAGATAGATAGACAATTTATTATAAAGCATACATCTAGCTTAAACATTTACCCAAATTATCATACGCCTTTTTAACCGAAGTTAATTTGGGTGGGTTTCTCCATCCCCAACGTCCCTGACGAGAGCGTTGCTCTCCTTGGCTGTGAACCGCTCCTGGCGCGCGTCTGGCAAATCCGCCGTTATAATAGGAATCCGCTTTAGAACTAAGCGCGTCTGCTCTTAAAGGGAATGTGAGATGACGCTCTGATTGGTTTATTTCACGTTACGCCCAAACCACACCTATGAATAATGAAGCTACTTCAGACCAACCCATTTTAGATTTGCGCCTGGCGCAAGAGTCATTTATCCCGCTGGGAAAATAGCAACAGCGCCAAGACCCGCCCACAAAGTTACTTGCGCTTTGCGCTTTGACACTTGCGTTTCAGATCGTTAAAATAGGGCCCTGTATGTCAAATGATCTGTGCACGGAGTGTAAATTCCAAAATAATAGACCTGCCACTTTTTCTATGTAATGTGTAATATGTTACTTTGTTGTTCATTTTACTAACTTTTCAACATGTACAGATTTTTCAATAGTTCTAAGCACTTTGTTTTGTTTCTTTTAGTCCTGACAGTGATTATTATTTTTCTATTTCATGAATAAATAGGATAAGTTAAAGCTGCATTCCGTAACTTTTTTGGGTTAAAAATGATCCAAAATAAATTTTTGAGGAAGTACATAACCAGCCAGTGTTCAAAACTATCTGCTTGCCTTAGCTCGATTCAAAACGGTAAGCTTGTGATAATGTTTTTAATTCCAGTGGTACTGGTGGATTTCCGCTGGAAATTCGAGTATGTCTTTGCGTCATTACGTCACATCTGTACACATAAAGAAGATGTTGGAGGTGGAGATTTATAGGCTTTTTCTCACAGCAATTGATATAATTAAACTTCCTGAAAGGTTCAAACGACAATCACCAGTGAGAATTCACCCTTTGTAAAATTGAAAAGACTTCGTTCGGACTTCGGAGTGGCTACAGAAAAAAAAGAGACTGCAACCGGGCCCATGCGAAAACAAGGATAATATCGGAAGGGCATTAAATGTAGTCACGCAATGCTGATGTTGTTAACATTAACAATTTGAAAACAAAGTATAATTTGCACGGTTAAGCGATCGTTAGATTTAATCAGTGCGATTTACTGCAATGCTTTTTTTTCCCTTAGTTGGTCAGAACAAAAGTGGATGTTACTTGTTCAGATGACATTTTCCAGTGAAAATTCTTATGTTGGTCATACTTCCAAAAAGTAGAATCTGTGATTCCGAATGACGGTATCCACACCGGCGCGGCGACTGACAGTCGCACATTCTCCTCAAAACATTTGCCGAGGCACAACCCACGTAAAGTTGATAATTCCGCGAATAACTGCAATTGCAGATTTCGAACAGAGATGGCGACAAAGAGGAAAAACTACGGACTGCAGCTTTAATATATTACAAACTGTTTTTTTGCATTTACTTTGGATTTAATGTCAGTACTGGGCTCGCAGTTCACATGGGTAGGGTACTTTATATTGTGTGTGTGGATGACTATGTTCGTACGCCACCAATGAATACCATTTTTTACCCAGAAAACCCCTGATATATATATGGTCAGAGATATATATCTATATGAATATATAGATCCTTCAATGCAATTTCTAGAGTAAACAAACTGTGAAATCCATTCAGAAGTGAGCATCACTACAACCTACTCACTCTAAAGGGCAGAGCACTTGAAGTGAGTACTCTGAAGGATGCAGGCTAGAACGCTGTGGTGTGTGTGTGTGTGTCTGGCACACCCTACACAAAACTGTATATAACTCCCAATTTATTCTGAATTGGAAAGTTACCTTGGTAACACAGCAGTAAAATTCCAAAGAATGCTGCAGCAAATAAAACGTATGTATTAAATGTTTCCTTTCTGTCTTTAATTAGATTTATTTTAGATTCAGTTGCATACTGTCTCTCCATGTGTGGAACAAACAAACATGAAATTATGTAAATCAGTATATTAATACTGATTTCCAACCGATAAACCACAGGGCACTGATAGAGTGCTCTCGAGAAAGCTAAGGGTGAGATATGGAATCTCATCCATCCTCTGATGTCCAGAGATTTCAGCTGAATTTTAGCCTTGCAGTGAAATGAGAAGAGTGATTATCAGAGGAAAAGAGATAAGCTAAGGGGGAAAGGAGAGGAGAAAGAGAAATGGACCCTGCCGAGGGTGCGAACATCAGAGATGATCAGAGATCAGACTTTCCGTAGCCTTGAGCTGATCTTATTACACCACTGAGGTGCTTGCTGTATTACCTAATATGAGTTCACAAGTACTGTGAGATACTGTCTTACACACTGCAGGGAGCAAAGTCTTTATCAAACACTTATTAAACCAGCTTGATAAGGACACACACACACATGCACACACACACACACACACACCCCTTTTGCATTTACACAATCACACACACAAATGTACTAAATGAGGACATTTGTTTGTTGAGGTGAAACTCTTGGAACGTTACTCATGCAAACAATTTTGAGGAAAAGATTTAATGTTTTTGATAGAATTTATGCTCGCCAAGGCCTCATTTAATAGTAGTTGTGCAGTATTATCACAATTTAAAATAACCTTTCTATTTGAATATATTTTAAAATGAAACTTCCTGTGATGCAAAGCTGAATTTTCAGCATCATTACTCCAGTCTTTACTGATCCTCTAATATGATGATTTGATGCTCAAGAAACATTTACATTACATTAGAATTAATCAACGTTGAAAACATTTGTGCTGCTTTTATAATTGTATGTATTATAAATGTCTTGTCTTTACTGTTATGTTTTTATGGTTAAAAAGTCTGAGACCACATTGAAAATCTGGGAAGTAATAATAAAAAAAATGTGCATGTACAACATTCACACATTTAGGTTATACATACATAACTTCTCATGCATTAATAAACAGGATAAGTGCTCCAAATGCATAAATGGTCTCCTATGAAATCTAGATGTAATCTAAGCACAGAAACAGATTTGTACAGTATATTAGATGATCAAGCAGTCTTTACCACATGTGACAGCATTAACTATGTGCAGTACAATCATTCTCTCTTCTCCCTTGCTTACCTTCTCCCATGCACACACCGAGCAGTACTGGAGGCTAATTTCTCTCATCGTGTTCTTTCCCCACCAACAACAGCGCTCGCACCACAAACACTCAGACTAGACTAACAGTTCTCTCTAGTCAGACACATCTGACACACATGAAGGTTCCAGAAGTCTGGATGAACGCCATTAGACTCGAGCGCTGTCACCGTAACTCAATACCGCAACAGTGTGTACTGATCCCATACCTGTTGATTGAGTTACAGAGGAGGTTTAACCGACCCAAGTCCACATTAACCTTTTGCACAGACACACTGAGAGATATGCCCACAAACAGTTCATCTTAATGCAAATACACACACACACACACACACACACACACACACACACACACACAGAGTGTTGTGTGTAATAACTTGTGAATTGTGTGTAATAACTTGTATAGGTTTGGAAAAATTGTGCTCAGTCCTCAGGCTAATCAGTTAACAATATGCTAAGCTATAAGGCTAACTGGTTAAAGTATGCTAAGCCATCAAAATAAGCGGTTAGCGGCATGTTAGTTAATCTATCATGCTGATCGGTTAATATGTTAAGGCTCATTTACACCACGAGCAATAATAAAGATTACTATAACTATATTAGCATCCACACCAATGGATGATATCGTTCTGTTTATAATAAAGCGTGCTGCAGTTTTTTCGTCTGCCGCTTTAAATACTCGAGCTCTCTAAATCAGGATGGATTCTGATTGGCTGTCAATGTTTTTATCATTCATCAGTTGTAAAAAAAAATGTTAACTGTTAAAAATGCCATTATCGTTAGTTGTGGTGTGGACTCTGCTATTCTTTTATATTTAGCATGATTTTTAGAACTATATCTTTATCGTTATCATTACTGTTATCTTCCTTTGTGTGAACAGGCCTTTAAGCTATCAGACTGAATATTAACGTATCCTAAACTTTCCGGATAAGCAATTAATGGTATGCTAAGCTATCAGGCTAAGTAGTTAAGAGTATGTTGTTAAGCTATCAGACTGAATGGTTAACGGTATGCTAATCTATCAGGCTAAGCAGTTAAGTGTATGCTAATCTATCAGTCTAAATGGTTAAATGTATGCTATCAGGCTAAACGGTTAACAGTATGCCATGTTATAAGGCTGATTAGTAAAAAGTTTTACAGTATCCCAAGCTATCAGGCTAGATGTTTAACAGTATGTTAAACTATCAGGCTGAATGGTTAACGGTATGCTAAGCTATCACTTTTATAGTGTTTAATTTATTAATTAAATTGATGTTATATCATTTAAAGGATAATAATTGTCTAATCATTTGATGATAATTTGACAATAACTGACAATTTGATGGTGATGACGACATTCAGAAGCCTTACAATCTTTCTTATACATCAGATATTATATATAAGCATGCACACATAGATCTCCCTCATGGTTTTGATCAGCTGTGATTTTATCATGTAACGCAGCATTTCTCTTTTAGTGTGAACAGAAAAAACGACATCACTGGAATCCTGTCATGTTGTGCCTGGTTTGTAGGACACCGTGTTAGTAATGGAGACAAGTCTTTCTATAATTTGACTGAACAGACTACAGCAAGTGTTACTTTATTAATGTTCTTCAAAAGTGAAGACAATAAAAGAAAATTCCACAAAGATGTCAGCTGTTAGAAGAGGATAAAGACTGCATCTGCAGCAAGATGATTAGAAACATAAGCGCTGGGCAAATTCAGTGAGGTTTTTTGTTGTAGCATCTCTCCACCACAAGGCACTGAGCAAAAACATAACAGTTAATAATTTATTCAAATAATTTATTCATCATGACTAGTCAGCTCTTTGATGAGACTTTAATGAAGTGTTGACAAACTGGCTCTTTGGCGCAGGACAGACACAGTTTGAGGGAATGTAGTCCACTAGATGCAGCTCTATCTCTAGTTAGAGGAGCTGGCCGTGGTGCTGAATCAAGCACACAGTAGAGTGGCGCTCAACTATACACTCACTGCCCGATCAAGCCTTTTTTCTTGTTTTGCTGATGGCCTTGAGGCCTAAAAAAGCATGCTTTGTGCTGTTTGCAATTTTAAGATGCTTTTAGTCTTGTGTAGCCGGACTTTCGATAATCTGCATTAAGTGTGGTCTACTTTACAGCTTCTACTGGCCAAAAACCACCCACTTAGACAGAAAAAGGCTATGGCATGCGGATATGTGGATATTTGACATGAAGTCTGAGGTCATGTTTACACCTGGTATTAAGATGAGTTTTGTCGATCGGATCATAAGTGTACAATGCTAAATTCAGGTGTAAATGGGCTCTAAAACGTTTTGAGCTTGTCCACTTTTAACAACTTCCAGATGGTAAACGCATTTGACCAGATTGCTTTCTTAGTGTAAATGCTCGTGTGGTCAAATCCATTCGAATAGCCACATAAAAACGTCTACTCTCCACCTACTGACCTAATTTGTAAACATTATGGGAAGCGCACTTTCCAGATGGGACTTTGTTGGCTGAAGACCCATGTTTTGTTTGAAGACGAAAAACGTACAAAGCACAATGTTCTCTCACCATTCATGATTTCTAACAAGCAGTCACTGTGTTCAGGGTGGTCTTGAGGCTATCAGAACAGTAATGAAAGCTGATTCTCCCCATATGTTTTTCCAACGCCTCTGGTTGCATTCATATATAAATTGCGCGAGCTTATTTCATCCATTAGATCGAAAGATGTGAAAAAGCTCACACATTTACCCTCCCCTCGAAGAAATCAGGACAAAAGTAGTTAAAAGTGGACAAAAGAGACAATGTGTGGACAAATAGAAATGTGTCTCCCTTGTCTACATGTAAATCTTAATACCAGGTGTAAACAGGGCCTGTGACGTCCATGAACACCATTTTGTTAATGAATTAATTATTTTAATAAAAATATAAACTAATAAATAAATGAATATAGCAAGTCACGTCACTTCCCAAAATATTTAATGTCCCATGAACTACCCATTAATCCTGACCTACCACAGTTTATTTTTTCATTTGATTGTTAGGGCTGATTAAATCTAAGTGTTTCAAACTAAACTCTCGAATATGAATAGAAAATATGGTTTAAATGAGCCTCCAAAATTTGGGAAAACCCAAAGATTAGTTACTCCTCAAAAGAGCTCATTGTCACCCAAGCTGTACCTTGTAAATGCTACATTGGCCAATTTGAATCAGCGATTTCATCCAAATCTCGCCATCTTTGTTTGCAATATGGACCTTTGGACCATCTGATGGTAAAACTAGGATGATTTAAACACCCGATATGCTGACCATTTCGACATAAAGTGTTGTTATTTCAGTCTCTACAGTGTTGGTGCACTAAATTATAGTCCAAGTATTACTTTGGGAGGCCTTAAATAATAACCAATGTACTGTAGCAGCTTCAAATGTGCAGTCTCTCATCTATACACTCCTGTTTAGTTCATTTTTATACCTCCTTCTGCTTCTTCTATCACACATAAAAGTGTCAAAACTCTCTCCCACTGGCTTCGACCTGCTGAGATTCTGGAAATATCAAAGCGAGAGTGGCCTAATCCTCCTCTGAAAATGTTGCACATGCACTCCTCTGCATGAGCATCAAATGAGGAGGGAATTCATGGAGAGTCTGTGTTTGTAAAAACACCCATTAAAAAATGTGAGACTAATTAACATTTGAACTACATATAAATAAGGTGTTGTAAACGAGCCATTAATGAACCAAATAACATAAAAACATATGATTTTTTTTTCTTTTCTCACGAACATGCATGCAGAAATCTGACACACGCTAATTGCAATGCCTCTTGCTGATTCTACCACACAAACACACACCCACACAGATGTGTGTGTGTGTGTATACGCACATACACGCACACCTCCAGTGCCAGAGATCTAATTAAGGGCTCTGAGATTGAACATGTCCCTCCTTTTGATAGCGTAAAATTAGATGTTACAGATTTGGAGTGCATTCTCACTGTGACGTCTGACACGTCTGCTGGAAGGATGTGTGGCGTTCTGCATGTGTTTGAACAGAGAACGGCTGAAAAATAGACAATGTGAATATGAGCTAAATGCTCATGGAAAATGTGAAAAGCAAATATATAGAGAGAGAGTGAGAGAGAAAGTAAAAGAACCAGCAATATACGCAAAAACACGCATGCATGCATGCTGATATACACCCACTGAATGTTGAACGTCTCAACATGGAACATCAATATTTATGCACTAGCTGAGCTGGGAATGGCAATAATTGCTACAGAAATCAATGTAAGTCTGTTGCTCACAGTGTATTTCATCTTCTTATGAAGGTCACATTTCGTTTTCACAGACTTAAAGGAGACACACATTCACACAGTAACACACACACACACACCCACACATTCCTGTATCGCTGAATCAGGATCACATTACACTACTGAAATATTATGTATGAAAATACTTCTTGGTTTATCCTTCATTTGTATGTGTATCGTTTGTATGAGTATCAGTACAAAAATGCTCTGCACTAGTGATAAAAAATAGCTAACTAAAATTAGCATAGCAAAATGTATTACCTTCATTTATTGTATTGGATTCATATATTTAAAGATAACAACTATTGAAAATTCAAATGAAAATAATAATAGTAAAAAGACAAAAGCACATAACAAAATTACTAAAACAAACTAAAATTCAAATAAAAAATATAAAAATAAAAGCCAATTCAAAATATTAGCAAATACTAATAATACTATTATACTATATACAGTAGTATGCAAAAAGCAATACTCAAATACGTAGTATGTCCAACTACACAGTATTCAGAAAATAGAATTCCGCTAATATTCCGAATCTAATTGTATTAATACTACATACTAATAAAACATACTTCATAAACAATAAACAGTTTTGCATCAAATACTGCACTTCCGCAATCACATACTTTGAAGGTTTGATATTTCAAATGGAGCTTTTCTCTTCAATAGTGCAAAGGGTTTTGGGAAGTATTGCACTGATGGATGCTTTTGAAAATAATGTTCCTTAGGCACTCTGGTGTATTTGTACAGTTATTTTCAACACAACCTTTTTATCCTTTAGGACTATAATAAATATATGATAACTAAAACGTGTAAATAAAGGGTTTTAGAAATAAAATCAGTGTAAACGTTCACAGTCCTCTAAACTGTGGTAGCGCTAGAGAGCTGGTGATGTTTTCTCAACAGACGGACAGGAGGACAGGACCTATGGGGGCTTCTCTTACATCACTGCTTCTTTGATTTCACTCTCTGTCTCTCATCCTCGTCCTCAAGGCATCCCTCTCTCATCTCTCCAGCTCCTGCGTCACTCTTTCATCCTCTGCGGAATTCAAGTATGTGTGTGCGGCTGCGTCTGGAAGAGAGACGTTTGAGCGTGCTTTTCAGAGTGCACGTGCCCGATTGCGTGTACGTGCGAGTGTGTGAGAAAAACGAGGTGAGCTTAACGTGTGTGTGTGCCGTCCCCAAAATCCTCAACCTCAGCTAACTGGCTTATGAATGTTGGATGGGGGGGTTTTATGATCTTGTTAAAACTGGTTACATTATTCAAAGCTCCATTCATTCAGAGAGTGAAAAGCCAAAGGGAGAAAGATAGATTGAGAGGGAAGAGAGAGAGAGGCCGCAGGCTGAGTGAAATTTTAATGAATTCTCGCAGTCAGAGAAAAAAAACGATTGTGAAAGTTGGCAGAGAAGGAAGAGATTTCAACTCCGCTGATTTCTCCTGTGTCATCAGCTCTTCTCTTTTTTGTCACATCTAATGGGAGATGTTCGGAGACAAAAGAAAGTGAGAAAGGTTGATGTCAGGGGTATCATTTTCATCTAGATGTGTGACATGTTGCTTTTCTCATCTTAATAAACCATAAATTAAAATGTTTCAGCTGCACAATAACAAAACTGTGTTCTACCTATTATGTTGTTAAAGAAGTGTATATTTATTTGATCAAAAAGAGCCAAAACAGTAATATTGTGAAATATTATTACGGTTTAAAATAACTGTTTTCTATTTTTATATATTTTAAAATGTAATTTATTCCTGTGATGCAAAGCTGCATTTTCAGCATCATTACTCCAGTCTTCAGTGTCACATGATCCTTCAGAAATAATGTCTTCATCTGTCTCGCTTCTGACTGCCGTTATCAATCGCTTTCTATTTTTCCTATTTTTGAAAGTCATGAAAACACTATCGTGGAGTTTTATTTTGCTATTTGACGACTTTTGACGATGTAAAAAAGGTCCATATGCTGATTTGGTGCTGATTATCAATGTTGAAAACAGTTGTGTTGCTTAATATTTTTGTGGAAACCATCTTCCTTTTTTTTCTGTAATAAACAAATAAACAAATCTGTTGTAAAATTGTAAGTGTCTGTACTGTCCTTTCTGAATAAAAGTATTAATTTCTTTAAAAAAAATTACTGACCCCAAACTTATGAACTGTGGTGAATTTTGTGGTACATTTCTGGTGTGATGACATACAGCGCAAACAGTGTTGCCCGATCCCTGAAACAAATTACTTTTATGAGCTGGTTCTTGTGAACCAGTGTGAAACTCACAGCATTAGCAGACAGAAAATGTCTTTCAGGTATGTCTTGATATGAAACACAATAAGGGCCTGAAGAGGCTGGCTACACTCTTAAAAATAAAGGTTCCAAAAGTGTTGTTTTTTTGCAGCAATGCCATTAAAGAACCATTTTGGGATCCGCAAAGAACCTTTCATGACAGTTCTTAGAATAACTAAGAACTAAACTTTTTTTTCTTAGTTTGAAGAACTTCTTAATAATTTGAAGAACCTTTTTCCACTATAAAAAAAACCTTTTGTGCAATGGAAAGGTTCCATAGATGTTAAAGGTTCTTTATGGAACCATGAATGTCAGCCTTTATTTTTAAGAGTGTAACATATGATCCTAGAGAAAAACTTAATTTTTCGTCATGTGAGCAGAAAGAGTACTTTTAATGAAATGATGTCTGATAAGGAATCTTACTTCAACCGTCATTGGCATTCATTGTGGACCCTGTATATACGCATGTTCACCTGCAGGCTCTATATCTCACTACTTCACTGTTGATGATAAGAGATACATGAGGTGTGTGTATGTGTGTGTGTTTTCAGGGCTGAGATAGGGATGATAGTGGCGAACAAGTTAAAAACTAAAATAACTACTTTATTCAACTCTTCATTTTCTTCTCTGTGAGCCTCTGAGTGAGTTCACGTAGTGTAACAGCGCAGTGCTTCTGGGTTGTATGTCAGAACGTAGGCTCACTATTGGCCAGCATCACACGCATCACACACATGACCAGTGTCGGCCAATAGTGAGCCTGCGTTCTGATGTACAACCCAGAAGCGATGCGCTGTTACACTACATCAACAGCTTAGGAGAATGACATGGAAGAGAAGAGATGGTTGAATAAAGTCGTTATTTATTTTTTTCGCATAAAAAGTATTCTCGTTGCTTGATAAACTTAAGGTTGAGCCACTGTACTATAGTCACTTGGACTATTTTAACAATGTCTTTACTAACTTTTCTGGGATGGCCGATATCAATTACCTTGCAGCCTATGAAGGGGTGAGCCAGCTCTCAGATTTCATCAAAAATATCTTAATTTGTGTTACGAAGATAAACGAAAGTCGTACGGGGTTGGAACAACATGAGGGTGAGTAATTTTCATTTCTGGGTGAACTAACCCTTTAACAATCGTTGTACCCCTATTTAAGAGTCTCCGGACCCCGGTTTGAAAACTCCAGAGTTAGCAAAATGACCATTATTCATGAGCAAGATGTTTTCAGGTCTGCCTCTTCTACATACACACAAACATATGCACCACTTCTACATGCTTCTTCTCAGTTACTGAACAATGCAAAAATGTGACACATCAAAACAAGGTAAGTGACATGCTAATGGACTGCTTTTATAAAAATGCTGTTTCCAAGCAACTAACAGGTTAGAGGAACTGCAGCTCTGTGTGCGTCCACAATTCAATTCAATACACTTTATAGTCCCCCGATGGGGAAATTTGTCTTGGAGTCTGGTGCACACATACACTGAACAAAAACATAATCCATGAAACATACACATGCACATTATGAACGCAAAGAACAAAAAGAACAAATAAATATTGCTTATTTAAAAGTCTAATCGACGTAGGTACAAAGGATTTCTTAAAACGATTGTCTCTACACACGGGCAGCCTATATCATCTGCCAGAAGGCAGCAACTCATATTCTGTATATAAGTTATGTGAAGGATCAGATAATATCTTGGTAGCTTCCTTGATAACAGACTGCTCATATGAATACTCCAATGGTTGATATTCCCTTTTTCCTGAACTGTGATGTTGCCAAACCATTCAGTATAACCATTATGTATTATACTTTAAATAACAGCCTGGTAAAATAAATACATTACTTTCTGTTCTACCCTGTAAACTCTTAGGGCCAGATCATTTCCATAATAACCAGTAAACACCAGTTAATTGACGAGTGCAAACCTTAGTAAATCACCTTGCATGGTTCATTTAAATACTCTCCTCCCTTAAATTTTGCGTCCGAAATGAAAACTCCTACAAATGTATAAGCAATAAGATCAGCAGCAAAAATTACCCTGTCCACGCCTTTTCAGCGTTAATTTTTCACTGTGTCTTTAGTAAATCCTGACAGTAGTTTTTTAACGCCAAAAGAGGGCTGTTAGTAAATTTGGCCCTTAATCTTCACAGAAAATGTAACCTCTGTTGCACACGACAGCATACACTATGAAATCCCCAGATAAGTAAGGTGTCCATATAAACACTTAGGTATTTAAAAGAACACACTTGTTTAATGGGTATCTTATGAATAAGTGGTTATAAGTGGTTCCCTATTGACCTCAGTTACTCTATTTTTTTTACATTTATAATGAGATGATTAAGGTCACACCACTTCATAAAATGTTCTACCTCTGAATGATACACAGAAAGATTAGTGTGGCGAGCAGGATGAGGCCGAGGGCCGGGGGAGAACGGCGCGAGGCCAGTGGCGTGATTGATAATGAGCGACACCTGCGCCAGTCTCGTATCTCTCACGGAGGAGCGGAAACATAAAAGGAGGAGCGATGACAGTGAAGGACAAGAGAGGCCAGGCCTGGATTTTGTGTTGTGTTTCTGTTTTATTATATGTGGCAGCAGTCGTCCGTGAGGGACTACTGCCTTTACTTTCGTTTGTATTTGTTTATTTATTTTATTAAAGTTGTTGAATGTTCGCCGGTTCCCGCCTCCTTCCCACAACATCTAACTGCGTTACAGTTAGTATTATCATACAAGAGGCTAAGCAAAGCTGTATCATCAGAATATTTTATTATGAGGTTACTAGGATCAGAACTTGTACATTCATTTGTATAGAGCGTAAAGAGAATCGGAGAACTAACATAGCCCTGTGGAACACCTATACTTGTCCTTCTAAACTCTGATACACTATGGTTTACCTTAACCTGCTGCATTAGATTTGTTAAAAAAGAATAATAACATTTTAATAAAAAAGGGTTCACACCCCACTGCTTCAATTTTTTAATTAAACCATGGGGCTAAATTGTATTAAATTCTAGGTGTGTGCCGGTTTCAGAATTGTTGATGACGGTTATGACGTGACTCAAATGTTACGGTTCGTAACATAACCGTCGTCGGGGGGGGGTGTTGCAACTTAGTTTGAATAAACGAGCAGACACTGATTAGCTACTTGTTCTACGTTTATTTAAAATTAACAGCAAGACAACTAGCAAGACAACTAGCTAATATATGAGGCATAGGCCTACGCTGAGTTTCATTCATTTACAATGAGATGCGCTCTAGTTCACAATGCAATGCAATGCAATATTGTCTGCTATATTTGCTTACTTTTTATTTATTAAATACATGCAATTGGTTGATGAAACGTTTATTAAAATGAAGATACAATTTGTACAAAACGAAATTCGCTTTAAAGAAAGGCTTTCTACAAAGCAAAACTTAATGAAGTGGTAAAAATCATGTCTGACGATTTACAAAACAAAACTTCAAATGATTGGCGGTCGGTCAGGGGGTACTTGGCAAATAATCAAATACAGTTGGAAACGACGTAGACCATTAATAACACAGACTGCTAACAATTGTTTTTAATTAGTATTTAAACATTCTCTATGATAAAAAATGTTTGTAAAAAATATTTTAATAACACGGTTTGGGCGGTTATAGAGTTCTAATGACGGTGTTCAACTATAACAGTCGGTCTCACGGTTATATAATAACCGTCACACCCCTATTAAATTCTGAGCTAAAATCAACAAATAGCAACAGTACATAGGCTTTTGGACTCTCCAAATGTTTCGCATTAGCATTAGTAATAGTGTTAACAGAATCCTCTGTACCACAACGTTCTCTATAGGCAAACTGAAATGGATCTAAAACTGGTTTTACCTCTGTCTTTAACAAAGACACCATATATCTCTTAAAGGACAACTCCGGTGAAAAATGAACCTGGGGTTAATTAACACATGGTTACTGAGTCGATTGTTCCCTGGAATGCGTTTTCATGATTATAGAATGTAAAGAGTTTTATCTTTAAAAACAGATTAGCTTATAACGCTAGTATATGGGGCACAGAGTAAGTAAAAGTAAATCGCTAGTTAATACCACTAACAAGGCTCAAAATAGCCTCACACTAACACGGTAGCATAATGAGGGTCCCTACATGCAAACCGAAGCATTGAGAACTTTGTAAGTGTACAGACAGTTTAATAAGAAGATACTTTATAAAGACAGTACATTACGCGTTTACAGACAGGATCCATCTTGGAAAATTAACTAGCGATTTACTTTTACTTACTCTGTGCCCCATATACTAGCGTTATAAGCTACTCTGTTTTTAGAGATAAAACTCTTTGCATCCGATTTTCATGAAAACGCATCCCAGGGAACGATCGACTCGGTAACCATGTGTTAATTACCCCTAGGTTCATTTTTCACCGGAGTTGTCCTTTAAAGCACTTCATGACACATGATGTCAAAGCTATGGGCCTATAATCATTATTCTCCATTGGACTCAATTTCTTTGGTAAAGGAACACAACAAAAAAAGACTGTGAGACTAAGAAAGAAAACCGAACATGCCACACGACCACATGATGATGATGATGATGATTGTGTAATCATCACAAACAGACATTACACAATAAAAGTTTTTTTCTCCTAATGAAAATTCGCCCAAATTGAATAAATCTCAACTTAATACATTTGGGCCAACATTCATTACATGCAATCCAGTATTCTGTGGACAACACATCTTTTACAGAATTGAAAGCTACTGAAATGGGAAATCTGATGACTCACGGACAGCTTCTACTGGGAAACATGATGTGACAGGAATATAAGCTGGTATGTGCATGTAATCAATGCAATTCATTTACATCTAGACCAGCACATCAAAGAGAAGCCTGAAGACTTCCAAACAATCTCCGGTGGGATATACGTGTATATGCACACAAGAGTGTGTGTTAAAATCAATTTAAGCAAACATTTATTTAGGCTTTAACATTATGCAAGGAACAAAACACACTCCATCTTTACTTTCCTAAAGCAAAACCCTTAAACATTAAAACAGACGCAAAGTCTTTGGCATGATTGCCATCCGGTTAAGAGTAAGGATGCATGCTGACTGACCAAAAGTTTGTGCTGTTGTCGAAGCAGGTAGAGGGCGGCGGTCTCGGGTGAAAGTTTGTGTTTCCTGTCCTCTAGCAGTCGGTACGCTTCCACATGCTGGGGCGATAATTCAGATAAATGCAATGGAAACACCTCATTCCGCAGTTTCTGGAAAACACAGAAATAAAACTACATAAATACTGGATGGATGGATGGATGGATGGTGTTTTAAATTGCAATAACATTTCACAATATTTCTCTTTTTACTGTATTTTTGATCAAATAAATGCAGCATAAGAGCATACGAGACCAAAAATCTTACTGACCCCAAACTTTTAAACATTATACATAAATATTTGTATCTTAATACATAATATTATTAATATAGAAATAAATAACATTTTATATAAAATACAAAATATAAAAGCTATATAAATGTTTCTACTGTGACCCCAATAGTATTTGGACACTTATGTCACACTTATGTATGAACGTTGTTACATTAGATATGAAATATAAGACAAGTGACATATTAATTAAAGCTATTGTTAAAGCTTTACAAAGTACTAACTTCACTTTTATGTGCCATTTTTGCTACTTAAAGGTCAACTGAAGTTCAACTGAAAATATCAACTTTAATATGATTTTTTCCTTTATGCAAGAAATAAGGATTGTTACAGCTAAACAAGCATGTCATTTACAATTAAATATTCTAGCTAGCCAGTATGTCTGTGTGTACACTGTGTGTTTTTTGTTTGCAGAGTGACTCTTTTGTGGTTCTTGTCAACAGTGCTGGTTTCCTGTAAGGCCTGACTTTAGCAGGTGGCCAGTGAGTACAAAGCAACATTACACCATCATCATGTTCTTTACACATTACCAGGGGCCATTACTACTCTGGCAAGCAAACAGGAGCCTATCAACATGTCTGTTTGTTCATGTGTGTGTGTGTGTGTGTGTGTGTGTGTGTGTGTGTGTGTGTGTGTGTGTGTCCATAAACTGGTTTGGGTTACATACAAAACATTATCAGCTGCTCCATTTGAATGTACAGAAAACAACGAACAAACAGGCATGAACAAATGCGTGCGGGTATATTAAACTGCTGTAAATGAACAAACACACACACACACACAGATGATCTTGCTTGCTGATGTTAGTCAGGTAACATGAATGCTATAACAGGAGCTGAACCAGATGTTTACCTTCAGCAAAAGCTCTCAGTTACTGAAAAGCTTACAAATTCAAGTGGCTGACAGACTGCTATGATCTGATTAAAATATGAGTGAAAAAACGGATCATTTAAGAAACAACCACATAATCAGTGTGACATGCAGAGTCTAAAAATTTTTTTTCCAAAAATGTGAGACCACATAAAAAATCTTCTTGTTGTTGCCATTTTCAATATATGTTACCCTGGACTACAAAACCAGTCACAAGTATAGCATGGGTATATTTGTGGCAATAGCCAACAATACATTGTATGGGTCAAAATTATCGATTTTTCTTTCAAAAATCATTGGGGTATTAAGTGAAGATCATGTTCCATGAAGATATTTTGTAAATTTCCTACTGTAAATATATAAAACATTTATTTTTGTGAGTGAATGCAGCACAATCGCGAACATGGACAATTTTAAAGGCGATTTTCTCAATGTTTCGATTTTTTGCACCCTCATATTCCAGATTTTCAAATAGTTATATCTCAGCCAAATATTGTCCTATCCCAGCTTTCGGATGATGTATAGATCTCAATTTCATAAAATTGACCCATGTGACTGGTTTTGTGGTCCAGGGTCACATATTTAAGAGGACCTATTATGCCCTTTCACAAAGTCTGGATTTAGTTTTTGGGGTCTACTAGAATAGGTTTTCATGCTCAAATGTTCAGAAAAACATGGTACGATGCAATTTTGTTTAATCTAACTAGCTAGTTTCCCAAAACCAGTCGCACCTCTGTCGTTTGAACCACATTAGTTTAACAATATAGGGCTGTCATTAATGATGGTGGTGGAGTAATAACTTCTACTAATTAATCAATTCGAGATTGCAATTCATTTATTTAATATTATTATAGCTAATTTACATAAACAACAGAAAGCCGGTATTTTTTAAATCACATTAACATGCAGTATTTGGCGTACACTTTACTCCAATATACATGGGGCATTTAGTCAGCAGCTTTCTCTACGTAACGTAATTTTGCTAATATGCTGCTGTAACGAACTGAGGACACTGTTTTTGTTCCCTGTTGTTTTGCTTCATTGGATGTTTGATTCATCGCGGGTTCTCTCATATGTCATACTCCGGGATTCCGTCTATGGCTATGCATTTATCCACATGCACACTCCTCAAAAACCACACTGATTATTGACACGCTAAATTATAGATTAAACTGTATATATATTCAAATGGGATGAAAGATATAGAATGTACTGAATGTTAGATTGCTTACTAAGTGCCCAAGAGCATGATCTATTTAAGCTCTATGCTCAAGAGCTGTACTTCCAACCACATAAGTTTGTGATGCTGTTCGCGAATGTTCGTTGGAACTATGGTTTCGGGAAACATCAAATCGTTCAACTATGTTGGAAAAGACGGAAAAATTTCAACCATATTTGGCTAACAATGCTTTTGGGAAACGCACCCCTGTTTAGCTCCTGTTTCTATGAAGCCCCTCCTTCCGAAGAAAAAACACAATGTGCTCTGATTGGCTGGCTGGACCAGTGTGTTGTGATTGGTCAACTGCTTCGAGTGCGTTTCAGAAATGTCCTTACCATAGCCGTGAATCTCAGCATACTACAAGTGCAACTAAACCAGGCTTAAATTGAATAATAAATTGAAACTTTCTTTGAAAACAGTATTAAAGTTTTCAAAACCATATGAAACCAACATAATTACAAAGCATACATTTCTAAGAACTTGATGTGTTTAAACTATATTTTTAAAATATTTTTCTTTTTCTTTATCTTAGACTTGTATATGTCATTTACCCATATAATAATAATAATAATAATAGAAAATGCTAAAATAAAAGCATTTTCACTAAAGTTTTCAGACTTTTGGATTTCACTGTATGTCATTTATAATCAAATGCAATAGTTTGACTAGCACTCCAGAGAAAATCTCTAATATTAACTATATTTGCAGCCTGAACTATCGAAGATGTCATTTGACAAGAGCGCAAAATACTTCATAAAAGAAGCTAATGTGCTATAAAAGGCACCAAAAACAGCCATGTAATGACTCACCAGTTTAAAGTTTCAGTTTAAAGTACCTGAATATATGGCATTTGAGATCTTCAGATACTCACACCTGCCTAAGCGTCCGCTCTTAAATGACCAGGATAGATGAGTTAGCCAAACTGTTAGCTTAGCCCTTCAGATCACAGGAAGCAGAAGGAACAAAAAGCATGTTTACTAATTCATGGCAGCAGTCAGGTGTAACGGGGGGCGGCCTTTGTTCTGGAGAAGATTCAGAAACGTTACACTGAGGGGATGAACCATGGGTAATCTACAGGGCTAAAATTAGACTGTGGTGTGAATAGCTGTGAAGGGAAAATGGTTTGATCATTGACAAGTATGTGAAAACAAATAGCCTTGAATAGCCTGCTGTCCACCAGGCATGTTGTGTTAAGCTTCCATGCAACTGTCTTTTGGCTGTGGTTGGGTATAGGTTGACTGAGAGTTTGTGTGTGTGTGTGTTCGCATGTAATTTAGTGTTTGTGTCACAACGGATCTGTTAAAACTGTGAACGAAAACAATCGTTCAGTTGGTCCAAACAAACCAGTAAGCAAATGAATGAACAAATGTTTTCGCTGATCACATAGCTAATTGTTCGTTAAAATACCAGGTGTAAATGCCCTCTGAAACACTTCTGATCACTCAAACCACTTCATTCCAAACTAAACTGGACAAGTGGAAATGCATCTGGTTGCTGAAGCCACATATGTAAATTTTACTCCTCCTAAAATGAAAAAATAAATTAATAAATGTGTGAGAGCATGTTATACCGGCTCCAGGTAGCCAGATTTGACAGTGCTACTGTAACACGCATCGCATTCACCACCGCAGATGAGTAGCTGAGCATCTCTTCATCAAGCCAACGCGCAAACTGCCGCAAATGAAAAAAAAAATTCCGCCGTTGCAACCAAAAGCTCAACACAGAATCATCTTCATTATGCCTACTACAGACTGTGCGATTTCGGCAATCCTATAATCCTATTGCTGGGAAAAGAGGCCAACTTGGCATGCCAATTTTGCAAATGGAGCTTGAGGCAAGTATTTTAAGTTTTAGCGTTATGTCGCGTTGATCAATACGCCATTTCATGTAACATTTTTATTGGCTAGTCAGTAAATGTAGGTCGTAGCAGCAAACATGCTGTGAGATGATCATGCTAAATTTCTGACACAGTAAAGTTACAGTAATGCTTCCATCAGTTATGTAGTCTAAAGCAGGTTTTTTTTTGCTGGCATGGACCACAGAATATAATGATCCCCTTACAAGATAGCTTCTTGCTAAAATATAGACTTGAACTGTACAGACTTTTATACAATGACCTTTTACACAATAAAAAAAAAAAATGTTAATTTATAAGCATCAATTTGCTTACATTAATATCTAATAAAATAATAACCACTTGCTTTGCCATTTAATACATTTTGTACTCATAAAATTTAGTTAAATATTGATTTAATTTTAACATACTTAAATATATATATATATACACACACTGAAATGGTGAATTTTTAGTTATTAAACAAATTTATTTAGACAAAAAGTGATTATTTTATCTTAATTCAGCTTGTCACAGCTATGTTGTTTGTTTTAGTTTTCATGGACTTTTAGTTTGTATTCATTACAATTGATTATAGTTTCTTTGTTTGAGTTTCCCGCCACCCATCAGTTTCCATGAAAACTAAAACAAACTAGAACATTACTGTGACAATACTATAATAAATTGTTGTTGTTATTATTATTGCTACATTTCTCTTTCATCTTTTCCAAATTGGACCCAATTTCGTTAAATAACCGAGCAGACAGTCAACCGTTTAAAAAAAAAAAAGTAAGAGCCAAGTCAAGAGCCCCAAACAGAGAAAATGGCTCTTGATAAGAAGATTCTACTGAAGAACTACTGAAGAACCTTTATAGTCACACAGTCGTCTGAGATCCGTCATTTGCATGGCTGACCACTCAATGACCTTTCAGATGCTGCGTGCTGAAAGAGTTGCTGTAGTTGAGAGAAAGAGTGCATTGTACAGCCATTGGCCTCAAGAGAGTGAGCAGCAGGGTATTTATAGCCCTACTCGTCCCCAGCTGCATGGCTCCTACACCCCGCCAACAGGCAATTGGGCAACACAAGCTCGCCCCTCCGGCAACCCACCACACTAACGTCCATAACACAAACAGACATCTGGACATCAGCAGCCCTCAAAAGGGAGAGAATAAATGATCAGGCAGGAAAACGAAAAATGGGCTGAAAGAGAGCAAGAAAAATATCCACCATCAGTGTTTACCGTTGGAATTTAAAAACTAGTCCTCGCCAGACGAGTTTAATTACAGAAGAGTAATACAAAACAATGATTCTAGCAATGGGATAGCCCCATAAACAATGGGATAGCCCCCAGTTCAATCAAAAAAACAACTTCTGGCAATATGAGAATAATAATAATCTGTTTTGGTTTCATTTTCTCTGTGTTCTATTACGGTTTTGCCTGCCTGATTTGGTTTCCTTGTTTGCTAATTAGTCTTACACACCTGTTCTGTTTCAGTAAATCATCCCCCTTTTTGCATTCAAGCCCTTTTGTATTTAAGCCCTGTGTATTCTTCTGGGTTCCATTGTCCGGTCTCGTCAATGTTTATTGGTTGTGTAACGTTATTCTCCAGCGGTCTCCTGTTTTTTAGTTTGTGGATTATAATGGACTATTTTGTTTCTCTACTCCTTCATCATGCACATTCAATACAACCAACGCCTGAATGAGTAATAAAGTTTAAATTAGATGTATTTAAATATGCTCAAAGTATGATATAATTTCAATTAATGGCAAATAAAACATCCATGATTTGCCATTTAAAAGAATGTATTCTGTTTTAAACATTATGTTTGATATTATTTGTACTCCTCATAAAGTTTAATAAAGTATTTTAATGATATATCCATGACTGTAAAATTCTTAATTTAAAATCTGTATATTATAATAAATTATGATATATAATATATAACTATTATTATTATGATAATATTAGGGATAACTCAATAAGTTATTGAAAAAATATGCTTAATATACTTAAAAAAAATATGCTCAAACTTTTTTTGAGAGTTGTTTATAATTATTAGAGAAACATTACCAAGCATCTTGTGTATATAAAACGTGTCCCATGTCCATGAATCCAATAATAAATTCAATCTAAAACCACTTCCATACAATAAGAAACAATCAGAGCAGATTAGCAAGCCATCATGCCAGTTCAGCACCACAAAACTGACCTTCCCCTTGGCTCAATGTCCAACTTCTAAACAAACAGGGCCTGAAAAATCCCGCATTTTGTCAGCTTTGTGGAGCTGAGCTTGTTCTCTCCCCATTATCAATTTTAATTAGCGTGTTTGGCTGTCTGTGAAAATGGTTAAGTCTTTTTTTCCCAACAGCCAGGGGGCCATTTGTACTGGGGTCAGGTCTGGAATCCTGTGAGTACAGGCAAACATTTGTCGAATGGCCCGGCCGCAAGTCCTGAAAAACTCTGCAGACGCAGAAAGTGTCAGTCTAGAAGGCGGCCACCCCTCCTCACCGTTTTCCTAATTGGTTTTCAGTGCGGGCAAGGCAAATTAAATCTAGCCTATTACAGCTATGCTATTCAATTAGCCTTTGCTACTCCCATGCACTAAGAGGCAGAGATAGAGAATCTGCACTCATCCACTCGGTGCGCTACTCAAATTAACATGGGACCATCAGAAAGAGAGAACAGCAACAGAGAAAAGAAAGAGAAGAAAACATTTGATTAATTCTGTGCTGTGCAGTAGCGATTTCCAGCTACAAATATTATATTGTATGTCTTCGTCTTATTTTACAGTAAAAATATTTTGACATTGCTTTTTCTTCAAGCATAAATATAACCAAATTTAGTGAGGTTTATCAGGGATATACACTACAGTTCAAGAGTTTGTAGTAAGAATTTTTTTTTTATTGTTTTTGAAAGAAGTCTCAAAGAGCTCACAGAGGCTGTATTATTTGTAAAAAAAACAAAATATTATTGCAATTTAAATGACCTGTTTTCTATTTTAATATATTAAAATGCAATTTATTCCTGTGATTCAAAGCTAAATTTTCAGCATCATTACTCCAGTTTTCACTGTCCCACGAATCATCGTTCAGAAATCATTCTAATATGCTGATTTCTTTGATGAATAGAAAGTTCACAAGAACAGCATATTAAAACAAAAAACGTTTGTAGATTATAAATAAATCCTTTATGTATAAATACGTTGTGTAACTTTTGATTAATTTCACGCATCCTTGCTGAATAAAACTAAGGGATGTATGGGAATTATATCAAATATAACATTTTAATCTCTTTAAAATACCCCTTACCTAAATTACAGCAAATTCTTCTTACTAAAGATTTTTCATTTTTATAAACTCAAATGATTGTTTTGTCAAATTAATAAAAGCATAACTATAAAATTAATATCAGCAATTTTAATCATTAAACCTTTAGGTCAAAAGGTCTTAAAGGGGTGGTATAATGCCCTTTACACAAGATGTAAAATGTGTCTTTGATATCCCCAGAGTGTGTATGTGAAGTTTTAGTTCAAAATACCCCACAGATATTTTTATATAGCATGTTAAAGTTGTCACTTTTTGAGGGTGAGCTAAAACGCATGGTTTTGTGACTGTTCCTTTAAATGCAAATGAGCTGCTGCTCCCGGCACAGAGAGCGAAGCTTCAACAGCTTGTGTCATTTTACCTCACACAGACATGCACTGAAAATTTCAAAAACTTTTAGCTTTTTATGTTCAAACCGGAGTCAGATGATGTCAACGGAGTCAATGATGGAGAGACTCAAGAAGAAGTGACAACATGTAGAAGCAACAGGACATTTCTGAATGTTTAGTTGATGAATTTATGTAGCTTATGTGTAGTTATCTTCTGGTCACTGATTAGCATATTCTGTCTTGATAATCTATAAATCGTGTTCAGGGGGCGGGGTTTATGTAAATTTTAGGGTTGTTGATGTCACTAACCCTGGAGGAATGTTGTGTAGTCCCTACCAGCCGTTTGTTGTAGTCCTTAACTTTAAAAGCAAATATCTCCCTTTGCTTTGAACTTTAAGCATTGTAACTTTGCAGATGCTGTTTATGCTCAAACAGCAACGTTACACACTAAGTTAGAAAAGTGAAATCATTATCAACCACCCCTTTAAGACCATAAGAAACAAGTGTGAAAAACATTTGACTGGCGTTTGAGTTCTGCCTCTCTCTCCCATTCACTTCCCTTTTTCTTTCTGCTGTTCCAAAAAAAAAGATGAGTAAATAAAGACCTTTCCAATATAGCAATTATTTTGAAGTGAAAAAACATATTTTTCTATGCTTTCTGTCTTCATGTATCAGAACACAGTGATGAAAAAGGAAGGATGAAGTTAGCAAACAGAAAGACAAAAACCTTTAGAAAGCTTGTAGGTAACCTTATTCCTTTAGCTGCTTTGTGGCATCACAGGCAGCCTCTTAAAACCTCTTACAATTACTCAAAGCCATAATGTCCTTTAACACAGGCTATGAAAAACACGGCTTTCACAAATTCTGATGATACTGTAATGCTTGAAGGAATGAATTTCATATGGATAGAATGTAGGATTATAATTACATCCTCGGCTAAATAAAGAGGACGATAACAATAGGTCACATTCTCGTTAACACATTAACGGTCTCTGCGGAGCTCCGACTGCGAAGATGAATCGAAAAGGTGCGAAGATAACATTTGAAAAGAGGACAAAAAGAAAAGACAAGCATTTATCTGTGGGCACAGTGGGACAATATTTATGCTGACATAATGATGTGTGAAATGAAATTGATCAGAACAGCAGTGAGAATCAATTAGCTCTGCAGAGTAAACAAGGGTCCTGTCAGGCCTTTTTCTCCATATTGATCAGAAGTATAGGAGAAAAACAGATTATTAAAATAATAAAACGAAGCAGCCAAACTTTCAAAACCAGATTGAAAAAAAAAAGTTTAGATTTTAAAAAAAAAATCTGATAAAAAAAAAAATGTAATTCATTATTCACAGAAAATATTATCTCCTGTGATGAAGGGCAATATTTTCACTGAAAACTTAAATTTCAGCCTGTTTCTCACTATTGTATGGAATCAAAAGACTGAAGATATCACAAGATTTACAAACTACTTTTATAGTGAATTTATAACACCATTTAAAAGTTTGCAGTCAGAAAGCAAGGATGCATTAAATGGATCAAAAGTGACGATACAAAAGATTCCTATTTCAAATAAATGCTGTTTTTTTACTTTCTATTTATCAAAGAAACCTGAAAACAAATCACATTTTATCACATTTTCTACAAAAATACCCTTGGTGAGCATAAGAGACAAAATCCTTAAAAAATCTTACAAACCCCAAATTTCCTTTTTCTAAACTTACGTCATTATACAAAAATCTCCTTTTGTCTTCCACAGAAGAAACAAATGATGCAGCTTTAGTACAACACAAGGGTAGAGAATTTAAATTGTTGGGTGAACTATTGCTTTAAATGAATGACCACAATTTAAAGAGAACAGAGCTGTAAAATATGAGCACTGCAGACTACATCACACCACAGACGTGCTCAGTAATAAGTTGATTAATTACGATACATAATGAAACAGTTATAATCTCTCTTTTCTGATCTATGTTTTTTAAATCACATCGTTTAGACTCAATGCCTGATAATTCCAGTTCCGTCAGCCTCCGAGCAGCTGTTTCCAATCTGTCCCAGATCACTGAAGAAATCCCTGACAACATCACATCTTGAGCCATTGCCCAGCATGCTCAGAAAAAAGCAATGCTACATTTGCCCAGAAAAGGTGGATCCAAACAAGTCTACAACAACATATGGCACATCAAAAAAAAAAAAAAAAAGTCATCAGCTAGTCAGCTAAACAAACAAACAAAAAAAGCACTATTGGCTGTAAGAAACCTTATAACAGTAGTATCAGAAACTATATAAAGACTGGCTACAGTCATTGCTCATAGGGATTTGAACACCTTAGCCCACGTATTTCAAACTTGTTCCAACGGACATGAATTATACCTCAAATTGGAAGTATTGTTGAGGAGGGGTGTGCGATTGTATATTATTTGACTTTATGAAACAGGAAAAAATCCCATAGACTTACACCATAGTCATGATTCATGAAAATCTTCCGAGGACAGAAGTTTGTAAGAATAAATTGTTAAGAAAATACAAAAAGGAAAGACTTTGACTGACTGTATGGCGGATTTTGACGAAGACTCGCTGGTCAACTCAATGGAAAAAAGCCTCAAAGGCCGTCTCTTTGCGCTTCCTGCAGATAACCATAATAATCATAATAAGCATGCACAATATTTTCACCGCACCGGGATTTTTCACCTTGACAGGAGTTCATAATCAGTGTCTTATTGTTATTATGCAAAGTATGTGTGTAACAGTTATTTTTAAAGAGCCTGTCTCAAGATGGACTAGCCTATTGCATATATTTTTACTCATCTTAATTGCACTCTCTCAAGTGGTTCCCAAACTGGGGTATATATACCCCTGGGGGTATGAGAGGTGACATAGGGGGTACGCGAACAAAACACCTTAAAATAGCATTAAAATAACATTTAGCAGGCAAAATGCTGTGAAAGGTCAAATACATGACATCCAATCAAATTACCTAATCTTTTGCAGTCAAAACTGACTGTATTTAGCAACATGCATCTGATAGGTTACATACGGAGTATGCTGACTTAAAGCGTGCTACATTACTGCCGTTCTTGATAATGTACCTTTGAAAAAGTGGGGATTTAGCCAATACAGGCTCATTGGAAAAACATACCTGTAGCAACATTTTTGCAAAACGCAAAATATGTACCAATACGTACATATCACTGCAGTTTCCAACAAAAATGAACACTAGAGGCAGTATAACAGCAAGCACTTTTAATCGTTTTCACACACAATTATGATTACAAGGGCAGATTCGGCAACTTGCAAAATTATGTTATGACCTCACAACACTTTTTTTACCATGGCATAGTGTAAGATTTGTAAACGAATTTAAAAAAAATATTTTTTAGAGTTTAGAGTTTTTTAGAGTTTGCATCACTTAACCAGCTCCATATGTTCGGTTTTACTGATGTACTCACCTTGCTCGGTAACTCAGCTGGTGCAGAATTGTACTTGTGATGCAGAGAGCTCGGGTACGAATCCCGTAAAAGACGAGTAACGATAAAAGAGCTCAAAGACAAGTTAAAAAACAAGCTAAAATGCCATGGTTACAGTTGCATTTTTATGTCACATTTGCTTTTGTTAACACTATCGGGTAGGTTTAGGCTTTAGGTGCACATTACTTTAAAATGGAGCATTAAGCTTTTAGCGCCACTCACCAGACATTTAAATTCAGAACTGCGGTGAAACGTGTTTTCCGGAAAAAACTAAACACGCGTTTAGCGCCACTCACTGCACAATTCACTTTCAAACTGACGCGAAACGTCCACGACGCAATGTATTTTTTGCGTTTTGCAAGAATGTTGCCACAGGTACGTTTTTCTAATGAGCCTGGGCTGGATTTAGCACTTAGCGTGAAGAATAAATATTTTCATGTGTCATGTGTTTTTGAGGAGGCGTGGCGCTCTGAAGAGAGGGTGGGAGCTCAGGCTTTCAAAGCTAGCTTGCTATTGCTAGCCTGTCTGAAATTGCCTACCTTACCTTTAAGACTCAAACTCTCTTCAATTCAAACACATACCTCCTGTGTGAGTTCTTGTTTTTCATGTTGATAAATTATACGAGCAAGAATGCAATTTTTCTAAAATATCGACACGACTGCAAATGACACAGTTTAACAAACAAAAGGGTAATATTAAGTGATTTACATTTTAAACACAGTATTTTCAGTATTGTTTGCTCTATTTTAAAACTAAATAATATCTCCAATGAAAGCCACAACATAACTGTAGCACACAGCGGTGTTTCATGAACGAATCTGCGACTTTGAGTGAATTGTTTGAACGAATTAAGTCAATGATTCAATGACCCATTCATAAATACAGCCACTTGCTTCATTGCTGAATGAATGACTCAATAACTCACTCATTAAGACAGTGGCTTGCCGCCACCTACTGGTGGTTTTAGTTTAATATTTAACCATCATTGCATATTTCTCTATTGAACATTTTTTATTTAAAACATTATTTGCACATAAATGCACTGGGGCCAAATATTGTCCCTTAGTGGAAAAGGTGGAATAGTGGAAGTGGAAGAGGGGTATGCAGAAGGATGTTAAATGCCTTGTTGCTGAACTTCAAATTTAGCAAAAAGTCATGTCAAGCATAACCATAACAAATCATTGTTTACATTATCGATCAATGTTATCACTTCAGACTCAGAGTACTCATGCACATCCCTATAAAAGTAATATGTATTATAGCTAGTCTTCTGTTGTTGTGCTTCATATTTGAAACAACCCAATGAATTCATTAAACATCTTACCTTTGGGGATTTAAGACAAGTTGGACGTTATCCTAACTTTAAGAGGTTATTTAGAAGGATTTTTAAGAACATTCTTTTCAGGAATTCAAATTATTATGGTTTGTCTTTAGAACATTCCTAAGAAAAAAGATAAGAAAATTCTTAGGGAAGGTTTTGGGAATACAAAATATTCTTAACTTTATTCTTAACAAGAATTTTATTCTTGTGAATTTTTGTGCATCCGGCCCCAGAATAACATAGAGGGTTGGGACGTTGGTTCTTTTGACAGTAAGCAACCACCTAGCAACCTTTCAGAACATCCTAGAAACTTCCTCATAACCACTCACAACACCTTAGCAACCTCACAGCAACGCCCCAGCAACCATCCATAACTCCGTATAGGTGGTAAGTTTTGCATGGCAAAAAGAGGATGTGGAGGCAATTCAGGGACAGATTTCACATTACAACACACTCGGAGCAGACCTATCACTTCACCGAACTAAAGCCAAGCAATGCTTTCTCTCACACACATATACAATACTCAATAGTTAAGAATCCTCAGGGAAATAAAACTCAAGTCACAAACACAAAGAAACTTTACGACTGAAGTCACATACTGGCAGCCAGCGTCTCACAGTAGACTTTGTTTATAAATGAACCTCTCAGAAAATCTCCAATACACCTCAGATTGGATTCGAGCACAGCTTTTGAGAAGCCTGTATAGTGGCAAAGCAGAGATGTGCTGTTCTTTTTTTTTCTCTAATGACGGCTAAAGGCTAGCATGTATATGCTTGGACTGTCAGGATGACTTCAGTGAGCAGCAATTGAAGGGTATTTTTCCTCTAATCCACTCACATCACTGTCAATCCAGAGTTATCACATTCACAGCAGGCCAGCCAGCATGGATCAATTTTACTCCTCTTAAAGGAACCAAACTTTCCTTGATCTTTAGAAATGAAAAAAGTCAATGTACTAAAACACACTGTCACTTATAGAACTCAAAACTCCAGGAAAAAAAGATAATTTCTACATTCTATGTCAAAACCCGTCAATCTATAAGCAAAAGATTACATATACAGAACAAACTTTGCCCAAACCTGCAGCTCACGAGTAAATGCTGCTCATTTCATATGCAAAAAGGACATTTACACTACCGTTCAAAAGTTTGGGGTCAGTTCATTTCTTTCTTTTTTTTCTGAAAGAAATAAACACTTTCATTCAGCAAGAATGCATTAAAATTGATCAAAAGTGACAGTAAAATGTATTATGTTACAAAATTTTAAATAAATCAAATAATTGTAGCCACAGTGAGCATTAGAGACTTTCAAAACACAATAAAATCTTACAAGCCCCAAACTTTTGGATGGTAGTGTACATAAAAGCCTTAAAGGCACAAAAAAAAGGGAAGATGAGAAAAATAAATATGAAATGGAGGGTGGACAAATAGCCATGAAAAACTAAATTATGTTTTACAAGCAAAATAACATTACAAATGGACCTCAGGAAGAAAAAAAAATGCTAAAAAACAATGTATGATACGCCTACTGTAGCCTGTCTCTTACTCTCTGCGTGTGTAATTATATTTCATTTAAAACTCTTAATAATGCCTAATGCCATTTTCAGTTTCCCTTGTGGGTGTTCTGCATTCAATTACAGAGGTCTAATAAATAGAAATGAGCTATATGCTTTGATGCTGCAATTACTTTTGATGAAACATTTACTTAAGCATAAAATCACATAAACGCATAAATATCAAACAAATATGACAATAAACATGTTCTGACTTATAAAGACAATGAACAAAAAACAAGCCATCTGTGTCCAAAAAATCGCCGAATGTGACACCAGATGTCCGATGTCATCGCATGGGGTGGGTGTTTTTGGATGATTACAGGGTGAGCTTTGAAGCTTTGGCTGTCACTGAAAACATCACTGGGTAACAGAGGCAGCCTCCCAAGCTCAGCTTTGAAAGGGGTTACTTCATATTAGTGTGAATCCCCACATGATTGGATCAACAGGTCCTCTCATATGCTCAGGTCATAAGCAATCACACGGAGAACTAAATCCCGTCTCGTATGAAGCCTTTAAAACTAGCTGGTGTTCGTCTAATCACAAGCAAAAAAAGTGATTGCAACGGGCACTAATTCTCAGGGTCCCAGACTTGTGTTAAATGAGGACCTGTTGCCGTTCATACTAGACACAAAAATGCGGCAAGAGATAGTGATCATCTTAAAAGTGATTTCTGAGAAACTGTTGAAAGTGGATCAGACCGAGCACCACAACACACTTGTAGATAATCAGCAATTACTCTTGATCACTTAAATTCACATTAATTTATGTCATTCTAATGAAATAGCCACAAGTGCTGTGACCCCTTTTCAAGTGCAAGAAGGTATATAACATGATGGAAGGTATAAGAAAGCTAACAAAGTTACATTTACAATGTTCCAGGCTGATACAATAAGCATGTCTGATGAAGAGATATAAAATATTCACTAGATATTTATGTGAAGAACTGTATATTCTTCTGTGTTTACTGAGTTTCTGATAGTCAGTGCACATTATCTGCTAATTTCTCTGGTATTATTCTGTACAACTGTTTGCAGTAATGGCTACATCAATATATGGCACACAATTATTACCAGCAGTCAATTTTTGTGTTTCAGAATGCCTGGCACTAAATGTCATTTACAAACTGTGTTGGACGCTTTACAGGTTGATCAGATGGCCTCGTCCTGTCGAAGTGGGTGGTTCTTGAATGAGAATGTCCACCACCGTCCTTCAGAATAATAAAATAGCAAACGGGACACCTGAGCTTAAAAACTACAACATCTGTACATCAGTGGACATGGAGACAGAACTGGGACGGACAAATATACATCACATTAAGTTAGTTAGTTTATGTCAAAACTGTGTAATCCAAATGGATGGGATGTTTAATTCAATTAAAATACATAAATCAAAAATATAAATATTAATATTATATTATATTTATAAAATATATATATAAATATATATATATTGTACAAGATTGAGCTTTGAATTTAAGCCTGTTCTTTAATAGCATTCATAAAGATTAGTATTACACGATCAAAGAAATTAAAATAATCATTATAAAATATTCATAAGTATGATTTTACACCTTTTTTTTGACACATTAAAGCAAGAAGGACAGTTAAACATTTATCGTTAGCCTTGAATTTTAATTTTGTCACAAAAGTGAGTATTAATACCCCATGAATAATTGGACAGCAATGCAGATCTGTTGAAGACCTCTGTAGAACATCACTGCCTCTGTTGTGGTCGTATAATTAAAAATCAGAAGCGAATCGTGGCTCTCAGAGGAGAACCTGGATATAATCTGTCTTTGTTTTTTTAAATCTATCTGCTTGGATTGATGACAGTCCAGATTGGTGATGTTGGAAGCGAAGAGCGGCTATTCCACCGTCAGATATGAAGCAAGCTGAATGGCTGGGCTGAATTCCCAGGACTGTGAGACAGCAGGGCTAAATAGAATGTCAAGGTTATCTCTCAGTAACGCAGACTTGAGCTGGTGTGTTTTATTTGTCCCAATTAAAGCCAATTAAACAGCTGGAAATTACAGCGAGGTCAGGGCTCGATTTATTACACTATCATGAACATCAGGTTTCATTGTAGAGTGTTACGTGATATGAGCTCCTTGGACACTGGTTCCCACAAGTACGAAAGACGAATATGGTGCATAAACTCATTATGGAAGCCCTTGGGAAGGTAGAGCTAAATTACAGTGTTTAAAAGAAACACATCTGGGAGAAAGCAGTGTACATCACAATAATGAAGAAAAGATCTGTTGAAATTTCCATTTCGTGACGATTTCAAAAGTCTTAAGGCTTGGTCACACCAAGGACAATAACGATAACGCTTTAATAATCGGAGTATCTATTTACACCAAGTGCAAAATAGCCACCTTGTTGGCAGAGGCTACTTACATAAACTCCGCCCACTAATGTCTGGTTGAGCAACTCTAAATTACAAAAGAAACCCATCTGATGACAGGAGCAGTGGCATGTAGCGACCGACCCAAGATCGAATATTTTCAGAACTCCCTTTTCCCATCAAATATCAGCTCGGAGAGGCATTTATTTAAAAAAAAAAAACATTATAAATAGTATCTGCCACTATTTGCACTATAAAATGGCATCTAACAACACTCAGCACAAATAAAATCCACTGCCTCTGCCTTTAATAATCGTTCTAATTTGAGAATAGGGAAATCCATACCAAAACTGTTATGACACAGAGGAAATATCATTCAAAACACTTTCAGAAAGATTTTTTCCAGCCGATGAACAGCAAAAACATCAACAGCCAATCAGAATCCACCCTCTAATGAGCGTGAGCATTTAAAGCGACAGAAGACATTACTGAAGAGCGTGCTTACAATAAAATGCTTATCTTTATAGTTACAGTTATCTTTGTAGTAATCGTTCTTTGTGTGAACAGGCCTTTAGTCCTCCTTCATTGTAGCTGTACTAAAAAGAGTGACTAGCACATTATTCAAAATGTCTCTTTTTGTGTTCCACAAGAAAGGAAACCACAGATGTCTGGAACAACATGTCACGAAGTGTCATTTTCATTTCATTTTCGGGTAAACTATTCCTTTAAGCGTGAACACAGAAACACACCTACACACTAAAGCATCTGTCCGTACACATAAATACAGCCTCCTCTATTATATTCCACATTCATTTGCATGCAAACCCCAGCCACTGACTGGCATCTGTCTTCTCTTGGTGTTATCGCTCTTTCCTTCGCTCCACCTTCTTTCTCTTCCTCTCTGGCTCTCCATCTTTTTTCCTTTTAACTTGTCCTCCTCTCACATGCACACACATACTTCATAATTCAAAAGCATGTCCATTTTCCCAGCAGCTGCAAACTGACTGCTGTCACAAAGATCACAGGTCAGCACACATACAGAGTGGACACTAGTAAATCTAAATCCTCTTCGCTGTAGAATAATCTAGTATAATCCTCAAAACATTTCAGGCAAAACGAAAGAACGATAGATACGTAGTGACAAGCACCTGCCTGATGAGATTCATATGATGGGCAAACAGTTCCAAAAAGGACATGTATGATCAAAATGCACTTTAACCCCTGGCAAACAACACCATAATGAGAATCCCGCTGAGCATTTCCATCTACTGGACCACACAAACAAGGGAGGGGGAAGCAAGTTATGTAATCTGGACATGACTGCCGCTGCTCATATAAGTAAGGCAGGGATGGAGGGAATGAGGCAGAGAGAGAAAAAGAGCGAGAGAAAGACACGTGCCCTGCACTGCCAGCAGGGCACTAAGCATCACCAGAATCCAGATATTACAGCGCAGTCTCAAAATGAAGGTTCTTTAATGATATTATTAGTTCAATTTAAAATCATATCTACATAACGAAGCCTTTTTATGCTGAAATGGTTCTTTGTGTTGAGGTTTAAGGTTCTTTACTCTTGTACAAGGCTCTTGTTCTGCTATTGTTACAATTAATCAGATTTTTCTCACACCTGCTTCATGAAACCTGAATAAACTGTGATAGATTCTGAACCTAATTAGATAAAAAAAGCGTCAGGAACACAGTTTATGTGACCTAATATCCAAACCAGTCATCCTGCCTTCTTTATTCATTAACTACTAGTAAAAGGACCAAAAAGGTCTATAATAGAGTGCAACAGTGCCCGCATAATTTTTAAGAGGTACTTTTTCCAATATATTTTTCCCATAGGGACTTAAAAAATGTCCTTATTAAGGCGTTATAAGCTACGGAGACAAGATATTGAGATATTGTTGTTCAATCCATCAGTTGTTGATTGGATGGAGGAGGATCTGAATGTGAGCTTCCAGTCAATTGTAAGAAAGGGGCGGGGTTTAAGCGGACTAAATGATTGGAGAAGTCTGGCATACATCATCAGAGGCAAGTCTGTTGTTTTCACTGGAAGGTTGAGTTATGACATTTTAAGTAAACAGTAACAAATTATTACAAATACTAATAAAAAAATGTAATCAAACATATACATGGACAAATTGTTCACAATGTTCACATTCATTTAAAAAAATAGAGTGATTTTTATTTTGATTTTGAAGAAAACAAGATATTGAGGCCATTATTTAACTAAATTAAAGGAAGGGAATTCTATTAATAAATATTAATTGATGATGCACTATGTAACTTTTTTTGTTCAAAATTACAATACAGCATCAATCCTTCTTCCAAATCGTGTTTTTGTCTTACCCTGATTCACTATGGTAAGATCGTTATAAGAGTTTATATTTTAGGTCGAGCGGGATGCTTTTTGCGCAAAATTTCGTACATTTGTCCGTCCATGCGTGTCTCGACATACCCGTAAATAGAGAAAAGTTGCTGGCTACTTTGATGCATGTGTGAGTGGTATAGTTTAGTTGTCACAACGAGTAAGAAAGGTTGATGTGGAGCACACTAAATCTCGAACCTCCGGGGAATTGCCTGTTTTAAAAAAAAAAAACACACAGAACAGAGAAGCTTCTGCTTACAAAAATAGAAAGCGGCAGAGCTCGTAATAAAACAATATCCATTTTTTCTTCCACATGTCATGGGCGGGGCTGCGTAATAAGCCATGAACCAAAAGATTCAGATATGAGTTGAAACACAACATTACAAACTTTGATATATTTGAAGCAAAAAAGTATTTGTAAATTGGACAAAAAAGACAAAGCATTGCAATTGACAATCGGATTAAAAACTATGGAGAAATATAAAACTATTGATTTAAACATGTTGATTACAAATATACAGAATCAATATATTTTAAGTTCATTGCAAAATATGCATACATACAAATATTTGAGTGTTTGAGAGTGTTGCAGTTTGTTTGGCGCAATTTGCTTGTTGATTGATGGGGAGTTTTTTATGGAATCATGGGTAATGTAGTTTTTCACTAGGAATGATACTGTTAAACACAAATATTTAAAAATAAAATGAAACAATGTGGACTGATGGCTTTGACAAAGGCATATATCATTGATCAATAACCTCATTCAGTAGCTCATAGTAGTTCTGTCTATAAAGGTTTAGAAGTTATTGTTAAAAATCAATTCCCAATGGAGAAAATAATTGGGATTTTTACTTTTGGAACAGGACTGTTACACTCTATAATACCTAAAGAATGCTATTGTAAGCTGATTGGCCGATGAGAACATGCACAGTCCCAAACCCTTCATTAGTCCTGAGCTGTGACGTAAAAGACAGCAGACGAGGATCAATTTGAGTCCATTTTGCACTTTTAAGGGCCCTCCAAAGCAAAATTGGGCATTAGTAAAACATCTGCTATAATATAAATAAATATTTGCAATAGTTCAAACATGTTTCTTGCAAGGAATTGTGAAAGAGACATATAGAGTGTGTAGTTATGGTATCTTCCAGTAAAACCAGCTAAACCTCAAAAAGACTCTTAAATTGCTGTTTGAAATATGCATCATATTTCACCTGAAATCTGCAATGCTCAAATCAAATGCACTGAACTCATTTTTACTGATGACATGACTGAAACAAAACAAAAAAAGTGTGGGTTTGTAGACAGAGAGAGAATGCTGGGATGGTTGAGGCTGAAGTTGTGTGTGAAGGGTGTTATATTCTTTTTAATATTCTATGAGCTCTGAGAGAACACATTTCACGTAATTTAGGCTGTTGGCGTAAAGTGCTTTACAACAGCACAACAACATATTCATCTTTCTAATACAATCTAAATAATAAACACTGGATTTTAAAATGAAAAATGAAAAAGCATCACTCATACTAGGTGCTGTATGATAATATTCCATAGCAGCTTCACCTAAATACTAAGCTTGCATGAAGGTTACAAATTCAAATCCACAAGGCAAGATCCAAGATGTGAAAACTTATTGAGAATGCAATACTATATCATCATTGTGCCCCTGATATATAATACCACATTGCATCATTGTTCTTGGAATTAATTTACTGTATGTCAATTAGTACAGAAAAAAAAACCCTACTTAATAGCATTTACCTTATTATGGAGTTAAAGACCACAAAACAATACCATCTGTAAAATCTTTTCATTAAAGCAGTATATTCTTATTTTAATCTATACCTTCCTCACACTATGATGTAAATCAACCTACAGGAAGACATATTACACCATGTTATTATATAGACTGTATTAATAATTAAAAAGCACATGGGTGATTGCATGTGTTTGAAATGGCTTCTTTTTTTTTGTGGCTAGACAAAATGCATTTGATATAAAGCAACTGGAATTAATAGAAAAACCATTAAACTGGCTGCTGATTGAAATTAATTCAGGATAACATGTGAATTGTGCAGGATATGTGTCATGCTCCTTTCCCCTAGACACAAATTCATTGTCAAAACAGATCGATCTGACATCAACTGATATGATGCTAAAAATGAAATCCCTTTACAAAAAAGTATACTCATACAGCATCATGCTGCATGATTATGGTGCTTTCATAATTATCATGGTACTGAACGATTACTAAAGTACTTAAAGTCAGCATGAAATGGAAGTAGCAATAGTATTTTCTTCCCTATTGTGACAAATATCCAAGCGAAACAGCAACAAGAAAATATGTAGGGCGGGACTTTTTTTAGTCCATCAGGAATTGATTGGATCATTGTGGTTTGCTATTGCAGTGATGTCATGTGATTGACAGGTTGTCCCGCCCTTTCGCCAGTAAACACGTCATCAGAGAAGAGAAGAGATGTTGCTGCAAGAAGGAGGGGAGGTTATTTTGATATTTAAAGATTACGTAGGCATATGAATTTTAAAATAATAATAATAATAAAAAAGATGTGCACAGATAAATCATTTATAATAAATACGGCATTGTTACATAAAAAATAAGAATTGTCAATTTTGATTTCATGGTGACTAATAATATCACGTCTATACTTTTTTGATATTGGTCAGTAAAACGCTTATGAATTCTAATAAATTGTATAAATGTATATTTTAAATTTTAGTTTCAAGTGTAGAATTCTCTCTACACACACACACACACACATATTTGTGTTACTGGACTTTTGGCTGAGACATAAGTAACCCATGTGACAACTAGCCCCGGCGTCACATATCACTTTTAGAATGTTTAAAAATTAATAACACGTTTACTAAAATAAAGAACTATATCTGATTATGACAGAGAAATCTAGAGGGAGTTTGAAGAGCTCAGAAGTGATGGTCTATCTCTTTAATAGTACAAGCTACTGTGAGATATTCAGCACTGCTGCAATCTAAAATGGCTTTGGACAAACCTACCCCACACAGACATATGTTTCACTGGCAGAGAAATCCTGAATAATGTTTTCAGCACATTTAATACAACATGCGGACTACCGTCTGTATTTATAAGGTTATAGTGCAGACGACCGCACGAGCACGAGCCATCATGACATTTACAACCAAAGCAGCAACGTTAACATCTAACCGACTAAACAACCAAATTGTAACAAATTTAAAGACATGTCTGACCAAACCATCCAATACCTCAGCTATCAACACAACATGCTCTCAAATCAGCTGAGCGCGTGCACGAAAACAAGCGATGGACAGCGACTCTACCTCTTTCGGCGCTCTTCCGTTAAAAGATGATTCCCGTAAAGACAGCCGCGTCCAACTGTGTCATATTAAGGGGCGGCTGACGGCTCCGGTCCGCTGTCCGTGCTATCCGGGCTTAAAACGGTTCATTAGCGACCGTCGGGAAGGGAAAAGCGCTCGAGCGGGCGGTACTGAGGAGACCGCACGCGCGCGCACTCACTCACTCATTCACTCACACACACTGCTGGAAGAGCGCAGCACACGAATACACTCTGCATTTAGCGCGCGCTTTAAGCGCTCTTCATCTGTATCTGTGTGCTGGATCAGAAGATATGTGAACACCACTGGCCTATTCCTTCTCTCTTTACCACACACACTCACAGAAGGATGCACAAGTGCAGAGCCAGTGCAGCTTACAGCAGAACAGTCGTGCGTTGGTTCACTTTGATATCTCTGATGTAAATACCCGTCTCTCATGCCAAATGCTGTGCATCTGCATTATCTTCCAGGTGAGCATCACCCATCCGCCCTGGAGGGCCATGACTGGAGCTGACAAGGTCAAATAAGGTGTTTTTGAATTCTCTCTTACACACTCCCTTCCCCCATCACTGGCCACATTTACATAAACATAATTTTCTCATTGAGGTCAATATTGTAGTTAAACCTTAGGCCAAGTTACACAGCTATCAGAATAATCCTAAATACATTAGATTAATTCAAACACCTCAATTCTCATTTATGTCCATCACGTCTCCATGACATCTCAAGGATGAAAATTCAAGGATGAAAATAAAAATTCACTCTGTTTTTTAAATGAATGTTATTAATCTTATTGTGAACAATGCATCCATGCATATGTTTAAAATGATTATTTTTAATAATTTTTTACTGTTTAATTAAAATGTCATAACTCAACTATCCAGTGAAAACGACAGACTTGCCTCTGGTGATGTATGCCAGACTTCTCCAATCATTTAGTCCGCTTAAACCCCGCCCCTTTCTTACAATTGACTGGAAGCTCACATTCAGATCCTCCTCCATCCAATCAACAACTGATGGATTGAACAAAGTCCCTGCCTACATTTTTTTCTTTTTCAATAAGATTTTCATTCATTTTCTTAAGATCTGTCACTATGGGACTTTAGCATACCTCCTCCTTGTTTCTTCAATAGCTCAACTATTCAGTTTCTTTATGACCCAGAATTGCCTTTGTTGAGACATAGGCAGATTAATGTTGAGTTACAATGGATATCACAAATACGTTTTTTACACGACCCAAAATTCTGATTAATAGGCATATGCAAGTGGTCTGATTCAGATTTCTAGAAACTGGAATATTGGATTCATCTAATTATGGAAATCAGGTTAATGTCTTTATGTGACACTTACAGAATGACAAAATTCTGATAAATGTTAGAATATTCTTGCACATATAAACACAATACTACTATATATATATATATATATATATATATATACAGAAGTATTAAAAATCAGTATGACTAATCAGAAGGGTGTCAGAATAGTAGTAGTATTCAGCAGAGATTCTGTGTGCAACAAGTGGACACTTTACTATCCCATGAGGCCATGGGTCAAAGAACATCTGGGTCAGGTGACAAAGGCCCGGAAATGTATTTATACTACACACCTGCAAATCTAAGGAACATGCTTCATAAAGAATTCAGTACATACTCGGCTTATGTCTGCGTATTACAGTACATGCTTTAACACATATCTGCGATTTGACTGCAGAAGACGGATTTGTTAATGAGGATCCCTTGTGAGAAACCCTGTAAACCCTCTCTCTCCTGTTCTCATGTGTGCTCGCTTACTCTTTCCGCCAGTGAGTGAGTCTGGCCAATCGTTTATCTCCCACTGTGCAGTGGCAGGACCGTTCCCAGAAGCCGTGGCCAATCAGAGATCAGGGATGCAGGAGCAGCAGGGTATTAAGCAGGATTATTTGGATGGTTCAGGGTTTCCCCAGACATGGCAATGAAACAATAGGACAAGACTGCCCTCTGTGCCTCTCACCGGTATTGCACAATTACTAAAATGCCCACAGAAACAAACGAATACAGTGCATGAATACAGCAGCGTGTCCAGCAAAGAAGATGAGAGTCAAGAAAGAAATATACATGGAAATACAATTACAAACTAGATGGGAAAACAAGCTTGACTTGTTTAGAAACTCATTAAACTGCTGCCTGGCAACCGTAACAGTTATTAAGTGGGCTGTCATTCTCCTCTGTCTCCCTCAGCCTCTCCCAAAAGAGCCCTCTGCTGTCTCATGGGACATCTAGCATTGCATACCACAGCCAAATATGGCAACACTCTATATAAACCTGCACTGATTCCCATCTCTAAAAGGCATACCTAGACCCCAAGTACATCGCAGGACTGATTAACATCTCTAAGACACTCCAGCCAAGTAAATGTTATTTGCCCTGAGTATAAGTGAGCAATTTCCATCCTCTTCAGATCTGAAGCAGAAAACATCTGTTCATAAGCACTGTAGGTTAAAGTGAAGGATCGATTTCACCTTTGTTAAATAAGAGACTGGAGCCGACTGAATGGCTGTTTTGCCACAAAAAGACCCAATGGTATGTACAATTTGATCTTTCGCTAAGCTCCAAATGATAAGGTCAAATGATGAATGTTGATCTGTTACTCGAAGAAATGCCGCAGGTGCTCCTAAATGTTTTCCCTGCTTACAAAGCTTTCAATCAAGTGACTTCAGATCAAGTTATTTTTATTTTTTTGGTGAACGAACAGATGGAGGGTGCGAAGGAAAGGAGGGGTGGAAAAGGGTTGAAGAGGGAGTAGGCCAAGTCCTCAGAAAACCAAACCATGATCAGGACACAGACTAATCCAATAATGCCTAGGCAACAGCCCTGAAAAACTATGACATTACTAGCAGATTAATGCATCCTTCATTTCAATTCTAAAATCTAAATTTAGCTAACCTCAAATATATATATATACACACAGTCCAGGTCAGAATTATTTGCGCCTCTTGGTAAATATGAGCAAAGTAGGCTTTAAAAATAAATTTGCATTGTTTATCATTTTGATCTTTCATTCAAAAAATTCTAAAAGCTAACCTTTCACTGAAGTAATCACATTATGATTAATATATACACACACGTCTTGCATTCAAGTCCATACAACATCTACAAACAAAAATACAAACAATTCATGATAATCTATGTTGTTCTTGTGGTGTATTTTTTTGATTAACCCAAAGACTTACCTTATCATTGGTCCTGCCTGGTCCATTGGTTCTGTTAGAGTTGACTGACAGCTGTTTTCGGACCCACTGTAACTCCTTTTGGGGCTGTTTTAGTACCTCCACCTCACTCTTCCTTTCAACCCCCATCATCTCCTACAGGACAGATACACATCACTTAAACATCCATAGGCCAGGGAGAGTCATAACACCATCAGTTTAGCTAACTAGACTGGAAAATGTGCAACAGGGGTAAAATTACTATTTTTCATGCTCACTACTAGTATTAAATCTGTCTTAGTCTCAAATATAGAGGATTTACAAGACAAAACAATAGTATTTAGTAAAATAAACAATAGTAAAATAAATAAACAATTTTGGGACAAGTAAAATTCCACATCTGGTTATAATTTGATGTCAATGTACTAAATAACGTGATAAAGTGCCTAATATTAGCCCTACATTCTCTTGTTTATTTAACTTTATGACATTCAAGCACAAGGTGCGCTTGTTTCTTCTTTATTCCAGCTGTCTTGGACTCTTTACTGACACCTAGTGGCGTGGGTGCGTGAAGATTTTCATTAACTGCTGTTGTTTTACACCAAAGATGTTTATCATTTGATTTAAGATTTTGCTCTAAATCTACTTCCAATTTTTATAATGTTTCCTATATGTTAAATTAAAGAGAGGGATGGAATGGGACAGGGAACAATTGGGTTATTTTGAATAAGTCAATTAAAACACCAAATACATTAACTAATTGAACTAATTTAAAATGTACAGCATTCGTTGGGCTTGACATTTCTATAGTAATTTGTAGATACACTTCTGTTCAAAGGTTTGGGGTCAGTGAGGATGTTTTTTTATTATTTATTTATTTATTTATTTATTTTGAAAGAGTATAGGCTACTTTTATTCAAAAGTGTCAGTAAAGAGATAATGTTACACAATTTATATTTCAAATACATTTTATTGAACACTTTTGAACATGCTATGAACTTTATTATGTTCATAGCATGTTCAAAAGTTTAATATTATTTTCGGCCTACTTTTCTTTCAAAGAATCCTGATTTTTTTTTGTATCGTGGTTTTTATAAAAAATATTAAGAAGCATAACTGTTTTGATGATAGTAATAAAAAATGTTTCTTGAGCACCAAATCAGCATATTAGAATAATTTCTGAAGGATCATGTGACACTGAAGACTGGATTAATAATGCAGAAAATTCAGCTTTGACATCACAGGAATATATATATAATTTTTACTGTATTTTTAACCAAATAATTCATAAATTGCTTCTTTAAAAATAAAAAACATTAAGAAATCTTACCTAGCCCAAACATTTGAATGGCATATTAAATATAATACATAGCAGTAACGGAAAAACAAAATGGTACAACACTCCCCAGTCTCCCCTACCCACACATACACAAACGCAAGCAAGAAATGCGCACACATAGGCCTACATATACAAACACTTTTTACATAATGCATACAAATCCCCCCCAGACGTCTGACATCATGCACAGACCCCTGGTGCAGTCAAACACACACACACACACACACACACTGAGCCATATCACATAAGCATGAACATTAACTGTCCCCTGCATGCACAACATAAATCATTCTTATAAACACATAGCCTATGTATAGATAATATTTTACATTCCCATATAATCCCTAATAACCTAAGCAAACATAATAAATGCAAACATAAAACCTATAAAGACGAAACAAATACGTTTAAAATCATCTCCTAAGATTTAATGTAACCTACACTGCATGACACTCAATCCACATGCTGTAATATACAAATCAATTAGGTCTTAATCCACACATCCGTACATACCATGGCCCATAATCTCTGAATAATCTACACATCTCTGTGAACTCCAGCAAACCGCTCCATCATGTCCTGCTCTTAAACGTGTTTACCCACAGTCCTCTAGTCATCATACTCCACTGCTGCTGACGGTGATGTCACGGAGCCCGCGTGCCGCAGGCCGCGTGGGATTATTAATGTCTGCACTTCTCTGAAGTTACATAAGAACGGACGCTGGATTATATTGTGTTACTGTACACAGAAAATGGCTGTGAAGAAAGCGGACTGAGGAGAGACAGGAGAGGAAGAAGCCCTTTCAGGGGCTGTACATAATCCCCTCTGATAGTATTGCTTCTTAAATGAGTGTGACTAAATGATAATGGAGAAAGCATCGGCAAGCGTCTGGACTCTGGACAGATGTGCGGTGTAGTACTGCTGAGAGGCCACATGGTTTGCCCGGGACAGGACAAGGGCTATGAATAGAGTCACTCGATAGCAGTCCATTGGAAACTGAGGACGCTGCCTGAGGCAAGAACAGCAGAACAATCTCCCCTCCGAGCCTTACAGAGAAGTCCGCTGGAGCTTTACAAGGGTCAGGCCACGAAATATGCATGAACTTTTGTGTCTTTTTTTTATACAATCACACACTGAAAATAATTAAACAATTGACATTGACAACTGAACAGAGCAATTTTTATGTGTGCGCGATTTACACACACTGCAATGGGTTTTGATACCACTTATTACAGAACTTTGTTATTGTAATTAAAAGACTTTTTGTTTGCAACATCTTTTGTTTACAAATTTTAGACTACTTTTATTTTTGCTCTTGAACAGAGTATGTTTGATTATATATATATATATATATATATATATATATATATATATATATATATATATATATATATACATAAAGTAACTCCAAAACGAAATGGCCACTTTTGTGTTCCTCATGAAAATGTGTGTAAACAATAAATCACTGACACCAGGTTTAAAGGGATAGTTCACCCAAAAAATGTCATTCTGTCACTCTCTCTCATGTTTTTCCACCTCTATGAGTTTCTTTCTTCTGTTGAACCAGACAGTTGACCATTGACTTTCATTGTATACTATTTTTTTCCTACTATGGAAGTAAATAATGGCTACCATCAACTGTCTGGTTACCAAAATTCTTTTAACATTCTTTTCAACAGAAGAAAGACATTCATACAGGTTTGGAACAACTTGAGGGTAAATAAGTAATGACACAATTTTCATTTCATTTCACTACAGCATGTGTTATATTAAAGCCATTTTTTTTAGCACATTGACAACAATTTCTTTTTCTATTTCCATCTTTTTTATCCCCAGCATAGTTTTCCCAAATTGTCCGTGCTGTATAAATCAGCCCTGTTACAGTCATAAATGAAAAGAACTGTAAGGGCAAAACATGTCACATGATCCTTCAGAAATCATATGCTGATTTAGTGCTCAAGAAACATTTATTGTTGTTGTTGAAAACAGTTGTGCTGCTTAATGCTTCATTACTGCTTAAGGAAAACATTACTGACCCTAGACGTTTGAACAGTAGTGTATATCTCAAAATATTTGAATTAATGTAATAAATAATTCTGAGATGGCACAAAGTCATTGAGAATTAAATGTTTTCTATGACTGATAGACTGAACAACACATCAATTACACAGACTTTCAGCTGTCGTTTCACAATATATATTATAAAGCCCATGTTATTGACTGATATTCTGTGAAACAATAGCACGTTTTCTTCTGAAACTTTCTTTTAACTGGAACTGCATGCTTTTGTTTATCCATAAATAATCCAGCACTATTAAGTGTCCAAAAAAATGTATGACTTTAATCCATTTTCTTCAGTTCATGTATTCTCCCGTCTAAATATTAAAAGGAACTTTTCTATTCAATATTAGAAATAAAAAACAGCCGTCACGTCAAAGAACTAGTCAGAATACTAAGTCAACAAGTGAAGATGAATCGTGTGAAGATGTCTATTCCACAATTCATTTGAATAGTTGTACATGAGTCGTCTTGATCTTAAACTTCAAATGAAATTAAAACGTCAAACATAATAATCAAGGCTACACTCTTAAAAATAAAGTTTCCAAATTTTTTTATTATTTTTTTTTACATTGATCCCATAGAACAATTTTTGGTTCCCCAGAGAACCTTTCAGTGAACAGCTCTTAAAATAACCATTTCTTTTTTCTTAGTGTGAAATGCAACTTAATCTCAAGAACCTTTTCTCACAATAAAGAACGTTTTATCCACTGAAAAGTTTCCATGGATGTTTAAAGGTTCGTCATATGGAACCATAGATGCCAATAAAGAACGTTTATTTTTAAGAGTGTATATTTTACGCAGCCATTGGATTCATTCAACAGAAATTCAATCTCTCTGAAAGGGGTTCAAAATGAAAATCCTCATTCATACCTATAATGAACTCACGTTTTCCTAGTTGTCCTTCCCTGTGGTTTCCAGTACAGTACGCTGCTGCTCCAGTGACTCACACAGGGAACGAGAGAGGAGCACTGACTGTCTCATCACCGTTACAAACACTGTCTCCCCTTTCAGCTTCATCGTTTTATTCACTCACCCTAACCAGGTCAGGTGAGATTTTCATTTATTTATTTCTCACTGGCTCTCTCTCATGCATGCGTGCGTGTGTGTGTGTGGATGCTCTCTTTACTCTCTCTGAGGCAGGAACATTTGAGTTACATAATGTCTGTGCTTCTGCCCACTCACAGCCCAATAGATATGATGTCCTGAAAGTGTCATGTCACGAGTGGCATTTATTCAGCTTTCATCATGCTGTGTATGTGCATATGCATTTCACAGACAGCATCTAGAGTGTCTAATGTGTGTGAGTGTGTTCCCCAGCTGCTGTTCGTCCAGGGTAAAATCCCATGAGCATTAATATATGCACCTGCTTCAGCTTTGTCACACATACTGAGGTTCTCATGGTAACGGTGAGGATGATGTCATCAACGAAGAATGTTGAGGACTTCTCATTAAAAACAACGGTAGTGTTTTCTGGACATTCTGGCTATGGAATTATCAGTTGATCTATACCATGCAAAAGAAGATAATGTAAATAATGAAGCTTATGATTTTTAGTTTTGACATGGTAGAGAAAGCGATATTTAACTACCATTAAACAGTTTGTGTTTTATTATTATTATTAATAAATATATATATATATGTGTGTGTGTGTGTGTGTATATATATGTATGTATATATATGTATATAATTACAATTTAAAAAAGCCAATTTTTATTTAAATATAATTTAAAATGTAATTTATTTATGCGATGCAAAGCTGAATTTTCAGTATTATTACTCCGGTCTTCAGTGTCACATGATCCTTCAGAAATCATTCTAATAGTCTGATTTTGTGCTCAAGAAACATTTCTAAATATGATCAATATTAAAGTTTCAGTATGAATAGAAAGCTAAATATTTGTAACAATGTAAATGATCAAAAGAGACCATTTAATGCATCCTTGCTGAATAAAAGTACAAACTTTTGAACACAATTGTATGTGATGAACATTCAACAATAACAGAAGGATACAATATGACAGTTTTGAGCAGAGTGAGCAACTCATTTATTTTACAATATACTTTGTGAGCATTTGACTATATGGTAACATTCCTTTCGGATACAGTCATATGAAAGAGACAAAAAAGAAAAACATTAAGTGATAAACTTGTTTTGTAACATTGTTCACAGATCCGACATCATATTGTGTGGAGACAACGGTCATATCGAACAGTCAAACCATTGTGTAAAAGCTGAAACAAATTATTTAGAACCTTTGACTCTTGAATATAATAGTTTTTAATAATAATTTTTTTTATTTATTATTAAAGCATATCTTAAGTGCACTTTATTGGATTGCATTTAACTCCACATTGTCAGTCAGACCTCCCAAAGAACGAAGTAACCAAAGTTACATATTGTTATATTAGAAAACATTACTCAATTGTGCAAAATTGACTTACCAGCATTGAATGAATAAAAGACAGAAAATGACCTCTGGTTGCAATAGTAAGTGGCAAGGCGTACAAGTCAGAGGGAAGTCTTTGACCACAATTCACTGGTAATAAAATCAAGAGCAGTGTTGTATGCAGCAGGACAAAAAACTATTTGTTTTAACTGTAAACTGCAACGACAATAATGACGGTAAGAATGATGATGCACACGGCTCCACAAATGCCAACATAGACCAGTTTCTAAGACACAGAGATAAAGAACAACAGAGGAGAAAGTATCAGTATGTATAAAATTACTAAATGTAAATTTACCTTTTTTGTTATTTGTTAGAAGCAAATAAACTGCCATTATTTGAATCTTTCTTCAAACCCTTTAAAATGTCTTTGTGGTTCAAGAAAGTGAAAGTAGGCTAGATGAGATTGTTAGTGATTGGGCACTGGATGTTACCTTGGGAACCATGCTTAGACCGGATTGGCTGCATTCGAGCCGGAGGAGGCAGAGTTAGTAGTGGTTTTAGCAGACAGGCCCACAGACAAGCCAACAATTAGTGCGAGCGCACCAAGCACGGACAAAACAATAAGAGCAAAAATGATGTATTTCTGTACAAGACAAAAAGAAAGTGTTATAATGACTGCATTTATTTAAGCACTTGGTAACATTTAAAAGTGTTCTTAAGCATGTAGTACATATTGTGACAGAATAAAGCTCAAGAGCTCTATACCCTCAAAATGTGTTCATTATAAAATGTGTTCATTATTTTAGGGCTGTATTATTTCTGAATATTACAAACTCTGATTGGAGGCAAACAAAGAGGAATATTATGCGGGCCTGGTTTCACAGACAGAGCTTAATTTAAGCCAGGAATAGGCCTTAGTTCAATTAGGACATTTAAGTAGCTTTTATAAACATGACTTGGTGTGCATCTTGAGACAAAACAATAGCAGTGATATATTTTAAGATATGCCAGTGCAAGTTGCTTTCAGTTAAAACAGCTCAAACATGCATTTTAGTCTGGGATAGGCTTAAAGGTTTCTGTGAAACCGGGGGATTCTTGAGCCATAATGAGGCTGGAATACCCTACACGGGTAATGTCGATTTAATGTCTGGAGGAGTCGACGCTAGTTGCCGGAAGTCAGAGCCAGCCTGCAGATTTTTTGATATTTTAAGCCGATTTTCGAACACATTATTGTTTGCGTTTGTCGTGTGTCTCCTAGTAAAGGCGCATGTTTCTGCCTGAGTTTGTTGTGTTTGGAACAATTTGAAAGTTGTGATCCTCAGATGGTTTAGTGTATGATGCCGAATGTTTTCTGTTACCATTTACAAAGTTGGCAAATGTGTGATGTCTAGTGTTTTAAAATCTGTTGTGTAGTGCATTCCAGCCCTTAATCTCAGCGCTAACTGTGTGGTTTTCTTCTCTTACCCTGCGGGCCTGTGTCTGGTACCTGGCAGCTTTCTTGGTCTCCACTTTAGCATGGTCGACGTATTCCACTGCATTGTTTACATTCTTTTCAATGTTGTCAAGCAACTCACCCTGTACGACATAAATTAGTGAATCAACAAATGAATGCACTACAAGTGCTAATAACAACTAACAAGTAAACCAATATGCTAACTAATAAGAAAACTGTTTATGGTCGTTCCGCTTTTGGTTTTGCTGCTCCAAATGGTTGGAATGTGCTACAAAAGTCATTGAAATGAGAGACATATATTTCAATCTCTGCATTTAAAAACCTAATAGGGAGTGTGTGTTTTTTTAATCACAGCCTGTAAATGTTTTAATTGAATTTATATGCGTGTGCATGGCAATGTGTGTTTGTATGTCTTTCAGGAGATTTCAACTCTCCTGCCAGGCTGTTGTTGAGAATAAAATCTTGTTCTCAAGTGACTTGTCTGGTTAAATAAAGGTTAACTAAATAAGTGAACAAACAACAATAAACATATGTACCTGGGTCTCAACAAGCATGGCCATGTCTACAAACATGTCATGTAGCTCTTTAATGCTGGACTCCAGCCGCAAGATGTCTTTATGTCTAGACTCGATCTCGTTGAGGGCCTGACGAGTTATCTTGGAGTCGGAGATGATCTGAAATCAAAGGATATCTTTTAACAGCCTCTAGGAACTTAAAAACAGTGACAACGCTGCATGAACATTAAAGGGACAGATCACCCAATTGTGTCATCATTTACTCACCCTCAAGTTAAAAACCTGTACGTTGCTCTTTATTTTTATTTTTATTTTTTTGAAAACTGATAAGAACAATAAAGACGATAAGAAATGTTTCTTAAGCACCAAATCAGCATATTAGAATGATTTCTGAAGGATCATGTGACACTGAAGACTGGAGTAATGATGCTGAAACATGAATAAATTACATTTTAAAATCTATTCAAATAAAAAACTGTTATTTTAAATTGCACAAATATTTCACAAATTACGTTTTTACTGTATTTTTTTTTATCAGCCTTGGTGAGCATAAGATATTTATTTAAAAAAAAAATCTAATCAACACTAAACTTTTGAATGGAAGTATAATTGCTAAGAAAAAATATGTTGTTCAAAATTTCTCAGTTAGCAATATGGGGTTAAAACTACATGATTAATGTAGTTAATGATGACAGAATTATTATTTTTGGGTGAGCTGTCCCTTTAAACCAGGGGTGTCCAAACTCGGTCCTGGAGAGTTTAGCTCCAACTAGCCTCAACACTCCTGCCTGGAAGTTTCTAGAAAGTCCTTGATTATTCAAGTGTGTTTAATTGAGGTTAGAGCTAAACTTTGCAGGACAGTGACCCTCCAGGAGCAGGACTGGACATCCCTGCTTTAAACAGACCATTACACAAAACACAGAGAAACAGCCAGCAGAGGGTGCTAATTCTACATAATTGTTGAAAAGATTAGTCTCTCTCATGTCACAAAAAACAGTAAGATGAGAGGCCAAAGAAGTAGAGTAAGAGTAAGACTGGAAATAAGCATTTTAGAGAAGCAAACTCACATCAGAGGTGAAAATGGAAGGGTTTCCAGTCTCCAGCATCTCTTCCAATTCCTCATTAGTTGTAATTCTTCCAGCTACAATATTCAGAGAGTGCAATAGATCAGAAAAAAACAGCACTCTTCTCACGAACTGGACAATCCTGTTTAGGCCATTATTTGTTTGATAAATGGCTGGCTGTGTGTGAATTTGTCATTTCTCAATGGATAAATGGCTGCGATGTGTGTGTGGTCATGCGAAGTCTGCCTTGGGGACTATATTGATTCAGCTGGGAAAATGAGAAGGGGCATTACAATGGTTGAAACCATCAATGCAAAGGCCACTGGAAAAATACACACACATTCAAAAAATTAGCAGTGGACCAGTGCACGTATTCATACTTATAAATATCTCACAACATACTAATTGGACCTCAAATACTGACTTCAAATAGCACAAAACAAATACATAAAGCGTTGAAATAAAGTCCTCTAGGAAAAAAAAACCCTTCTTCATGGATTTTATTTTTTCAAATGCAAAGTTGAGGTAACTGGGTCTTCATTCAAACACAACAGTCACATGACTTATGACTCACTATAGACCTTATGTAGCCCCGCCCCTTTTCAGTGCTGTGCTCATTGTCTTTTGACTTCCGGTCTGTATTTTTATAGCGATCTTGCCTATTTATGAATGAAAGTCTCTTTTTAAAATCTTCCCGGTCTACTGACATTTGTTAAGACATCTGATTTAAACATCACAATCCTCATGGTAACTTTCGTTAACTTTACATTAGGTAAATCAACTTCAAAAGCTAATCACTCCTGGACAGCAATGCCATAGAAATATACAGAGCGATCGCAAAAACGGAAGTTAAAAGACAATATTCTAAAGATGGCGGCGCCCTCGTTTCTCTGGTGCATAAGGTCTATACTATCACATGACATTGGCCCACTGTGCAGAGGTACAGCAGGATCTCTGGAGGCCTGTTTCCCAGGTAACACTCACCTTACAGTCTCTGGTGACAAACCACTCCGTTTCATGTGTCATAAAGCAAAGAAAGTACCTCATTAATACACACACACATACTCTCTCTCACACACACACATACTCTCTCTAACACACACACATTACTCAAATTATATTTCAGGAGCAGAATGTCATGTGGTAAGAGGGGAAAACAATGATTAGGCAAACATGTTTGCCCATACTGGCCCAAATTCATACTATTTTGCCTAAATAATATAAAAATAAATAAATGAATTAAAATTAATCATTTTAAATGCTACAAGTGTATTTAGGCATCACAACATTATGTACAGTATGAAAAATGGATATTCATTATGAGGTTGGCTAAAGACTACATTTCATATATCATTTCCACATGTCAATAATAAATTATTAAATGAATAACTATTAAATAATAGCGCTTTTTTAAAGATTTATTTTAAGTAAGTCTTGGATCAATGCCAAGGTAATCTAAATGTAAAAATATAAGAGATGAGTTGCAAATTTAAATATCCAATTTTAGCTAATACATATCTAATATCAACCAATACTGATACGTTTTTAAAATCTCTAATACCGGCCTAATATCGTTCATCCCTAGCAATGACACACCCAGCCGACGGCAAAGAGCTAGTGGTGACTGGTGACAAAAGCGGACTGTGTTGTCGGCTCACGTCGGCTGTGTCTGGGCCAAAAAACACACTGCAAACACTACAGCTTACAGTCAGGAAATAATTGTCTATATCAGCAGGTTTCAATATATTATAGTTTACATATCTATATTCATCATTCAAAAAGGGAAACCGAAACTAGGACTGCAGATATGCAAACCGTAAAAAAGCAGCGCCAACGCTTTCTCAGAGGGAATAAGTGGGCCATTTTTATTAATATACAGTGTATGCATGAAAATATATACGTTATGGTCATTTTAAGTGGAAATCTGTCAACTGTCAATAGTCTAGTTTACAGGTATCATATGTACATGTGTTTGCGAATGTATGAATGTGCGACTCACTGATCTCCAGCTGTCTCTGAATCCTGCTTTTGCTCCTCTCTCTGAAGGACACTTGGGTTTCATTATATTGTGTCATTGCCTCCACAAACTTACGTGACAAGTTAGTGTACTAAAAAAAGAAACAATAAGTGCAATAAATCAGTTTAGGATGAAAATATGCCTGTACAGGATGGTAGGATTTTAAAGGAGAGAGAAATTTCTCACTTGTGTTTTCTGAATTCGTGCATCCACTGCATTTTCCTGCTCATCTGGAGGTAGATTATTTTGCATTGCTGAGGAGAAAATAGATCAGAACTTATTTATTTCCTTTTTCAAGTGCATTGGTGATCTCTGCTTTACTATCATCAACAGACAGAAGCGGCTCGACGTCAAACTCACCTTTGAGGCTGGTCCGGACAAAGTTGGCATGTTTCTTGATTTCCACTGTGAGTTGTTCCAGCTCCTCTTTTGTTTCTGATAGCAAAGTCATATTTTGGGATAAGAGAAATGAATACATTTATTCAACAAGGATGCATTAAATTGATAAAAAGTGACAGTAAAGACATTTATAATGTTACAAAAGATTCTATTTCAAATAAATGCAATTCTTGTACTTTCTGTTTTACTGTATGTTGATACATACAGTAAATTACTGTTTTACTGCATTACTGTTTTACTGTATGTTGATCAAATAAATGCAAATAAAGGCACCTTCTTGATATTTCAGGGCCTGATGTTCACTTGATATACAACTCACATATAATAGACTATTAAATAAACCACTGGCTATCAAAGTTAGTGTTTTTTTGTGTGTGTTTTTTTAACAAACCGTTTTGGAAAAAATATGCCATTGTGCAGCACTAGTTACATTATGTGACATGTTGGAAAAACACTGTGGTGAGTTATATATGAGAAGAATATAAAATGCAGGCAGGTATACAGATGAAAAGTGACTGTAGATGGCTATGCTCACTCTTAAATAGATGAAATATCACAATCCTCAAATAGATCATTCGATTTTACTATCAACTTGATACATCTCCGCGATATAACGGGTGTGTGGAAGAAAAACAGAGCATAGAGTTTGTCGCAGAAACACTCACACCCTTGCAGATGTCTTTATCTCATTCTCACATTCCTGCCTGCATGTCCTATACATGCCCTGCAAGTAACAGCCCAAGCTAACCTTAAAATTAAGAATGGATGGGGGAAACCATGATTCCTTGCATGCCCAAACTTGACTCCCTATAGTACATTTTAAAGAGTCTCTTTTCCCCATTTTTTAAATTATTTTCTATACATTTTTCATTGTGAGCAGACGCCATTCACCCCCATGAACACTGCCAAGACATTACAAAAGGTCTAATTACCCATAAGTATGTGTGCGCATGTGAGAAATGTTTTCCCTACAGCATTTTCCTGGCTGCTCCAGAGGTGTACTTGTATAGAGTAATGTGATGTGATATTTCCGGCAGAGGAAGCCCATGGTCTTTTCCTCTTATAAGGCTATGTGCCGCTGGGACGAGGGTTATAAAATCGTTTCTTTGTTCGTGACTGAACCCTGAGCATCAGTTGTTGTTGTTTTTTGTGTGTGTGTGCGCGTGTGTGGATATGAATGACGGAAAAATTTAAAGTGGGTTCAGACAAAGACTACAGCAGTGTGACGCAAAGTCATTGTCATTTATTGGGTAATACAACAAAGAGGCTGAAAGCTAAACTGTAGTGAGTAACTCGGACAAATTTACAACTCAAATACCGATCAGTGTAAACTAGCCTCAGTGTCATATTAACCCATTTTAGCCCACTTTTAAAATGATAAAGGTTAAACATTGCTTAACTGGTTAAAAAAAGATAAAACCAGAGTTAAATATAGTGTGAAAGCCTTTCAAGGCGCTTTTCCACTGCATGGTACGGTTTGGTAGGGGCCATTCACACATTTTGTGGTTAAATTAGTAGCTGCGTTTACATGGACATGGGAAAGTAAAGGAAACATAGTTCAGTGGAATGGAAAAAATGACTGCTCTCACTGGAGCAAACTGGGGTTAAGTGCCTTGCTCAAAGGCTCAATGGTGACAGTTCATAAATCACCCCTGAAAGGGTTTGAGCCTTCGATCTGCTAACCTGACCACCTTGTCATTCAAAACTATTTAACCTGACCATTCAGAATCTAGTTCTTACTTGTTTCATTTGTAACATTTGCTCAAATTTCACAGTCTTTGAGAAGGGATGACTTACTTTCATCAGGGTTTGGGGCTGAAAGGATCTCACTATGTTTCTTCTTCACCTCATTCACTAGGGAGGAGATCTTATCGATGACACCTCTGACCTCCTCCACCTGAAATAAAGCAAAACATAGTTCAACACAAACCTTAAAGGGTTAGTTCACCCAAAAATGAAAATTCTGTCAGTAATTACTCACCCTCATGTTGTTCCAACCCCGTAAGACCTTCGTTCATCTTCGGAACACAAATTAAGATATTTTTGATTAAATCTGAGAGTTGGATCACCCCTCCATAGGCTTCTAAGACATTATAACTTGCTGGGCCAGAAAATGTATTAAAGACATCGTTAATATAGTCCAAGTGACTCCAGTGGCTCAATCTTAAGTTTATAAAGCGACGAGAATACTTTTTGTGCGCAAAAAAACCCTAAAATATCGACTTTATTCCACTTTTCATTTCCTTCTCTCTGGGCCTCGAGTTTTTTCACATGGTGTATTAGCGCAGCGCACCTGTGTTGCACGTCACCACGTAGGCTCACTATTGGCCGACGCTGGTCATGTGTGTGATGTGTGTGATGTGCAACACAGGTGCGCTGCGCTAAAACACCATGTGAAAAAACTCGAGGCCCAGAGAGAAGGAAATGAAAAGTGGAATAAAGTCGATATTTTGGGGGGGTTTTTGCGCACAAAAAGTATTCTCATCGCTTTATAAACTTAAGATTGAGCCACTGGAGTCACTTGGACTATATTAACGATGTCTTTAATACATTTTCTAGGCCAGCAAGTTATAATGTCTTAGAAGCCTATGGAGGAGTGATCCAGCTCTCAGATTTAATCAAAAATATCTTAATTTGTGTTCCGAAGATGAACGAAGGTCTTACGGGGTTGGAACAACATGAGGGTGAGTAATTACTGACAGAATTTTCATTTTTTGGGTGAACTATCCCTTTAAGTGGGCTTCTAGACGTGAACTGCTGTGTATGCATGATGCAACATATTTGTAATTAAATTTCTTTCTTATAAATGTAATACTGTGCATTATGATGGTGTAATACCTAATATCAGTGGTACAATTTAGTCCACTTTCTACTAACTATAATTAGAGTATTAATAGTAGACTGTTAAGTTAGGGTCAGTAGAATAAGTTGTCATGTACTTGCAAAGATACTATAGTCAGTAGAATGTCTGTTGAGGGACCATCAAAATAAAGTGTTTAGCAGATATTAAGCAGACGGTCTACTAATACTGTAATGACTGGTTTTTGACATGTAGTTGCAAGTTACTTATTGTTAGAAGAATGTCTAAAGTGGTAAATTGTTACACAATTTAAAACTATTTTTAATGGTTTTTAAATTAATTAGTTTATTTATTATTTACACAGTGTAGATTTCAGTGGTGTTATTGTTAACCAAAACTATTAAAAACAGTTTTTGATAACTGAAATAAAGGTAACACTTTACAATGTTTTATTAGTTATTCTTAATGTATAACTAACAATGAACAAGACATTTGTTACAGTATTCATTGATCTTTGTTACTGTTAGTTAATAAAAAAATAGTCGTTCATTGTTTGCTCATGTTAGTTCACAGTGCATTAATTAATGTTAACAAATACAACTTTTTATTGTAATTATGTATTAGTATATGTTGAAATTAACATTAATTTAAATAAATAAATGCTATAGTGTATGCTGAAGTATTGTTCATTCATAATTCATGTTAACTAAAGTAGTAACTAATGAAACCTTATTGTACAGTGTTACTGAAGTAAAGCTTTAATAAAATACAAATATTGCATGAAAACAAATGAAAATGTAATATTAAAGTTAATTTAAAATATTATGAAATGAACAATACTAAAATAACATAGCCTATTTGAAATATCTGGCATTTATTGTTGATGAACAATAACATGAAAACAATTATCGGATTATAATAATCGATTCATTCGGCAGGACTTGTAATGCATTTTACTGTCCTTAACAAACATACAGTGTACAGATGAGGAGCACCTATCATAAAGATGAATAAATGTTACGTTACCTTTCTGAAAAAGTTCTGCATGAAGTCATCTCTCTCCATGGACACAATGACACCCCCATCTTCACTGGCACTTTGCCTGCCCTAAAACAAAGCACAGATACACAGATGAGCACGGAGGAGGAGGAAGACCAATACACTGACACAAACATGAGAAAACATAAACAATGGAGAAAGTTGCTACCCCCCCCAAATATGTATGTGTAGTTTTATGTAAAATGTGGTAACGTTACTTGTGTTACTGAAACACATTGATCTCCAAATGTTATTGACACTGTTAACAATTAGTTAGCCTAACTGGTTAATTGTCAATCACTTACAGCATTTAAATCAGCCAGTCTGTCCCTCATAACAATGTCGTTGCTCCGTCGTTTATCCTCTGTTGATTGTACACGTCCGTCGCGGTCCGCGCGCGTTAAAGTCCATTACAAGTCCTGACTAGATCACGACAAACTAAAGTGTATCGGAGAAAGTACATGAATTGATCTTTGGAGTTAGTAACTTGTCAATAAACGCTTATAAATAAGACTTTAACGCTCAAAGTTAATCCAGTTATGAAGTGGTGCGTGTTTGTTTGGTTGCCATCCTTTTAACTCACGCTGTCTTCTTCTCTGCGCGTTTAACGTTAGATCAGATTATATGCGCAGCTACACGGAACAGGGTGGTAGTAACCATAGTAACAGCAATGCGTTGTTGTCATGTTATTTTTTATTTTCTTCTATTTATTATTTCTTTACTATTTGCTGTTTCAATAAAATGCATATTACGATTGTCATTCTCAGGTGTAAATTTGAGTCCTGACCATAGACTGTAAAAAATAGGTCCTGACGAAGTAACTTGTGTATGACGCTGTCACATGGGGTCTGTTACTTTCCTCAGCGCTCGGCAAAAAGGCCCAACCAAAAAACATTTTCATTCACCAATTAATTTAGCCTTTATAGAGTAAATGAACTTGTATGGCAAGACTCATTCTTAGATATTAGATTTAATAAATTACTTTGAATGTGTTTGATGTCTGCATTAAGATAAGAATTGTAAGATAATTAAGATTTCTATGCGACTCAATGGAGGATTGGGTTTACTGAGCCTCCATGCGCCGCCTGTAGTTACTCTCTCACAGTAAACCGTTAGAAGTGAAATTTGAAAATTCATTCACGCCAATGTTTTCAGAAATGGTATATTTTTTAATTAATTCAAGTTTTAACAAAAACAGCTAGAAAGCCATGGGAAGTTGAGCTTTATTCTTTTCAAATCAGTGCCCTGCAATAAGACTCAATCCTGCTGCATTTCAACAACACATCAATACTTTATTTTTCTCATCTTTAGCTCTTTCCAATACTTCTGATTTAAGTTACATGGAAATTTTCTTTCCTTTTTTTAATCTACAATCGCTACCATTTAATTGTGTGAAACATGAAAACCATACATGAATGAATGCAGTACATGAACGCTTAAGACATTCACTACAAATGTAACTCTTCATCTTTTATATTGGAAACTAGAAAATAAATGTTTAATTCAATTAACAGAGCCTCTAAACACAATCCAAGAAATCTGCGATTTGAACTATCCCTTTACATAAAACGGGGACTTTATCTTCACAAGACATCAGAACAATAGAAGGGAATATTTAAAAGAAAAAAGTAGGAACATAAGCATTTCTCCCTTACAAACAAACATTTTTGTACCTGCTTCTCTCTCAAGACATTATATGTAGGAATATAAACAAATGTTCTCCAGATAATATACTTTTTCACTCAACTAATTCAACTTAGAAACTAAGAATGGCCAATTTATTCTTACAGACCCTCCATCTAATCACTTAAGCAGGTTACAGGTAGTACAAGAAGTCATCCAGGTTCATGTTTGGCTCCTTGTGAATGCTCTGTCCAACCAGGAAGGCCAGTTTGTGGGCATACTGACATGGTGCAGGCACTCGGACAATCCCCTTCAGAGAAAGAAGACAGACAGCCATGAAGAATACACGAGACGGCACAGTATTGTAGAGCTATTAGCAGTTGTGTGATACTGATCTACATTGGTTGTTACCTGCCAGTTGTAGTACATGTGGCAGAGTTTGTAGGTGAGTCTCTGCATGTGATCTGGCTTGAGGCCACTGTTGTCAAACACCACATTGTAGTGCGTAGGCGAGACGCAACCAAAGCGCACAGCCTGACTTACTATGAAGAAATCATACCTGAAAGCAGACGTAGCATTAAGATGAGCGGTTTGCATTATTGTACTAATACAAAATGGATAATATTAGGCTATCTGGAGAGTTTTTAAAATCAACTGCAAGACTTTTTAAAACCTTTATGATCTGCACAAATAAATGTGTAATACCAAGTGTCCATTCAAAACAAATCCATATAATCACAAAATAAATCTGTATGGCAGTATATATATATATATCAGTTTTTCCCTGTGGTATTGAATATCAATATTTTTTAAGGTATCGTATTGAAGTTATAAATTCCAGTATCGTGATACAGCAGAATCTATACACACCACTCTGGACGAGTGACCTCAGTGTCAATGACTGTTCCAGGAGGAGGGTTGGCAATTTTGCCATCAATCCGAGCAAAGAATCTGGAGCTGATGCGCTTTTTCACCACCACAACTGTCAGCTTGGGCCTGTATGCAAAACAAAAATGTGAATACAACCAAAGGAATTCAACATCCCCATAGTGTGAATGTGTCTGCATAAGTGTGGCTTACTCGTAATCTTGTCCCATGGTCTTGATGGACTGCATGATCTGAGGAACTTCATAGTCCACCACGCTCTGCAGCATGCCGTCTCCAACTCCATCTCGGTACACGATGATGCGTGAGGGCAGGGAATTGTTGCATTTCAGATAGGCCTTCAGAGCAGCTAAAGAGAGACACAGCTTCAGTATAGGGATGATGTATTTTGTAAGCAAACCTACAATTTCGCATCATCACCATGGTGATGAAAAACTAAATTTGAATTCTTGCATTTTGATCAAGATAACCTTCACAAATTAATAACTTTTATGAATTTCAAAGCCTAAATAGAATAGGCAGAAGTATAAAGCTAAAGTTAGTCTATAAAGTAAGATTTTAGAAATGAACCCCCACTAAGTTTCCAACAACTCTTTCAATCTCATTTAAAATCTACAAGTTGGAATGTTTGAGAGAGAATAGTTTGCAAAACCATAAAACAAGGCTGTGAAAGTAGCCCAGCAAGTATTGGAGTTTTCCTTTTCTGCGGAATGACGTTTAATGTCACCAACAAACTCTGTAGTGCCATTCAACTGCTTGTTAGCAACTGCCTTTTTCAGAAGTAAAAAATAAATAATTTTTTTTTTAAATCACTGGGGTATTACTGATGTATTTTGTTGTATTTAATATCTTGAGATTGTTAACCAAAAACCCACCGGACTCATTTAAAGTCAAACAAATTTGGAATGAAAAGCCAAAGCAGCAAGGTGAAACTAATAACCAAAATAATTTTGCAACATTTCACACCTTGTAACGACCCTTTCAGTGCATCGATGATCTCCTGACCACGGTTTTGCAAGACACACTTGGAGAACCACCTGAAAAGAAAACAAAAGCGACATTATACAACAATTCTGTACAACCACATAATCTGATTCTGAAATCTTTTAACTGCAGAATTATTAATGACAACAGTATTATTTTCACTAAGAAATCCTATTGACTATCTAGTCCATCAATAGCCAAAATGCAAGGTTCCCTTCTAACTCAAAACTCGACTTTCACTTACTTCAAATGTTTAGCAGATTCCTGAAAAACATTCACACAGGCATGAAAACAGGTCAGGGGTAAAAAAGGTGAGAAGGATGTGGCATATACACCCCCCCCCCAAAAAAATAAAAATAAATAAATAAATGTAATGAGTGAGTAGGAACGCGTGAGAGTTAACACGAACAGCTGAAATAAGTACAAAATTCTCATTTATTAATAGAATTTAACTATACCCCACAGTGATGAATCCCCCCCCCCCCACCCCCCAAAACATGTAAACTGCATTGGCATAGTATTAGGCTACCAGTGTACGAAAATTTTGTGCTTTTTGATGTTAAATTCATCAATCTGGTGCAAATTAAACAAAGAAAAATTGAAAACTCTTTTAGTTACAGTGTCTGTCTACATTACTACTACAATAATAGTTATAATATTAATCCCATGATAGTAATAGCCATATATTGTAAAACAAATGCACTGAAAAATAAAGGAAACTTTCATAATTAGTTTTGTACTAATTTCTATACTTGAAAGAGTATATTTCTATACTTCACATTAAAGATTTGATTGGGCTAGCCCAGTGTCAATCAAGAAAAGAACCAATGGGCCGCTGATCTACGTGTTTCATCGGGTGTCAGAGAAAAAAAACTATTTACTACTACTATTTATCACGCATTAAAAATGCCCCAAACCAGTCGTCTGTATGATAATCTGAAACAAGGACTGGTGGGCCGTTGTCCTGCTTCACTTCACAGATGCTGAGTGAAAGGAGAATTATAGAATGAAAGGATACTCATTTATATGACACTTTATTCATCAGGAGAACAGCTCGTTCAGCGCGTCATACGTTGTCCTTTCAGTTTCGGTTTTCAATCGATCAAATTTTTTCACGTTCTCGAGACAAACCACCCCTTTCAATCCGATCGAAATTATTTGTAATAGAGCTGACACTTTGAGTTTTTAACGGGTTATGTTAAAGCCCTACTTGTTAATGTTTTTATGAAATATCTCTAGTGAATGCATCATATCACCGTATTATTTATCGCCATGCGAGCCACAAATTAAAGCTTGGCGAGCCACATGAGGCTCGCGAGCCGCGCAATGAATAACACTGCACTGTTCCTGCTCGCTCAGCGCTCACGGCGCCCGCGCCCGCTATTATCTCGCCCACTTCTATGTCAAAATTAAAAATAATGACATTGGCAACATCGCTATCTGTATCTGACAGGACAGTTAACATTGTAAGCTAACTTACCTCAGGCTTGCTTTCCGACGTGCGGTACTTTGTTCGGCAGTGTGTCCAGTTGTCAGACTCGCGGTGTAAAAGACTTTGAAAACATTTCTGCCCTTACGTTACTCTGACTCGTATTGGCTGTCATGTTTCGGCATTAGGAATGATGATTGTTTTTTAAAGCTGCGAAGTTTATGGTAACTTTATAGGGGATAAATGCTGGCCTCGACCTCGACCCCCCCCCCCCCCCCCCATAAATATTTTCTCATCGGATCTGCACAAATCACGTAGGTGACCATTTTAGGTTTTAGAACGGCGAATTTCGCCGAAAGGTGAGGAGTTTTCATGCCTGATTCACAGTAAGACTTTTGTTTTATTGCCTAACCAGTCCAACATAATGTTGAGCACAGAATTTTAAGCTTATATTTGTTTAAACAGTGGACAGTCACCTGGACATGCCGTGGTTCAGACTGGCCACCAGTGCTCCGATGGATCTCTTCCCAGCAGCGGTGTCATGGTAACAGTCTATGCCTACGATCATCAGCTGCTTGAGCTGAAAGACAAAGATTCAATTTGGAATTGGACACTTGGCACAAGCCAACAGAGCCACAGTAATTTGAGAGTCTTACAGGGATTTCTACACTCCACAGCTCTCCTCCCATTTTGCAGTTCATCTGCAAAGCAATCTTGGTGGCCACAGTCATAAGCGCCTGAGGTTTGCTGATGGTGCGAGACACCACACACTGGCTGGGAGTGGGGCAGTCCACACACAGGAACTTTTTCACACAGTCATACTTGTCCTTTCGATTGGTGGGCAGGATCACAACCACCTATGGAAGGCACAGAAGCAGTTTGAAACAAAAGTTCAGTCTGGATATTCAAATTGTGCATGAATGTGATTACTAGTCTCACCATCTGTGTTTCACGTGATACGTTCTGTTGCAGGGCTCTTAGGAGAGATTCCTGACGATCCTCGTACTCAATCCTGCTTGGGCAGGAAATGCTTATTAACATGAAAATTGAATGGAAAATTTTGGACATTCAAAGTTTCACACAACTCACATGATGGCCCTCTGCATGCGGATTCCCATGGGCCCAGCCACTTTGTTGAGAGTTTGAAGCAGAGATTGGGCAACTTCTGCATTCCGGCGTGTGTAGAACATCAGCCAGTTGTCCAGATTTATGCAGCTTATCAGAGGGAGACCTCTCATCTCTTTAGACCAGTCAGCTGCCCATGGATTATACTCATACTAAGAGATGAAAATGAAAGAAAATAATCAAGCCCTCAATGAAACGGTTACGTTATGAATGCCTTTTGGGATGTGAAACTGTCTGTCTTACCGCTCTGCCTCCTTGTATAATCCTCTCAGAGGGCAGAACTCTTCCATTCAGACTCAGCAGTCGGTTCTCAAAGCTCAGACCCCAAGTAGTAAGTTCGTTCTGCACGTCTCCATTTCTAGTGTATGTGAGAACCGATAAAATATATAAATACTCATAATTAAGAAACAAAACACATCAATAGGGCTGGTACAGAACCTGTCGATGTTGGAGATTAAGCGGTTAATTCTGCTCTCTCTCTGTTCAGGACTCAGCCTTGTGTGCGAGGCAAGATCCTTCATGATGTTGAAATCAGCTCGCATCTTATCTGTCAAACCTTCAAGGCAAACAAATGCATGTCAGGGAGTTGTCAGGTCAGGGAGTTGTTTACACTCGAAAACAAAACTTAAATGCGTTTCATATTTTACTCTATGTCTATTAGTTTTAAGGTCATCACATTTTACCTTGAGGTGTCCACAAATTTTGCACAATGAAAGTCTCTAAAACAAAAATTTCCCCTTCACCTTAATATAAACACCACTTGCCATTGACTAAGCAAATCATTCACTGAGTAGGTACTGAAATTTGATAAGGAACAAACCTTCAAACATTAAAATAATATGTTCTATATAGTATGAATGATATATGGATGCACTGCATTAGCCATGCTGTCACATGACTTATAGGGTCGCATTGCTTCACTGCACTTCACAGCATCTTCTCGACATGATGCTATCCAGTATCCACAGAAATCAGCTGCCGGTTTGAGGGGGTTCAAGTTTTCCCTGGTGTCTGTGCACGCAATAAGTGGGCGGGCAATATGCTAATGGTTCGTCTTGACGTCACAATGAAACGGCTTATGACTCGTTTGAAAAACGATTCATTTCAATGACACTCTTACTTCTGAAAGACAATAACTTTATACAGATTTAAAACTTTGCAGGATGTTTTCATTCGTTAGAGATATGTTACACACTACATGAAAGGTCATTTTCAAACATACATACTAGGGGCACTTTAAAAGCGAACCAAAGTAAGAAACGTTTATAATCCCCTGCGAAAATGGGTGAGACGTGAGTGAGTGAAGATTTGGGAAAAGAAACAAGAGATTCCATGTCCAGTGGAATAACTAATGGAATATTGTTAAATTCGCTGATAATCGGGTGACTAGATCGCAAAACAGAATACAAAGCCGACAAAGCTTACATTTATGGGCTCACACACAACGTTTCCATGGCTCCGATGTAACATTTAATTGCTAACCTATTATTTCTTTAGTAAACAAAGCTTTCTGCTTCACTCCTGTCATAATATTCATATATATATAATACATATATGTAAAACATTAAACATAAAAACATTAAAAAAAAGTGTTTTGGCGGACCACCGCCAGTGCTACTCAGCCACCGCGGGGGCGCTTTACAACCGCGGTGGTGCGGTTGTCAAGTTTACCGGCACAGCCCTAGCCTGTGATTGGCTTTATTGTTCAACACTGCAAATATGTTATAAATAGAAACTCTGGCCTGTAAATCGTTTCTATTTTGTTCTAGTTGTTCTTGTTGCTTTTGTGCAACAGATGAATAACAATTTATAATTTTTTCGATGTTTTATTTATAGATATTTCTATTTTGCAGGAGTTACGCGAATCATTTTATTCTCCCGCAACCCGCACACACACGAGTGCATTACCACCCGCGCCCGGCCATCAAATCTAGTCCCGCGCCGCACTCTGTTACGTTGGGTCCCGTGGGAGTGCAGTTCTCTACATTACATTTCATGAGTAATGTCTGCATGCCTCGCAGGTAATTCATTACGATGACATAAAATAGTGTGATCAAAAACTAACTTATTAGCTGATGTAATTTATGATTTGTGTATTCCATACATCTCTGGATGGTGAAAACGACATCCATCGTTCCACTCTCCTTCATAGCGTCATCAAGCTTCGTCTTTGTTATCGTTTTAAAAATGCGACCTCTGGCGGTGAAAAAATTACAAATTTTACCTTTAAATTTCGAAAAGTCAAATTCAAGTACTTCTAGCATTTTAAGCACCTTGTACGAACCCTGATTGCAATAAACTATAGGATACTGGCTATTAAAAAAGGATGAGTCCTTTTTTATGGCTAATGCAGTGCATCCAGATACATCACATGAAAGAAAACAGCACTCTTCAAACCATTTTAATGGGTTTTTAAAAGACCTACCTGTGAGATAGCAGAACTCTGGAACGAGCATGGCAGGTCCTGGTGGAGGCCGTCCTGCAGGGCCAAGTCTCTTCACATGACTAACCAGAAGAGCCTGGTTGCCATCTGTTATGTCCAGACCATATTGCTGGAGAGGAGGAGAATGACTTGAGTACAACCATAAAATTCTGCAACTGGTGTCAAAAGAATTCCCTATATTATTAAGCTACCGTTTTGAAGTAGTTCTTAAACGAGATCTCTGTATCTCCCTTCTTGAATGTGTTGTTAGGGGTATGATCCCAGGCAATGTCATCGATCCTGTATGTCTTGTTATTGTACCTATAAATAATAATTTATTAAACACCATTTGTTTGTACATTCTCACATTAAACCACTTTTACAAATTATTTAAATACTTTTCAAGTATTAAATCCATCCAAGAAAAACTCACATTTATATTTCAAAATTGTAATATTTCAAAATAAGACTGATTTATTGTATTTTTGATCAAATAAATCCAGCCTTGGTGAGGATAAGAGACTTTTGACCGGCAGAGTATATGTAAGTGTATGCTCATTTTACTTGGTCAGAATGATCAGGCCCACAAGCTCCTTTGTGCAGGCTTCAGCGAATCGCTGGTCTCCACACTGCTGCCTCAGACTGTACATGAAGTCCAGGACCGTCTCACTGCGCAGAACCTTGTGGCTCACATCAGTGCACAGCATGATGCTTGACTCATACTGAAGGATGGTGGTCGTAAAGCCAGGCCAAATTGTCAACCTGCAAACAGATATGGTCCATTGTACAATCATTCTCCAGCAGCGGGTATGTGTGCACAGACACACAACACACTTCTCTCATAACCTGTGCTGGGGAATGTTGAATGGATCATCAGGATTGTAGTAATGGCGTCCGATCTGCTGCATGTTTAGTATCCTCAGGATTCTACAACACAAAATAAACAGGACCAGAAGTTTAAACACCTCATACATAACAGCCATATTTCAAACAGAGTGCATTCTGTGATTACCTCCTGAAGAGGATGTTGTAAAACTGCAGGCATACAGGAGAGGATGGCGGGAGTTCATTGGTCAGTGTGACAGTGATCTCAACCTTCTCTCCATTTCTGGTCTCACTGCACAGGACTGTCTCCTACGGGCAAAATCAACGTATCATTGACCATCAAATAAAATCCACACTCCAAAGCCTCACAAAAAGCAATTAAATTAAATAATGTGCACAATGTAAAAACATACAGTATTGTGCAGTTTGTTTGGGAGGAAGAGAATTGCTCCATCAAAGGTATGTGCTTTGCCCAGAGTCTCCTCATGCTGGAAAAGCAAAGCCGAACGCAGGCGTCGGGACTCCATAGGTGGCTTGTAGTCCACGTGGTACTGATACAGAGCCCACAGAGGCCGTGAAATCAGGCGCATGAAATTGGCCCTCAGCTCAATGGCAGTGCCTGAAACACCTGTCACAGGAAGAGATTCAAATCTAGTATCACACATTAATACAACTGAACACCAGAACATGAATGTGGGAAATATACTCTACCATTCAATGGTTAAAGTAAAGTTACGTAAGACTTTTAATTACTTTTGAAAGAATTCTCTTTATGCTCATCAAGGCTGCATTTATTTGATCAAAAATACAGTAAAAATAGTAATGTTGTAAAATGTTTAAAATATAAAAATGTTTTCTATTTTATTATATTTTATTATGTAATTTTGTCCTGTGCTTGCCAAGCTGAATTTTCAGCATCATTACTCCAGTCTTCAGTGTCACAAGATCCTGCAGAAATTATTCTAATATGCTAATTTGCAGCTCAAGAAACATTTGAAGAGTTTGGTTCCAAAACGCGATAAACGCCATTTAAAAAAAAAATTGAGTTCCTGCTAAAATCAGTATTGTATAGGGTCGGTATTGAAAAGTCAATTTTAAATTTTACGTAAAATGCGATATCCGCCGTGTTATTCTGTCATGTTTTCTCCCTTTCTTTCCAAACCGCGACAAACGCCAGTCTCCTTTCTCTGCAGAATGAGATAAATCCGCTCAACCAATCACAGCGCATCATTCCACGCACTGTAAACAGTAACGGCAGCGCTTTGAATACACCCGGCATCCTAGTTTTTCCTATCTACTTTGTACTTTTTGATCAACAATCAAACAAAATCTTTTATAATTTTGACGGCATTGATGAACCTGTGGTGGTTTCTGCGGTAGGGAAGAAACGTAAGCCATCGAAATCTAATCATTTACGTGAGGAGATTAAGAAAACGAGGCCGGGAGGAAGAGAAATGCCGGCTGTTGCTTGTTCTCACACGACAGCATCAAACTTCTGTCACGCTGACACGTTGAACCCAGGGGATCTTTTGAAAAACTTTCAGTTGTTTTACTCAAAGTCAACGAAAACCGAGCAGGACTAAGCTATTTTACAGATGATCGCCGTCAAAAAAGTTCAGGAGGTATTTCCTAGCGATGGCTGATTGAATGTATTTTTAGTCCAGTACCTGTAATAAGATATTGACCGAGTTCAGAGGCTGTCATATGTGGATCAACTTATTTTGTTGTGTATTTTCAACAGTTTCAATATGAAAAATAACTTTTATATTGATTCAATGGATTAATTGCATTTGGAGAAAAAAAGTGTTATGAATTTATTGCATTTTGGGGAAAATATTATCAGTTTTTATAATAAATCTTTGAAAATCAAAATCTGGATTTGAATTTGTTTTGTTATTATAACCTAAAGATGCTATGTGAAAGTTTGAAACAGAAAATAGTGGTTTTCATCTTGCCACATTCTTGGTAAAGAAAACACATTTTTACTCAAATTAATCAAAATGGATTTATCGTGTTTTGGAACCAAACTCTTCATTTCTTTTCATCATTAATGTTAAAACAGTTTTGCTACTTGATACTTTTGTGAATAGAAAGTTTAAAACATTTAATTGAAACAATTTTTTTAAATAATTTTGTCATTTGAACTGAAATATTCCCATATCTAAAGGATTCATCTAACTTAATCTAATTTATAATCAAGTAGAAATTATTAAACAGACTCAAATCAAGAAACCAGTGCCAATACCCAACCCTGACACATTTCCAAAAGGGCAAAAATGCTCATTAACATTTTGGTGTTACCTGATTTGGACTCTTTCACATGTTCCATGAGCTGGCGAGTGTGGACACCAGAATCATGGAAATCCCGCCTGCGCCCACCTCTCTCCCCTATCTTTACCTGCTGAAAGCCTGCCGAAATCTGGAGCATCACTACAGGAAGAAGAAGTGGGGTTCGTGAATGTTATAGTATACTATAGCATAGTACAGAGTATATATTTCCACTTGTTGCTCTAATGCACTTACCTTCTTCAGACATTGCTCCAGGTGCAGGTTTCTGTCTCCCTCTGCCCACCAGCTGTCCTTCAGGTGGAGTGGGCATAACAGGCTTTGCAGCCTCTTGTGATAATGGTGGTTGCTGCAGATGAATTGGAATATGAATACGTTTATTTCAATTAAGTTTTATTATATTCAAATAATTATAAATAAACTCACCGCGCCAGGAGCAGCAGGCTCCTGACCACGGCCTCTGCCTCTTGATCTCGCTCTTGCTCGTCCCGTCATTTTGATGCTTCTTCACAATGCTTGGGCTTATTCCAAATCAAAGTGCTGTACACAAGTAAAGTTATAATTACCATTAGGGATGCTCCGATCAGGATTTCTGCAGCCGATACCGACTACCGATTTCTTGTCATCATGATCAGCCAATACCGATCCTTAAAGCTTAATAAGTCAGGGCTCGACAATAAGGACTGCCCGATGGCCCAGGGCCAGCGTGAAAGACACTCGGGCCAGTTGACGGATCAGTCACTTGCCCAAACGGGCCAGTGCTGCATCTTCACAAAAGTTAATAATTTGCACCTTTTTAAGCATTGTCAATATAAAAATTCAAGTGCACATAGAAGCGAAGCGAAAGTAACCGCGTCTCTCTGTTTGGTACTCACGCACTGTGTATTAATTATGTGTGTGCAGCAAAACACATTCAAAGCGTGCGCCCAGAACGCGGCGTGATGCGTCAAAGCGAGCGAATACTCTTTCACGTCTGAAGCGGATTCAGAACTATGATCAAAATAGATGATCAAAATAGATGGAGTAGATCGAGTTCATCAACACCCCCAAAATGTGTTATTACACACAATAAGCTGTGGTAAACAACTCATTGCGGTACTCGTGCTGCCCGATTCACACCCGAAGCACGCACACACAAAGCCGTCTCTCGGACAGTGTGCGATTCCAAATTCAATTCTTTTACACGGCTTATTGCACTCAAGCAGTCAAATACAGTTATGTCAGAATGCTTGTCTTGGCATTAGGTCTTAAAGTGACAGCAGCCTAATACAATATACCTGGCTGCTGTCTGTCAAACAACAAAAGAGAAAGAGAAAATCACTTACTGCTCTTGAATGAATAAAGCCCCGTTCACACTACAAGCGACTTTATCGCTGCATGTCGCCAGTGGCTGGCGGTGAGGTCGTTAGTGGGCGTTCTCACTTCTGGTTGCCTAGTAATGTTTGTGAGTGACATTCACGGATGTTACGTGTTGTAGACAAAAAATCAGTTTTCTTGCCGCTACAAGCTAACATTTTGGAAGGAAAAGTCTAAATATAAATGGAATCAGTACATAAAATGCATAATATTAAAGATGAATGAGAAACAGCGAGTGCCCTGTGCTATCGCGGCTATTTAACTGCAGAAAATGGGCAAATACTGGTCTTTCTGAGTTCACGAAACCATTCGGGCTCGGAGTCAGCACGGCGAGTACCACTGTATGTACACAGAGACATATCATAAATTATTGGACAGTTTCTGACTGCTAAAATAAACTTCTCATTCATCTTGCCTCGGTCAGACGCTGCACTGAAGAGTGACGGATCACGTGTGCTCCACTGACTTCACTCCTATTGGTTGTCGCTCGCGAAAGTCGCTCTTCATTTGCATAAAGTTAAACATTTCTCAACTTTGTCGCGTCGCCAGACATGCCCCATCCAGTCGCCAACGGTCGCGACCGCGCGTGTCGCCGGAAGTCGCCCGCTCCCCATTGAAAATGAATGGTATCGCGTCGCTTGGTCGCGTGTAGTGTGAATGTACCTTAACCTTTGTACCTTTAATATAAACCAATGAATATTATATTCACGTAAAGACAATGCAGTGTTTTATTTTTTACATTTAATAGGGCTGGGCAATATGGCCTGAAAAAAAAAAAAAAATCCCTGATTTTTTTCACAAAAAATCCGATTTAAATAAAAAATTTAAACCAATCTGCAGATGACAAAGAAATTGTTCAGAACAAGTTTTACCTTAATTTTGTTCTGATTTTCCCTTCTGGGATTTGATCTGGGGTGGGGGGGGTAAAATAAAGACAGTATAATGAAAACAGCAATGGATCTGGGCACTAGCTCTAAAAGTGACAGCAGCCATATATGTCTGTCATTAATGTTGTCGTCAAAACAACAAAATATAGCTTTAATTGTAAGGAATCAGAATTAATAGCCTATTAATAGCCTTTAATTTAGTCAGGACTCAGGACTAGTGTTATTTTACATTTGATTACTTTATTCAGTTTCTTTAGTATTTCTGAATACTAGCGTTAGACCTACCCAAAAACTTTTCTCTTTATTTGTATTTTTATCATTTTGTATATATTTTTTGCTACTTTTTTCAATTTAATTCAAAGATTGAAATCAAGCTTCCTTGTGTTGTGTAAACTCTTAAAAACAAAATTGCCCAATTGTAAAAATGCAATGAGTGAGCAAACATTTAGGTGAGATAAATGTAATAAAAAAAAATTCAAAATTTTTCTATATCGTCATAAATATCATTATCGCAAATATTCTTGAAATATCGTGATATAATTTTGAGGCTATATCGCCCACCCCTATGGGCTAATTTTCATTTTTGGGTGAACTATCCCTTTAATAACAAAATACAACTTTTGACTTTAATAATGTACTAGTAAATGATGAAATTAACATGAACTAGGATTAACAAATGCTGTAGAAGTACTGTTCATTCTTAGTTTTTGTCAACTAAAGTATTTAACTAATGAAAACTTAATGAAACACTTAAGTGTTACTAAATGTTCATTAACTGGAACATGGAGTGATATTTCAAAGTGATTTCCATCATTTTGACTGACAATAAATAGTATTTACATGCTATAAAGACTTCAGTAAACACTGCTAATTAGTAATATAAGTGAAAAGGGGAGACCAATTAAAATTTATGGCATCGGTGTGGAAACAAACCTAAAAAAGAGGATTTGGGGAGAAAAGGATGGATTCTTAAAGCATTCCAGATTAATGGTTTTGTAAATTAAATCGGGAGAGTACACCACAAATATGTGGTATATGTTGTCATTTTTATAGTGTTACATCGGAATAAAAAGCGTGAAAAAAATGATCAGGAGGAAAAGAGCTCTTTCCATACATATTCTTGTTAACGTTATATGTCACATTAAAATTCCAAGCATTACGTTGTTCTTCTGATGTCTGCAAACAGAAAATGAGGTAAATTGTACAGCTCATTCAAACGAATAAGTATGATTTGTATGCGCAACCTTACGATTTGAAATTATTTGTTTCAGTCTTTGAGTGGAACTTCCCCAAACTGGAAGTGCCTCCCATAATCTAAAACGCAGTAACGTTACGTTAGGCCTATTCTCGGCAAAAAAAAAAAAAAAAAAAAAAAAGGATACTTGCAGAGTAATTTCATCGTCAAAGTAATTATCTACAGCCAACTGACACTTAAAGGCTTTATATGCCACGAACAACGAGCTAATTTATATAATGCGTTGAGGATTCTTGATATGAATTTAAAAACGTGATTCATCCATGTTCTCGTGCATGGCGCGCAGCGGCCACGTGACATTCAAATCATGTCTTAATTAGGTTTAAACTCAAATTCTTGAATAGTATAAAATTAACGTTTATTAACTTAACAATTTTCCTTGTATATTAAAAAGTGCACTTTTATTGTCAAAGTTATAACGAGTTCTCTGACAAGTTCGCACTCAATGAGTGACATTATTAGGCCTGTAAAATGCATCAGTACGGCATAATAGTTTAACGTAAATATCATACACTGTTACTTTAATGTATTTTAAAATAAATACTAAACCTTATTACTTTATTAAATATTTAATTTTTGTTATATCTTATAACTTTATTACGGATTTGGTGCGCTTTTTCAGTTCTATTTGCTGAAAAAAGTTAACTTGAACGATTCGAAATACATATATATCACATAAATACTTAAGGAAAGTGCTCTATCATCGTATATATAATTTAGTGCAACTGATGTAGTAATGACTTGATTGCCAGAAACTAACAAAACAATATGACAATCTAAATTTGATGGTTTAAGACAGTTTATAAGAAAATAAACAATTTAGCAACTGTTAGGACCAATACACTGTCTAATTGTATATGTATAAAGTCACTGAAGTCTTAGAAATCGTCGACTGACTCTTACCCCTTCTTCGATCAGCGCCAAATGACGTTCAATTAACTTCAGTCAGCTCGTTAACCTGATTTCACATGTATCCCTCCGCCGCTAAATAGATCATCATTTTTATTAGTTCCTATTTTTCAGAATTCGTCGTGTTCTACAGTATTTTCAAGTCTTAATTACTTATTATTGATAGAAATGCTAGTTGAAAATGGAATGGGAAAGGTTGAGGAAAACTATTTTATCTGGAAGGATACAAAAAACTACCTGTTACGGGGGTCACCTGGTCCTGTTAATATGAAAGGCGCAGGCGCACGTAAACCACGTCACTCACCACAAGATGGCGTTCAAATACACAAAACAATTGATTGTTCCAGTCAACACAGAGTGAAATGTACATTTTCAAGTTATGTCGATAACAATAATACATATCACAATTATATTTGAGGAAAAACGTGCTTTGCAAAATCGTAATATTGACTGATTTCTGTTTTCGGAGATGTCTTTAAAAACCGGTTTCAGTATTGAAGGTTAAAACTTTAACCAAAGTTCCTTATGAAACGTTTAAGAAATTAAGTTATTTACTTTGAATGTATCATTCACTCATCCAAAAGATTTCAGCAGTTACAGAATGTTCCTTTAGTGCTCCTGCGGTGCAAAAGTGTCTGTATAGGCTACATCATCCATCATTTGCTTTGATTTAAGCTAGATCAGAAAAAGATCTGGGATGTACAAAAATAGACGTTGATACAAATGCTGAATGATTTCTCCCTTCTCCCCCCTCCTAATTTCTGCCATATCTTCAAAAAAAAAAAAAAAAAAGGTCTCAGCATTTATCATGAGAGATCTGCCATTTATCAGGCAATGCATTTTGTTTTCACTGCTGTATTGATGCTGCTTTGTGAGGTTTAATACACATGATTAATACATGTATGCAACATAATTGCACATTTGGCCCTGATTAATGTTTTTGGATGCAAAAATATATTCCATCATTTAAAGCTGGATTTTTATTTAGAGTAAGAGTATCCCAGTGAACTTTTTTTTTTTTTTCAGAAAGTTTTACAAATGTTAGTTTATGGTTAAAAATAGAATCCAAAAGTAATGTTCTTAGGATTTTGTCCCTAAAAATAACCAATCTGGAACAAAATGCTAGCTCGATTGTCATCCAGAACATTTCTAAACAAACCAACAAATTCTACTTTCTAATAAATGGTATTTGAATTAAGTTCCACTCTGATAAACGGATTTTCATGTTCTAGTTATTCTTTATTGAATCTCAACCATTACTTTCTGTTTCATAATGATGTCTATGTAGCCCGCCTCTTTTTTGCCTCTCTCAGACTTTGATGAAAGATTAATGATTCAAATGTTAAGTATTCTGCAACCTCTCTCTCTCTCTCTCTTTCCAGAGAAGCCTCACACCCTCCTCTATCAGTTTCGCACCCTCATCCTTTGGACTGGGAACTTGGCACCTTGAAGGGCATTTTGGAGGCAGATCTATGGTTGGCTTTCATGTCAAGATCTAAGAATGATTAGTGATTCAGTCCAGTGGGATTCAGCTAGACAGCTAAATCTCCCATCACTATTTACCACCAACAACAACAAGATACAGTAGATTAATGTCACCATGTGAGTACAAACTCACACATTGGAAATAGTCATAGTAATGAAGGTTTTTTTTCGAATTCTTTATTTGGTGACATGACAGAAAACGCATGTTGGCAATACAAGTTATATGGTACAGTTTTATGCTATATGTGAAACAAGGACAGCTTCGATCTCTTGTAATGATTTTTCTTTCATTTGATTTGAGAGAGAAGACCTCTGACGGTATCTTTAAGACGTAAGTTTAATACATGTATAACCTGAAACAGAAGAAGAAGAGACATTAAAAACATAGGGTGCATAACATATTATTAATCTATATTCTAATTAGACATAGAGTTAGCAAAATGGGTGTGTAAAATGGGTCAGTACACTTTGATTTGAAAACCTAGCAGACATAATGCACTATTTTAGTCACTTACCCTAAAATGTTCAAAACACAGCAAAAAGGCAAGACCTTAAAGAGGAGTGAAAATAAAAGAGCTAAGAAGAAAAGCACAGAGGAGAGTGCGTGAGCAGCAGTAGGCGTAGAGTAAAGGTGCCCCCTGCCTGGTGGGATGATGAATGCCTCCCAGGCCCCAAACCAGTCCAAAAGTGAGATAGAGAAAGACACAGGAATGTTGGATTGAAGTTGTCCCACCAAAGTGCAAATGAAGCCAGGTGATTTTTCTAAAGCTATGACTATGTCAGTAATGGAAATTAGCGGTAATCTTGTCTGAAACACTGTAGCAGAAATCACATATTCACATTTGAATCAATCCAGTTGAATTAGACGAATTAGTAACTCAGTATTATATTATTAATCAGTTATTGGGAGATGAGAGGGTCTGTGGCTCCTACCATTGGAAAACGCGTAACGGCTAACTTGAATCGTGAGGTACCATCATAAAATGGCATTGACGTCAGTTTACGTTACACTTAATGTTTTATATGTGGTGTTATATCTCTAGTAAACGTACAGTAGGATTGGAACTACATGAGGATGAGTAATTATTGACAGAGTTTTCATTTTTGGGTGAACTATCCCTTTCAGATAGAAAGTTTAGGTAATACGCCCCCGTTCTGTGTTCCATTACCATCCTCAGCATATTTAAGCCCCCAGTTCTCCACTATTCATTGTCTCTCATCAATGTTATGTGACTTATGTGTAGTCTTATATATCTTTGTGTTCATTAAAAGTAATTGGTTCATTCTGCATCACGCATTTAACTACATGGCAACCCATGACACCAATCAGACAGATTTGCCTAAAAAGAAAAAAAGAAAAAAAGGAACACCAATATCTATATATTCAATATTCCTAGTCCCTAGTGATCCCTCTGCTGAAATAAAACGCACACTGGTCCTTCAATGCAGTGATGACGAACTGATCAGCTGGGTTATTAACTAAAACTAACATTATTATAAATATATCTGTTTAATAAAATAAAGCATAAATATTAGATGAAAAAGAAATGTTACCTTTTGTTAAAAACCTAACAAAAACATCCTGTAGCTCAAAGACTAAAGCATGGCGCTAACACCAAGGTCATGGCTTTGATTCAGGGAAAACAAGAGCTGAATGCAATATTAAGTTGTTTTGGATAAAAGTGCTTGCCAAATGCATTAATCTAAAGCTGAAACTGAAATAAATTCCTAAGTACTATTTAAAAAAACGAAGACTAATAAAATTGACAAAAGCATAACAAAATGAATCAAAAATAAAAAGGAAAACTGAAAATATAAAAGCTTATTTAAAATATTAATAAAAACTATAACAGTATATAAATAATAATAAAATAAGAAGAGCAAAAGCTTGATTAACATAGCAATCTGGCATGATCTGGATTGTAGATGATGATATTAATCAGCTAATGGAAATCAGGTCCCATTGTAGCCTGATGTAATCTGATACTGGCACCATGTCTCATACATGGTCAAATCTCAATGTATGCTCATTTATCGGTTATTTGTGTGTCTCTCAAAATCATATGTGGTCAAAAGTTACATTTAAAATATTTTAAGCTATTCATTTTATCCACATAAAGTATAAACATTGTAGGTACAGGCACTCTGTGGTTATGCAGAATAAAACACAGACATCATCCTTTCTCCCTTCCTAATCCATATTAAGCACAGTGTGATCAAATGCTCCATTTCTCAAATAAGCAAAACCTCTAAAAATTAAGGGAAAAAACATGGAAAAAGGGCAGAATTTGCAAGATAAGCCAAATGCTCCTTGCCTTTAATCTATAAAAAATACTAAATTACTGCATTATCTTCATGCTGAACAGCAATGACCAACATGAAGGGGATTCTTTGAACTAATAAGTGGAAACAAATGGCCTTTGAGATAAAAATCCTCCTAGAAGCTGATGACTACAATGGACACTCTTAATATGTCCAAGTTCAGTTAATTCACCATGCTTTTGTTTGAATTAAATGACTCTGCTTTGATGGATGTTAGCATGATCCTAAAAGCAAATTTTCTTCTGAAAGTTACTTGTAATGTGAGTAATTGTAAGGCACTAGATACAAGGAATCACATTGCTTTCAATAAATCACATTACATAGCACCATGATATATAACAAAAAACATATTTATTTTGTTTTGTTACACAAATTGGTGTGTGTATCCCTTTAACTGACTTTTGGTATGTTAACTTTGATGTCATATGAGGAATTAATTTACAAAAAGAAGAGGACCAATCCAGTTTTGACTGATTTTGAATACTCTTAAAGGTGCTCTCAGTAATTTTTTGGCATCTTAAAGTGCGGTCACATTCGTTTGGTGAATTTTTGTGGGCGAAATCCAGTTATTTCAATAGGAATAAGAATCTACACGATTTCACGTGAGGGCGAAAGATCTCTCGATGCAGATTTTGCAATGCGTTCAAGTTTGTCGGGTGGATTCGTCATGTTGACGAACAGGAAAGCAAAAGCAAACGTTTTTGGTTACCAATGTCTTTGAATAAATACTCTATTTGCAGTCAGAATTAATTAATTAATTAATTCCACAAAAGGAAAACATGCAACAACAGGATGGTTACCAATTCAGCTGGTGCCACCATTAAGGGGACATGTAAAACAAAACAGCTTTTATTAGGTTCCTGATATGACTGGGGTCTTCATTTCATCTCAAATATTACAATTTAAAAAAAATACTATTATTTAAAGTTTAAAAAAATACTATTTATTTCTTTATACAGTAAGTAAATTTTTTCAGAGGGGAAATATAATGAGTGCACCTTAAAGAAGCTGCATTAGCTCAAATGCTAAAGCAATACATCAAATCTATTTGTCTAGGAAACAGTTTTAGCTGTTGCTATATCCCTGCTAGTGTGGTTGCAATACTAACAACCCAAATGAGGATGAAACTGATCAGTTATGACAGATTTCGGCTATCACCGCACATTCAAGGTGTCAGTCTGATTAGCAACACTCAATATAAAGTGAAGAAGAGTAAGGGTGGGGGGAAGAGAAACAAGCTGCGCTCTTTGACAGAACCCCACAGTAATCTGCTCCATGTTATAGCCGCTTCAGACAGCTTCACTTTAGATGTTGATCTATCTGAGAATATATTTCAGCTAATGAAAATGTCCTGCTGGCTTTCACCACTGGGGGGTGGATTTGCAATGTGGGTTGCACTCACAGATAAGGCAATTATCGGTCTTTATGTTCTACCCACTGAAATGTTTTTAATCATACACACAAACAAAAGACGGGCCCGCTTGCCCAAGTGCACATTTTCCTCAACTGTAGATAAATATGTTTTTCTTGGCACATGCTACTTCCTTTAGCACTGTGCCCTTGACCAGCTCTGTATCTGTGGGCATGCAGGAGGGATGCATTGAGAATAAGGGAAAGTAAGATAAAGACCAGAGAAGGTCGCCCTTTTATAGAGTGTTTATGCCCTATAGGCTGACCTGAGATCAGTTATGTCATTCTTTAATAATAGCTGCTGTTGAGAAACAGGGTAACTCCATGTCAGTCCAAAACATCTGCCAAAAGTAGAAAGGGTTGAGTCTTTTGATAGGGGTGCCTACATCCCTCGGGGGAAAACAAACATGGTTTGAGGAGGTTTTTTGTTCATTTGTCTTTTAAATTTTAAGCCAGGGGTTCTCAACTTTCCTGCTGAGTTTTGCTCCAACCCTAATCAAACACAACTGAACAAGCTAATCAAGCTTTAGGATTACTAGAAATGTATTGGCCGGTGAGTTTGATCTAAAAAGTTTAAAAAAACCTTTGTTAAGCTTATAGACAAACAGAGAGAATATGCCCTTTTTTTGTATTATCACATGGTAGAAAATCTGCAAAATTGGCACTAAGCAGCATCAAAAAATAAATAGATAAAATAAAAAATTTAATAAAATGCTAAAATATTTACTATTATATAATATATTATGATATATTTGATCAAAAATACAGTAAAAACACAATATTGTGAAATAGTATTACAATTGAAAATAACTCTGTCTATTTTAATATATTTATAAATGTAATTTATTCTAGTGATGGCAAAGCTGAATTTTCAGCATCATTATTCCAGTCTTCAGTGTCACATGATCCTTCAGAAATCATTTTAATATGCATATCTGGTGCTCAAAAAAACATTTATTATTCAAAAAGCAAATATACATATGTCATACATATGTCAAAGTAAATGTTTCTTGCAAAATAATGTTCATCAGAAAACAGGATGTAATAAGATACTTTAGTACCAGGATGTAGTTACTACATCTACCAGCAGGAGCTAACACTTCAGTGCTAACTATCCAAACCTTTACCCACTTGCTCCAATTCAAACGTTCAAGACATGTGACCTCAGAACTTGAGAACCTGATTGGTGAGTCTGATGAAACGCTGAAAGTGCCTAATGAGATCCTATCCACGCTGGTATCTCTAACCTCAAATAGAGGCCCGCATGCACAAACATTAGCTTACTTCACTGTTGTTCTTTTGTGTAGAGGGGAAGGAGTGCGAGTTTTTGCTTAGGATGGAGGATCTCATGTTGACCATAGCGGAGCCCTGCCGTGCCCCCCTCCTCTCTCTTGTTCCCCCCACGCTGAGCAGGGAAGCTATGTGATCTTTTTTCAAAGTCAACAAAAGAGTGGGGACACAGTTGGGCGGCAGAGGGGAACAGAGGCACGGAGCGTAGCAACAGACTCCTGCTGAGGGCACTGGGACTGAACTACGCAACCAATTCACATGAATCAACTGTCAGCTAGATTGTTTAGGAGCTTTTTGTACTGCAGGAGACAGTTTGATTCACTTTGATTCATCTGAAATGACACACTGGATTTTTAGTCTTGATTTATGGCTCATGTGGGCATGCCATTTTGAAATATTGTGGTATAAATGCGCCTTCAGAGCATGAAAATGTTTGTGCTTCTACATTTGAAACCTTTTAAGTTCCATCCCATCTGAAAATACCAGCTAAGATCAGCATTTTCAGACTGGTTTAGAGGTGGTTTCGAGTGGATCATCACACTTTTCACCAGCAAAAATATTTACTAGCATTATCTGGTGAAGCTGGTTGACCAATAAATACTTGCTGGTGAATCTATAGTTAAGATAACTAGCACCCCATGAGCTGCTAGTCTTTTCAACATATAACAAGCCCTTTTTGACAAGTTTTTTAAACTGTATATTTAACCAGTAGATTTCTTCTTGTCCCCCACAAAGTACTGACAGAAACTTGGAGGTCATTGAAGTTAAGCCTTTTTATGTCTCTTCTCTTCTCTTAGTCCAAACCATGGCCTTGGCAAAGTTTTGTGAAGTTACAACGAGCTGTAAGGAGACAGGGTACGAAGGACAGGGCAAAAGAGGAAAAAAGTGTGGGAGAGAGCGGAGAAAGGCCACAGAGAAGTGAGCATCAAAGGCAGTGGATCTCAGCATGCTCCTGTAGCAGTGTGTGAACTACCACCCTAAGACACACAGCAAAGCCCCTACACACACATACACACACACACCCATCTCCTCCACCCCTCCGGACGAGTCCTCGGCAGTAATTAAAACCATCTCCCCCACTGTTCCAGAATCTCATTAAATCTCAGCACCCTTCCGTTTCCCTCCTTTCACCCACCCAACTACCAAAAACTATCCGACACAACCAAGACTAAACCGAACACATTCTTGAGCTAATCATAGTGTTGCATAGTGTTGAAATGGAGGCTGGGCGTCAATCACAAAAACATTTTTCCACTTTCAGCTCCATCAGAAACAGGAAATATCCAGTGAGCTCTGATGAGTCCACTCCCTCAACCTTACCCCTCATTTGAAACAGCATACGAAAACATGCTTTTGTTTAAAGTTTGTATATGGGAGGTGTAATAGGACTGGTATAAAGATATAAAGAGCAATGTAACCTTTTGTTATTATGTACAACATCGTATACAGTAAATAATGAGTTTCTTGAATGAATGAACAATTCTGGTTACAACATCAGACTTGAAATAATGAAATTACAATAAAAGGAGTAGGCCTATTCACATTTTTGTCTATCCACCGAAAGTCCATGAAACCAAAACTTCCACACATCAAGTACAAAAAGAAATTGTAAAAGTAATCCATATGATCCAAACTGTTTAATATAGGTTTTTATTGATACAAACTTTGATTAAATACATTTATAAGTTGAAAACATAAATATTAACAAAATATTATGCTAGTAAAAAAGACCTAAAATGCGACTCGAACCGGAGAATCTTTTTTTTTAATCATAAACAGAACACCGTTTTTGTGAATCAATTAATGTATGAAAGCAATATTGAGAGAAACTAAACTGTCCTCTCTCTAATACTGAACAGTTTGAGAATGAACATTCATTCTAGTCAGTGAATCGGTTCATCATAAATGGTTCTTTCTCATATAACATTGTGAAGTCCGATTCATTCTAGTGATTCGGTTCATCCTAACCTGTCCTTTCTCTCATATTGAACAGTTCAATTCCTTCTAGTGAATCGACTGATTCGTCATAAATGGCTCTCTCTCATATAACATTGTGAAGTCTGATTCATTCTAGTGATTCAGTTTGTCCTAATCAGGTCCTCTCTGTCATATTGCATTGAACAGTCTGATTCATTCTAGTAAATCGATTCTTCATAAACTGATCTCTCTCTCACTCATATATTGTTGGCAAGTCCGATGGGGGTTATGCGCAACAAACTTCTGTATTCTGTTAAACAGGTTGCATCGCTTCCAATTCAGGTCTTTCGCATGTGCTTCGTTAAACATAGTCGTTATCCTTAACATATTCAAAGGAGCGAGCAAGGATGAGCATAACCAATGTCCACACATGCAGATTGATATCTAAAAGTTTTTTTTTCTTCTTCTCACTAACATTTCAATATTTAAATCGAAGAAAACGCAACGATAAAAAGAACTAGCCAGGTTAGTTGATTACCTTTAATGTGGTTCATTGCTGTCAGTTCTTACTTCCGTTAACACTTTTTTCAGACAAGCTGATGCAATGAGACCTGTTTTCCTGATTGTTCATGTGATGTTTGGCATAAAGCCTATTCATTCATATTAAATCAGTTTGCTCTCATATAGAATTGAGAACGCCAATTCATTCAAGTGATTTGGTTCTTCCTATACCAGGAGTGTTCAAACCTGCTCCTGGCGGGCCAGAGTTTAGCTCCAGCCCTAATTAAACTCACCTTAACCAGCTAATTGTAAGCTGGAGAAACTGGAAGAACTGGTTGAAGAACGACCACCCCTCTGAGAGAACAAAGGTAATTAACATTTGAACTCTTGTGAAGTTAGCATCACCATTTGAGACACAAAGTCTCACCTCAGAATACATCTCTTCCCCTCTTCCCTTCTTCCCCCACTCCCCATCCCTCATGCTGAGATCCCCAAAATTCACCCAAGAATCTATAATGTGAATAATTATCATACAGTATTACACATGTTTGGTATCATTTGAAATGTCTCAGTGCGACTGGTACAAATGTCTCATTTCCAAATAAGTAAAACAAAAGGTAATAAGTTTGAGTTTAGAAATAACTGGCATGCACACAGAGGAAGGTGGTCTCTAGGCAAATGGTCTCCTACTCCTAAAAGGTGTCAACTCTAAATGTAAATTCCCATTGTTAGCAGATGTTTCCATGTGAAAGAAGTTTCTGTCTATATAATGAAATGCAACTAGAGGATCAGCACGATTCTGTACCTCAGATCAGCCCGTGATGTTGAAGGACCTCAAAGACTTCATCATGTATTTCCTAATGTCGGGTTCGCATCTCTTCTCTTTGTTCTTCCAGAGCATTTAATGTTTTGTATTGATTATCTTTGAATTGATTTAGTAATTGGCATGATATATTTACCTGACATAATAAATTGTAAACATTTGATTTTATTCTAACAGACTAAAGAGTTAAAAGGAATAGTCAGACATTCATTCACATTTAATGATGCACAGATATCATTAAAACTTTTTCATTTATGGAGTCAGATGAATTAACGAGAAAATACATATGAGAAAATGTATTTAATTTAATCAAAAATACTTTGCCACGAGAAAAGACAGTAACACGCAGAGACCTTCCCCGCTGGTTGGATGCCTACTTTAGGCCGATTGAGTGCGGGCTTACATAATCAAGGTCTTCAAACTCACTAGAAACTTCCAGGCAAGAATGTTGAAGCTTTTTAGAGATAAACTGTGCTGAACGTTGGCCCTCCAAGAGCAGGATTGAACAACCCCGTAGGACGAACCAAATCACTTGAATGAATCACCCTTCTCAATTCTATATGTATTTCGTATTATATGTATTCGATATATAGTCTTGGTGAGTTCAATTTTTATACTATGTATTTTTGTACGACTGTTATTTTTATTGTGTTTTTGTGAAGCACATTGGTCAGCAGTAATGTTGGTTTAAGGTGCTATATAAATAAAAGTGACCTTGACCTATATGAGAGCAAACTGATTCAAAATTGGACCTGCTACAATAAATGAGTGAGAGAGAGAACCATTTATGACGAATCAATTCACTAGAATGAATCAGATTTCACAATGTCATATGAGAAAGAAACGTTTATGACAAACGGATTCACTAGAATGAATTGAGGACAGTTTAGGAAGAACCAAATCACTGGAATAAGTTGGGCCACCCAAAGTTATATAAGAGAGAGGACTGTTTAGAATGAACCGATTCATTGTGATTCGGACTGACAAGCACTACATATGAGAGAGAGCGTGCTTCATTATCTCATGGTAATGTGACATTAAAAACAAATTTGTAGTGCTACACAGCTTAAGTTAGTAGCATCTCTACTTTTAGTTAGTTACTCACCAACACTGATATTTACAATAAAGTTTGCTGTCTATAATATGACAATATGATGACTGTCATGTAAACTGACACTTAAAAAAGACTTGCTAACTTGACATTGTAAAATGCCTGACATGGATAACAACTCATCCAGTGATCATCATACTTCACTTTTGCTCCACTTGGCACCCTAGGAGCATCATAACCTGACCCGCTTTACTAGCACGGGCGATTGCTGCACGAGCCCCAATCTCTCCCAGTCTGGCACAGCTACAAAGCGGGCACTCCAAGCAGCTCGTATCAGACTGGCACAGGTGTGATAGCTGAAGCGTTTGCCCATTCTCCAGTCTGTGAGCCAAATCAAAGCAAGAAACACAGCTTCCAGTCCATTACAGCTGCAACGCATAACATGTTGAGAGGCGTGTGAGAGTCATGTGAGGATGGGGGTCTGATTTACATTTTTAATGATACATGGAGACAAAGGTTCAAAGGGAAGCACTGTAGAGAGAGTGAGAGAGAGAGATGGCTCATGCTACTAAATTCAAGCTGCTCTTGAGGCAAAATTTAAGTCGGAGTTATAGTGTTAAGTAAACAGTGATTGAGAAAACGTGATTAACGTGATTTAAAGAAATAACTCTTGGACTTATCCGAATAAATGGTGAGTCGTGGATGAGTCAACTTGCCATTTATAAAACAAATTAGAATTTGTAATAAAAAAAAACCAAAAGAGCCATATCAAATTTAAACAATTAGATTAAGACCATAAATATATCTAATGAGGTAAACAACATTAAAAAATTGTCACACTCCGTGACATAATTATAGTGACCAAGTCATGGCAACAATACTGTACACAAACCGAAATATAAATATATATATAAAAAACTAAGAGAAATGAATAAAAACAAGAGAATTAAATTAATTACTTTTTAATACAATATCAATAGCAAACAGAATTACAATATGATGTAACAAAACAGAATTCAACAGAAAAATATGAATGTAGGTACCGAGAAGTGTTTTGTTTGGCTCTCTCTGTTGCATGGAAGTTTAAGGGGAATGAATGAACCTACAAACAAACAAACAAACAAACAAACAAATACGAATATTTTTGTTTGTTTTCAGACATAGACATGCAATAAAAGGTTTTTTTTTAAATGGAATGTACACTTACGCATGTGGAACTTTGCTAAAAGTCAAAGATAAAAAAAGAAGAAGATAAAGCTGTGCATCTACAAAATGTGCACTTTGTATCAATGTCCAGTTGAATTTATTTAGGTAGCTGAATTTGTGGGTTAATTCGAAAGGCACTTCTCTAACTTTGTTTACAACAAAGTTTGCATGTCGCAAGCTTAATGAAAAAAAAAAGAACTCCTAATTGGAAATCAAAATCAAAAGGGAATAGGTGGAGCTAAGACAGGAAATTATAACAAAAGGTGAAATGAGGTCAGCAAATTAAGACACACACAGTCGCATGAAGTACTCAATGAACACAATGTGTAATTGTACATAAAAATAAAATGCATTTGTAAAATATGGAGGTCACCAAAGCAATAAAAGTTAATCTTTTCTAACATGAATAGCTCTATATTGCTATGGTGGCACTGGCAGACAGCTTGTCTTTGCTTTTGGGCCCTATATGCTGTGCTTTGTTTATAGTGGGTGTGTGTTATAAGGAACTGTCTTGATAATGTTCCTACGAGGCTAACAATCTCACTCTCTGTCTTTCTCTCTCTCAGAAGATAAAAACGCGACCACAAGCTGGTTCGCTGCCAAACACAAAGTAGCGAACAGCTAGCTAACTGACTCTCTCTCTTTTTCTCTCATCCACTCTTTCTATCCTCTCTTTTTTCTTTGAGAAAGCCTTTGAAGTCAGCAGGGGGGCATGTGCTCTCGCAGTGATGGTAACGAATGATACTTTAAGCGATTCTTTTTTATCCAGGCTAGCTTAATGAAAGATTAATGGGTTTGATATTTTCCTTGTTTATGTTTTATTTAAAAAGTAAGCCGTGGTCCTTGGAACCTGTTAAAACGCTCCTTGGCAGAAGCTGTAATGATTTTGAGGCTCAGTGAGACTCATCTTTTGTACAGACAAAAGAAAGTAATATCTGTTGATTTGACTCGTGTCTTGGTGTGTTGACATACTACTCTCGATGAACCCTCAACTTTAGTAATTTAAGCATATCTACTCGTTTCAAAGCATCAGCGCCTGAAGCCACATTGAACGCTAGCAGATCTCACTCCGTCAGAGAAATGAAAAAGACGGCCACAATCAAAGTCTCTTTTTAATGCCTGGTACACATTGTACGATTTTGGGCTGCCCCAGACGAAAGATGACCAATCATGGCAATTTCTGTGGTTTTCAATTAAAACCTGGAAACTTTTTATGCGTTTTGGTTTTTAAAAACGGTCTCCGTGTAAACAACAAAAACATGAAACTGTGAAAACGATGATGGCCTGGCTAATGGCCTGACAGCAGAATACAGCGTTTTTAGTCGTTTTCGCGGATCCGTGTGAATGGGGATCGTTTTGACAATGGTGTCGTCTGTACGCAAAAAACTTCTCAGTTTTAAGCATATGGTTGTCATGTAAACGTACCCTAATAAGCACAGGGAACTCAGGCAAACCAGGGGTTCGTTTCCCAAAGCCAACTATATGGTCGCGAGTTCCCCTAGTTACCAAAAGAGTTCAATGGAACTTGTGACCATAGTTGGCTAATGATGCTTTTGGGAAACGCACCCCAGAACAGTGAAAACAGAACCAAAATATGTGATAGAACTACACGTTACAAAATTTAATTAAATAATGGTTTGCATTTTTTTTAAAACACTATGGGCCCTATTTTAACGATCTGAAACGCAAGTGTCAAACGTGAAACGCAAGTAACTTTGTGGGCGGATCTCGGGCGCTGTTGCTATTATACCGGCGGGATAAATGACTCTTGCGTCCGACGCAAATCTAAAATGGGTTGGTCTGAAGTAGCTTCATTATTCATAGGTGTGGTTTGGGCGTAACGTTAAATAAACCAATCAGAGCGACATCTCACATTCCCTTTAAGAGCAGGCGTGCTTGTTCCATGGCGGATTGCTATTATAACGGCGGATTTGCCAGGCGCGCGCCAGGAGCGGTTCACAGCCGAGGAGACCGACGTTCTCGTCAGGGCCGTAAAAGACAGAGAAGTGACATTGTATGGGGATGGGAGAAACCCACCCAAATTAGCTTCGGTTAAACAGGCGTATAATAATTTGGGTAAATGTGTAAGCTAGATTTATGCCTATTTTTTCACATCTTCATGGACACAGCAATGATTTCCCTCGTGTGTTAATATTTTTCCTTGTAATAATGTATGGTTTTCTAAAAATGAGAACTGCTGCGTCTGTGTGTAGATGAGAGAAGCACAGTGCATGCACGTTGTGCACACGCTACATTGATTATGGCCAAGCATGCGCCCCTTAAAATAGCATATGAATAACATGTGCAAAGCACCACTGACTTTAGACTAGGTTTTTCCTGGTCAGTGGCGGAATTGTTTTCTAAACCTGCAAAATAACACCAGGGAACGTTTGCCCCTCCTCTTTGCGCTGAACCGCCCCCGGGAGTGCAAGTTCATTCCCTAATTTACCGACGTGTGTCTGTGGAGGGAAAAGTCCACTGTGCGCGGGTGCAAAATAGGAATGATATATGCGTCGGTGTACAAAGTCAATTGCGCTGGGTGCAAGATAGGGCCCTATGTGTCATTATGTGTAGTGAGTTGGCTTGGCTCACATGATTTATGTTTTGCACTTCAGAACTTTCGGTAAAGGTATAGTTCACCCAAAAATTAAAATTATCCCATGATTTAGTCACCCTCAAGCCATCCTAGGTGTATATGACATAATTCTTTCAGACGAATACTATTGGAGTTAAATTAAAAAATGTCCTGGTTCTTCCACGCTTTATAATGGCAGTGAAAAGTCTAAAACGACAATGTTTAAAGAGAAATGTCGGAGGAGCTTGAGTTTGTTGCCCAGCTCTGTTTGTTTGAACTGCGAGAGGCGTCAAAGCTTACGCTACTCCTACATCCTACGTTATACATCGTCATGTGTTACTCTTTTGGCGTAAGTCGACTTGCGAATGCCATCTGCCGGAAGCTAGTTATTTTAGTCGATAAAGTTTTAAATATGGATATTTTTGTTACACGAACGCATCGCTTCGCTTCAGAAGGCCTTTATTAACCCCCGCAGAGCCGTGTGGAGCACTTTTATCATGGGTGGATGCACTTTGATGGACTTTAAAACAGAAACGGCCACTCATTATAAAGCTTGAAAGAGCAAGGACATTTTTTAATATAACTCTGATTGTATTTGTCTTAAAGAATAATATCATATACACCTAGGATGGCTTGAGGGTGAGTATGGGGCAATTAAAAATTTTGGGTGAACTATCCCTTTAAGGTAACAGTGAGCATCGATGCTCCCTGGTTTTCACGGTGCATTGTGGGACTTTTTAGGGAGCGAACGTTTCAGTGCACTGGAAGAATTTTGTGATTGAAACACCCCTTAAATGGTCTGATCAGTGCCCTGACTACTGAACTATAGGGAGCTGTCTGTCACGGTTATGTTCTGTTATTGTCAAGTTTCTTTGTGTTTTGACTCTACTTTCGTTGTCTGCTAGTTTGACTCAGTTTTCCCGTGTGTTTGATTTAGTTATTGTATTTACCTGTTGCCCATCAATTATCTCATTAGTTCCCTCGTTTAGCTCTAGTATAAGCACTCCCTGTTTTGTTCAGGTCTTTGTCCTGTCTTGTCTATGTTTGATGGTTGTTACTTTGCCTGTCGTCATCTTCTTTAATCATTGTGGATTATTAATTAAGGACTTTTGACTTTCATCTTTGTCATAGTGTAGTCTATACAACCAGTCTGTTACATGAGCTTATTGAGACGCACCCTATGTCATGATATAGGGAAGAAAAGATTATCGCAACTGCCATTTCTTCCTTTTGAAAAGCAACAGCCCAATTAGTGCAGTTATTTTCAGGGTGGTTTTGCACAAAGTTTTAATTTATTATTAAGTTTATTATAATTATATATTTATAATACCATTTTCATTATTTTAATTAGATTAAATATAAATGAATATAATTGTAATTACAATTATTACTGGCTAAGCATACATTTTAGTAACATTTCAAATTATCTTTTAAGAAATATTGATTCTTTAAATCATTCTAATGCATGTGTATTTTAGAGCAATAAGACAAGACGCTGCTTTTACCAATCACGTCCTACAGCTGCCACATTAAAAATTACAATACCTCCCATTCAAATTTCTACAAATCTCTTCCTTCACAATAGTGGTATTGAGTGTTGTTTTCAGCTTAATGGAGAAGCACAAATGCTAAACTGACATCTGTGGATGAGAATGGATTGCTGATGTGACACAACAGCTGAGTCTATACCGAGGTTTAAGCTCAATTCCTTCAAGGTCTGTTATCCATTCAAGTGACACTAGCCAGAATAAAGCATTGCTGTAGAGATCTGAACAGGTGTTCATTTAGTTATTTTATATAATTAGTTTAACAAATAAAACCAAGCTTCTACGTTAGCTACGATGCATGGCTTATGTAAAACAATACTTACAAGATAGGGCAAAAACATAATCAACCAGATTTAATACAAGAAGTTTTAATACTTTCATTTGATGGTTTTTCATTTGATCAGCAATTAAGCTGTCAGCAGTCTAAATTACAGAGCTGAGAAATGACTGAGTGTGTGTGTGTGTGTGTGTGTGTTTGCAGTGTCCACTGTGAGGAGGAATTAATCAAGTGAAAAATGGAATCTAGTCACAGATGCCACAGCAGCAGCTGTTACGGTTTCCTCTTAACTAGTGCCAGCTCTGTTAGTCCAAAGTGTGTGTTGTGTGCACATGTCAGTGTGTATTTGTGTACATAAAACTACAGAAGGCCAAAGGGTAATGGCTTGCCTTCCGTTATTATCATACTTCCGTCACACTATTCTGTTTGATTTCTTGTTCCTTTATTGAAGGTCACATGTTCTCTTTACATCTTTTTTTTTTCTTGCTTGCTTTCTTTCTGTGACCCTTTTCCTTAAAGGGATGGTTCGGAGTAATTTCAACCTAGGGTCCTTTGCACCATGACCTTGAGTCAAACACCCCCCAGAAGCCTGATGGCTTATGCTACCGCTAACCCAGACGTCGAGGTCACTTCTGTGATTTGGGAAAAGCCCGTAAAAGTCCTCCATTAGTTGTAGCTCCTCGTCAGTGTATTCAGGCTCGAATAGGTACGGACGACCTTCAAAATTGAGCCACTCGTCGCGTTCGATGCTAAACTCAAACTCTGCCATTTCGTTGATCTCTTCTGCTGTTCTCTCACTTCTTGCTCCTTCTTCACTACTTTACCGGTAGTCTCTTCCGGCAATAGATGTCGTGCTCTCGCGCGATCACCCAAGTTTTTTGGTATATCCAAAAAAAATTATAATTTTTTCCAAAGTGTTGACAACTTAGTGTTACCTAATAATTGTTGCAAACTGGTACTACATCCTTATGCATCGCTTTCTGCCAGGACTTTTACAGGCTTTTCCCAAATCACGGAAGTGACCGCGGCATCCGGGTTAGCAGTAGCATGAGCCGTCAGGCAAGTCTTATTTAAATAAACTCCTGATGTACTTACAAACTTTCCAATGCCTTGTTTTATGAGTACAGAACCTATTTGTACTACTGTAGAAGTTTGGTACCATTCCAGGCATTATTAGCGGGGTAACCATGGATGCATTACCGCCTGCACTAAGCCATTCGGCTGATATCTCTAAACAAGCTCTAACTTTAATAATGTTCGACCAAGGGAAAAAAAGCTTCTGGGGGGGTGTTTGGCTCGAGGTCATGGTGCAAAGGACCCTAGGTTGAAATTACTCCGAACCATCGCTTTAATTGTGACTTTATTTCTCATAATTGCGACTTCATATCAATTACAAATTTATTTATTACTTATATACTTACATTATCTCTTAAGAAACAAGATTTTACTTGTTAAATGTTATGCGATGTGTCATGTACTGTTGCATGTAAAAAGAAAGACTGAACTTAAGGAAGGGAGGTCGATGAAAAGTCTATTACAGTGACAAATAGTGTATTTTGCTCCACACACAATTTCTGCCTGTATGCATGTAAAATAGCAATTTAATGCATGCTTGCTATTTGAAACTATTAATTTGTCTGTACACTGTAAAATATATATGATCAATAAGTTAAAACAACATATTCTACATTGCTTTAACTCATCAAAATAAGTTAAGCAAATATTTTAAGTGAGTTTAATGTAATTTAAGTTGAAATGGCTTAAACACCCATGTTGGTTGTACTTAGCTTTATTTTTAACAGTGTACTTGACTATATTATAGGGAGAAATTTGCCTGAAAAAGTCAAGGTGTGTGTGGAATGTATGTGCATTTGAAGGAAGAGCTTTCCGGACAGAGGCGTGGCTATTTTAACCTCAGTGACCCGCTCTTGTTAAAAGGTCAAATCCCTGAATATCAATGAACTGCCTCTATCGAAATCGACCCCTTCAAAAAGAGCCCAAAACTAGCGTGCAGTCCCATCTGACGCTTCATCACCCTCTTCTGACCCTGAGCTCTAGTCTAGAGGACCTTGTTAAGGCACAGATATAAGCCTATTCACCATCATTATCAATTAAATATTTCAGATTCTGCACTATTATGTTTATTAATTAAACAGATAAGCACATTTGTGAAATTTGATTACGTGACTCTTTGTACAGATGTTCTTCATCCATTTTAGCTTAAGATGTTCAAAACATGCTGGAGAACAGGTTTTACACAAACTTGTGGGGTTCATGCAGCTCAAGGTCTACTGCAAAAGTCAGATACTAAGACATTCTGAAAATTCATTTTAATGTTTCAATTAAACTTTTCAGTAAAATTTTTAGGCTAATAATATCATTTGTAAAGAAAAAAAAAGTATTCAATCATATACACAATTGTTGCATTCAGACAGTTGGACGCCACTGTGTAGGCCTGCATGTTCATGCATAACCAAACACACACATATATAATTCCTAGTCCATTGTTATGGTCAGAAATCCAAGGATTACATTGCTCAAAGCCTCAGACTAGCAAAACTGCGGTTTCAATGTTTAGATAGCGGAATTTTCGTCTATTTGTGTGAAGCATGAATGCCTTGGATTCTCCAATAATCAGGACAAGTAGCTCATGAATCTCATGCATTAGTGTAACATGTGATCTCCGGCTTTGGTGTATGAATTTGCCACTACTGTACTGTATATCCAACACATGATTTTTTCCCCTTGCCTTAGCGCTGTGAAATTCAGCGGTGCAGTAAACGAGCTATTGACTCCATTCCATCTGTACTGATATCTATCCTCAGGAAACCCACACCCGTCCTCCCTAAAATTAGCCTGTTCGTTCGAATCACAACAACTCGTACATTCGGAAAACATAACAGCATTTATGTTAGGACCATTATCGTTGAATACAATTGACAGTTAGCATACAGTTTGGATTGGCGGTATGGTTCTGTTCTGGACAAGAACTCCCTGCACATCCATGCAGCCTAGCATGGATAAGAGCAGGGAGAGCAGCAATACCCCCCCAGCAATAAACAGAACAGAACCAACATGAATGTATTGCAGATATCATTAATTCAAGATTTTAAAGTACAACATAATTTGAGAATTTTTTCTGATTCAAGGGAATCAGAATGCCAAATCCTGACTGACGAGAGGAGGAGCTGGGGATGGAGGAGGGTAATTAGCTCCTGACAAACGCGGTAGCTGCTGATAATACTGAAGGAGCTTATACAGTGATAGGCATTGTATTCCTATAGGTAGACGTGGATCAGCTGAGAGTCAGCTGATGCGAGCTTGACTAACGTGACCTGCCAGAACTGACGCTACGCTTGATGATTTTTTTACTTACTGTATGCTGCAGTATATAGTACATATATTATATACTATAAATATAATATATAAGACATTTTTTCACAATAATTGGACACCTCTTGCTGAATTAAACATGCAATGAGATCATGTGAAAAAAGTAGTGTGGTCATGTGACAACAAAGTAGTATACAGCTGTTTGAAATGTTCATTATTGCGAAATGCATTCTTTTTCACAATACAATTTTTCCCTCAAATAAGTATAACGCATACTGCACAGTATTCAGTAAGTAGTAAGCTAGTGCCTCTCTGAACATAGCCTGTGACATGGAAAGACAAAGAACAGGAAACAAAAGACCATTTGTTAAGTATGATATTGCTCATAGCATTTTCTGCTAATTGTCTCCAGTTGTGTCCTTGTACCGGGTATAAGAGGAAAGAGGACAGGCATGGACCACTGCAGGGGAACACATGTTTTGTGTTGTTCGTCTGCATGTGAGTGAACTAATCCTGCCCACTAAATGCTCTCGCTTTTCTCTTGGGGAATAAAACCATTTCTAAACAGTTTAAATCAACAAGGACATATAAAATCAAAACCATGGCCGACTGCCAGTAATAAAGACCTATATTGCAAAAGACTGAGAAAAATGTTTTTTTTTTTTAAAAAAAAAATGAAGTTTCTGTGGGCTTAGAATCAAAATGTTAATGTCTGTGTTTTACTTTTAAGAAAGAAAAAAAAAGTGGTGGGGGGTAATTCGTTAATTCATTGGAGCCCATTTCTGCCTTGGAATTAAAATGATAGATAGATAGACAAACATATTAGTATGGCCTCGTTTTGCATCCAATACAGCATCATTTAATCTTGGGAATGACAGATGCAAGTCCTTTGCAGTTGCCAGAGGGATTTTGAGCCATTTCTCTTCCAGAACAGTGGTCAGGTCACAATGTGATGCTGGTGAAGGAAAACATTTTTTTTGACTTGCTCCTCTAAAGCACCCCAAAGTGGCTCAATAATATTCAGATCTGGTGACTGTGCAGGCCATGGGAGACTTTCAACTTCACTTTCATATTCAACAAACCATTCTGTAACAAGTCTTGTTGTGTGTATTGGTGCATTATCATGCTGATGCTGACATGGCACCCCCTTTAGTGTACAATGTTTGAACCATTAGGTTCACATTGTCCTCCTGAATGGTTCAGTAGTCCTTGGAAGTGATGCGCCCATCAAGCACAGTATAGAGAATACTGTGATATTGCAGGCCAAACCATCACTGATCCACCCCTGTGTTTCACTCTGGGCAGCAACAGTCCGGGTGTTAAGACTCTTTGGGGATTCTCCACACCGTAACTCCCACGGATGTGGGAAAGACAGTGAAGGTGGACTCATCAGAGAATACATGTTTCACATTGTCCACAGCCCAAGATTTGCACTGTTGGCACCAATGAAACCAACATTTGGCATTGGCACGAGCGACCAAAGGTTTGGCTATAGCAGCCCGACCACTGACTCTTACCCCTTTTCCACCAAAAAAGAACTGGTTCGGAACTGGTGCTGGTTCAAAGTTGGTTCAACTTGCGAACCTTCTCAGAACCTGTTTGTTTTTCCACTGACTAGAGAGCCCAGCGAACGACGTTGTTACGTCACTGTGTACGTTGCCATACGTCTTAGCTTTCCCAGAAACGTGTGCGCCAGCTTCAAGCATAACAGTTACAATGGTACGTTATGTTTGAGAAGAAATTCGTCAATAACCCCGCCCCCAGCCCCCGACGTAAGCATGACGTGGTAAAAGAACGGTTCTAGTCCAGCAAAGAGTTGGTGCCGCTTTGGAACCAATTTTCCTGGCCGAGAACCGGTTCTTTGGCTGTCGAAACACAACGACAGTTACTCCAGTTGGATGTAGTTCGCCCTGTGTGGTGGTATGGCGACATTACCTTAGATAATAAAGCTCTCGATACACCACAAAGACTTGCTGTCCTGGTCACAGATGTGCCAGCGAGACGCACACCAAAAATATAAATTGTGTGAATAGTGATAACCTTCACACTATACTGATGGAATGTAAAATCAGTAAAGATTGTCCACTGTTCAACAACCCCTGTAGATATATAGATATAATCTTGATGGAACATCTGACCTATAAGCTTATAATTCCTGCAATAATTTTCTGGTAATATACGCTCCTGCTTCAACTGTTCAGGTGCCCATCCTTATAAACAGTTTAATGTCTCCTCAGTCTCAAACACTAATTATGTCTTTAAAAATGATGTCTTAGTTTTGACAGTGTTTTTCACGCTAGAGTTATGATACAGCCAGTTTGGCATGTCACGGCCTGCCGGTACTTCAACATCAACCAACCCTTTTTTTTTTTTTTGGACTGCACTTGAGACCATGTTTTGTTTTGAAGAAAAGGGAAGCAGGTGTTCTCTTTGTGTAAATGGGCGGCAGAGTTTGCCCTTAGTAAAGATTTCCTCTGTTTGTGGTTATATCCAAATGATGCTCTTTTTTCAAAACACAATGAAGACAACACCCCAAGAGCAGGAATGGCAAATCATTTCTCATCCGTTACAATGCTTTCATAGCTACGCTGACATTAGGAACAAAACATGTCCTGGAGGTTTTAACTTTGTGTTTGTTGATTTTGGACGAGGCAGATCGGTGGGTAGGAGGTCATTCAATAAAGAAATGAAATCAAGTCATGTGTTATGTTTTCTTGTAGAACTAAATGTGTCTTTCAGCACTTTATTCTTTTAATACATGATATTATATGAATATTGTGATAATGATAAGAAACGATAACGCTATCAAAAACATTTTCCTTAAAGGGATAGTTCACCCAAAAATGATTTCATTATTTATTCACCAATTATTCCAAACTGAATGTTTCTTACACAAAAGAAGATATTTTGAAGAATGTTGGTATCCAAACAGTTGATGGTGTTTTTTTTTCCATATAGATGAATAGATTATTAATTATTTTGGTGAACTATCCCTTGAATGTCTACCAGAGCACTTTGCAAATGTTGTTGACCTCTGTTTCTCTCTCACGCTTGTGATACTATTGTCTGACTGTATTTTTTGTCTATGTATTTACGATGTGCAAAAAACGACAAAAAAGTTGACTTACACTTAGACTGCAAACTGTTCATAACATATTACAGTTTTTTTCGATTGCTAAACAACAGTGAGCACAACTGGAGCTACATGTGCAAAACTCTAACTACAGTCTGCACTACCAACAGTCACCTGAGCTAAACAGTTCACATGACCTGCAAAACTCATTCCAAGCAACACAACTCTTAACACATGGCTCAAAACAGGCTCAGTGCAGCCAAACACTATGCACAACCCTCACTGAGATAACACACACTGTCACTCAGAACACACTGAGAGTAAAAACACTAGCATCAAACACCAATATCGAAAATACAAACTTTTCATCTTTACAGTGGAACAATTTCAGTGACTTCATACAAAGTAATATTTTCTTCAAAGAAAAGAGTGACATTCTTTCACATGATTTATTTACATTTTTAGAACATAACAATTCTTTAAGGTAAATGAAAATTAGCAGTTTGCTTCAATAGTCAATAGTAATTACAGTAATGAGAAAAAAAAGGTAGAAACTAAAAGTACATACTGTAATTCAAACAAATAATTGAAGGGCTATCCTGCCTCTCTCTAGCATCAGGCCACAGGTTTTCATCAACATCACATCTAATGTTCTCTCTTGCCATGCACCTGGGGAAGAACCTTCTGGAGTGCCTTATCCATCCCTGGCAGTCCTCTGGACTCTTGTCCTCACATCCGGCACGCATGGCTTCCAAAAGAGACATTTGGTCATGTGGGTGGTGACAGTCAAACTTACTGTAATATATATCTGTGTAAATATTCTATAATTGCAATACAAAATAAATTCCTGTAATGTTTTCATTTACTCTAAGGATGTAACTCTCACCTGTTTGTATGATGGAAAATTCGCATTACAGATGCCACTGTGGATCTTTGCAGATTGGGTTGCACCCTCAACCCTGCCTCTCTCAATGAGAGACCATGGTTCACGACATGGTCTATAAGTGTAGCCCTTATTTCATCTGAAATAATAGCTCTTTGTCTTCTTTGTCTTCCTCCACGCATCCGCCCTCTCCCTGCCACCCTTCTCCCTCCACGAACCCGTCTTCCTTGTTCCATTTCCAAAATTAGTCTTTCTGAGCTCTACCTATATATATATATATATATATATACAGTATATATATATATATATATATATATGTGTGTGTGTGTGTGTGTGTGTTCACTAACAAGTCTAAAACAAGACACCTGCTTAGCCTTTCAGCTGAAATTGCAATCAGCAGTGTTTGAAAGGCACAAGGCTGAAATCTATTCTGTGTTGAATGTGTGGTTCACAGTTTTGACAGCAGTGTGTTAGCATTTGAACAAAGTGCTGTAAATCCACAGTGTTGTGCAGGTTGTGGTTAAAGTCATGGGATAAGTGTGTAGAGTTTTGAAAACTGTGTTCAAGCAATGAAAAACGAACTAGAGTTTGGTCCACATGAACTGCTGCTGTGCAGACTGTAGTTAGAGTTTTGCACATGTGACTCCAGTTGTGCCCATTGTCGTTTAGCAATCGAAAAAAACTGTAAATTAGCTGATACAAAAGTATACTATATTCAATCACACACTATACAGTTTAAAGCAAGCCAGTGCCAGATATTACATGCAAACTAAGATCGATTTATTGATAATTCAGAAGAACTGAAAAGAAAGTTGTTGTTTTGTTTTTTTACACTTTCTGAAGAATTTAACTTATGTTAGCATGCATTAAATAATCAGTTGCTATAGTGGGTTGTTGTTAGGGGTGAACAGTATCAGTCAATTTCATATTTATGCATTTCACAGACAATTTTATTTAATAACTTACATTAGATTCAATGCATTTTTATCAGTGCTTACATTCCCATTGAATCAAACCCATGACTATTGCTCCCATCAAGATGCCTTTGCTATCATCTGACACCTCCTCTGCACATCTGTATCTGTGTCTGTAAGTAAAGGGTGTTCAAGCATGGCAAAAAATGAGACCATTGCTTTAATGCCTGGATATTGCAGATTTTTTGAGGTGGCTGATTGGTGTAGCACAGATTATATGGTCAGAAGTACGCGCGTGGGTTTTCCTAAAGATGCTGCGTGAGAGAAAATGTTTCTGTGAACATATAAGACCTTTCGTATGTGTGTGTGGAGCATGGAGACACATCTCAAGCAACAATGAGCTCCTCAGCTCTGGAATTCAGATGGCTTTTCATTATCTGGGCACTTTGCAGTGAGGATTAGAAAGAGGGGCAGATTAGTGTGTGTGTGTGTGTGTGTGTGTGTGTGTGTGTGTGTGTGTGTGTGTGTGTGTGTGTGTGTGTGTGTGTGTGTGTGTGTTTTGGGAGGATTAGAGAGAGAGCAGATTAGACCTTTACAATCCCACAATCATGCTCTGTTAAGTCACCGTGGAAGACATCCTGCTGCCATCTGATGCACTCACACATCTTTTCAAACTCATTATCAAGAAGAATTCCTGCTAAATATTTTTAGATAAATCATGTTTTTGAAAACAAATAGTTCTTACTCTAAATTATGATTGGATGAATTGCATTTAAAGCTGTTGTTAAATACAGAAAAATGCACAGATGTGAACTCACATAGAAGCCGAGAGAGACACCGTTATAGGGATTATACCACAGCTAAAGAGATTGAGATTGATGTGTATGTGTCATAAGTAAAAAAAATAATAATAACACAAAATATTTTAGAAAGTACATGTAGATGTATACTGAAAACTTTTGACAAACAAACAGTGTATATATATATATATATATATCGTATATATATATATATATATATATATATATCATATATATATATTTCTGAAGGATCATGTGACTGAAGATTGGAGTAATGATGCTGAAAATTCAGCTTTGTCATCACAGGAATAAATTACATTTTAAAATATATTCAAATAGAAAACAGTTCTTTAAATTTGTAATAATATTCCACAATATTACTGTTTTTACTGTGTTTTTGATGAAATAAATGCAGCCTTGGTGAGCAGAAGTGACTTTGTCCAAACTTTTGACAGGTAGGCTTAGTGTGTGACAAACAGGCCTGGAATTTAAATTAAATGTAAATCTTAACATCAGCTGCATCTATGAGTGTGTAAAAATGTCATCTTTTCAATGAATCGTTTGACCAAATTCACAAAACTGGTTTGAATGATTCATTGAATCAGACTGATTCAGTTCATGAGTTCAACTCACTGACTCAATTTTCCAGTTTATTAACATCCCTTTATCTTCCTCCTTTCTGTTCCACAGGAAATAGTTATATGGGTTTTTTAATGACGAGGGTGAGTAAACAAACAAAATATGACAGAATATTCATTTCTGAATGAACTACTTTACTTATAAATGTCTTTGTTTTTTCCAGATTCTGTGTAGTTTCAGTTTCTCTCTTTCAAATCATAAATTTTCCACTTCACAGTCTGAATACTCCACATTCCACATCATTTTTAAAACACACAGAACATATTCTAAGAAAAAACAACTAGAAATTGTGCTATAAACATAACAATGTAAGGTAAAAATAGAGTGTTCAGGTTGACCTGGTTGGTTGTTCTTAGTTTCAATGTGATCTGAGTGTTTACAAAAGTGCCGCTTCTCTCGTTGTTTACTTTCTCTCAAGAAGTCCTCCACCTCTACCATGAGGTGCAGACATCAAAGGGCGATTTCAGACACACACACACACACACACACACACACACACACACACACACACACACACACACACACACACACACACGCTATCACACATCAAGCACACAGACATAAATCAAGCACACACACATCTCTGCTGTTTGTTTTTATAGAAGATCTTATCTCTCGTTCTCAATCGGTCTGTGGCTTGATACCGCTCTTAGGTGTTTGATTGCAGGTGGCCCCATATGAGTTGTGACTGAAAATGTGAGAAAGAACACAGAGAGGAAAGGAAAGTGCCCCTGCTGCAGGGCAGATGGGAGTGTTGCCATTGTTCCAGATTCTTCTGTAATGACTCTCACAACTGATAATTGCAAAGGACCATTTTTCCAAAAACGCTCTCAGATGAAAAAAAGAAAATGGCGCGCTTGTACATGAAGGCCTTTTTGCCTCTTTAACCTCTTCTTTTTCAATCACAAAATGCTCACAACTGCATGTACATGTGTACATCTCTCAGCCTTTTTATCCGATTAATCGTTTTCCAAAAAAACCCAATTCTGTTCACATTTAAGTTCCCTCTATCTGATCACAAAATACAGGTGTAGCAGTGCCTCCAAAGGGAGGGTCCTGTGCTTTCAACGTTTTTTTCTCCCCAATGTGTGATGTTTTTCAGGAACTGCTATTTACCAGACGTCACATACACAATAATGCAGAAATACTGGTTTAATCACATGGCTGTCAATGCAATCTACAAGTACTGTACAAAACACATCTCTTTAAAGATCAAAACTGTTGCCATGATCATCTCATCATTATGACAATCAAGTGATGACCAGATACTTGGCATGCATCTTTTTAATCATTTTCATTATACTGTATATATATATATATATATATATATATATATATATATATATATATATATATATTTGTGTAATGTAGATCTATTTGTGCCTTTGTTTATCCTGTAGAATTTGTATTATTGTTCAGCTGGGTGTATAGTGATGTTGCTGTTGTATTTGTAAGGAATAATTTGGAATAATTGGAACTTTTTCTAGTTTTTAATTCTATATTGGCTGCGTAATTAGCATTATTAACAGCTGTACATTTTTTTAAACCTTCAAATTGAATCCTATGCCACTGTCTGGGCATTATTTTGTTGAAGTCACTTGTCAAACTTTTTTTTGTCCATTCTTAGTAACGATGATGGATCAAAGAGCAGCCTAAAAACGCAATGATCAGAAAGCCTTTCTCTAAAGATCTGAAGCTACAATTATGAAGATTTTCATAGTTATAAAGCACAGGCTCTGTCCTATCAAACAGTTCAGTGGAAATCTTGAATCTTCAGATGGAGCGATCTGCCATTGGGAGGAACAGGAAGGTGCTTACACAGCTTCTTTATAGTGACTCCCTCTCAACGTCTCCTCTCTAATCTCTTTCATGCGCTGTTATTTCAAACCATTTCACAGGCACAGTTTTCAAAGCCAATTGGCATAAAGAGAGGAGAAAAGAGAGAAATCAGGGTTTTATAGTTATAGAAAAAGTTACAGAAAGGTAATACAAGGCTTGACAACTGACTTTAAGAAATAGAGCCATTGTTGAGATTGTGTGTTCCGGCGTTTTTGTGTGTGAGACGACCGGAGCGACGCTTTTCTCAAACAGGTCCTGACTGGAAAACAGGTGCTGAAGGGCCTGTGGTGATGAGTGTACGGGCGTCTTCAAAAAAGATCTGATCAAAGAGATCCAACCCTGCCTGCAGTCAGTCAGCCTACAGATTTATGCTAGCATGTCAGCACACTTAGCCTACAACTAAGACCAGCAGCACAATAAGGCCTTATCATAATGTGTTTCTGAAGAAGAAAGATTAACTTCATGCGGAATTACATGATAAAGGTCTGTTCGCTTTTCAGTTTGTGAAAAAAGTGTATTTATACTTTTTATAATGACTTTTCACTGTCTTTTTAGAAGCGGCATACATGCAGTCCAAAACTGGCAGCTGTGGTTACCAGAACAATACTGTAAAAAACACATCAAACCGTAAACATACTTACGGAGTTTCATGTAAATTTAACATTTTAAACATGTGAATTCAACATTGGGATTTAGTGATTTTTACATCACTGCTAGCACTGTAAAAAAAAAAAAAGTATTAACATCTGTTTTCTACCATAGTATTACACTGACAAACCAACAATCACAGCAGTAATGAGAGTCACATGATTAATCAAAGCTCATCACAAATAGTTCTTCCACAAGAAAGTTAATATTAATATATATAGAAGGTGCACAGTGTCATTCACACAAACATTAAACACCATCATGGTAACACACATGAAATTTTAACAATACAATAAACATTAATTTAACAACATTAAATGTACATAACTGATTATAAAAAAACTAAGAAAACTATGACGAAACATAGTTATTTCAACAAAAATACATCAAATGTGAAGTGTCACGCAGGGAATTGTGGGAATATCAATTTACGTTTTTTCACTGTAAATTATACAATGACTTGTTCGTTTTTACTTCCAAAAACTGTAAATTTAACGGTATTTTACAGTAAAATTACATTAAATGTACCATTAGATCTATCACAGTTATTTACCGTATATAGTAAGGAAACTGTATATTCTATCCCCTTACACTAACCCTACCCATCACAGAAAACTTTCTACAGTTTTAGATTTTCAAAAAACATCCCTTAATATGATTTATAAGCTGCTGACCAAAAAACGGATATTGCCATAATTTTGTCCCCATAATGTAGGTTTTACCAGTCCACACACACACACACACACACACACACACACACACACACACACACACACACACACACACACTTTTCCCAACTTCTGGGAGGGGTGTATGCACAAATAAAATAATTTTAAAGTCGATCCTAAATTTAACCGTAAGTCAATGTACAGCTCGCAAAATGGGAGTGATTTTTTCTATACTTACTCTTACCTCACTTCAAAAACATACTCCGTTACAAATTCTTAAATTTGTAAATAACTTGCCCTCCTTCTTGCAGCAACATCTCTTCTCTGATGACATGTTTATTGGCATGAGGGCGGGACAACCTGTCAATCACATGACATCACTGTAATAGACAAAAAAAGTTTGTCTGAGAAGCCGTTTCACTCGTATATACGTAACAACAGGAAATTAACATCATTCGCTTGCATTATTCTTTTTAATGAAGCCAGTTCAAGAACCAGTTCCCAACCCAATTTACTCATTAAACAATCATTAGTAATACTGTAAAATGTGTAGAAGCAAAATAGGGTAGGCCTATATGTATTTATTTATTTTTTTCAGTTTCAGTTTATTTATTTTTAAAGCACATTTAAAACAGTCACAAGACTGACCAAAGTGCTGTACATGAGAAAAAAACAAAATACAAAAGTATAAAACATAGCAGAGAGCAACAATTAACATATATTAAAAGCTAAAGAAAACAAATGAGTTTTAATAAGAGTTTTAAAAATGGATAGAGAGGGAGCTGCTCTAAGCTGAACTGGCAGGCTATTCCATAATCTCGGCCCCACCACCGAAAAGGCTCCATCTCCTCTGCGTTTTAGCCTTGAACAAGGGACTGTCAATAAATTAAGATTACCAATCTTAAACTTCTTAAACCGGAAGTCAACGTAGAGCTCGCAAAATGGGAGTGATTTTTTCTATACTTACTTGTAACTGAATACCGAGAAACTAAATAATGAATGTTTACCAACCCAAAAGATCAACCAAACACCTAGATAAAGCTGTTTGGACACTGGCAGGAAAGAGTCCTTTCAGATGTGCAGAGCACTGGATGTGGCATTAAAACGAAACGGGCTGCTGTCCTTTACACTTCAGCTCTTACCTCACTTCAAAAACATACTCCGTCTTCACATGGTGAACCCATCTTTAAGCCGCAACTACAGAAAAAGTAAGTGGGGAAGAAAAAAGGGAAAAGGAAAAAGTGAGATAGCCTTTAGAAGAAGGTGGAGTGGTAACTGTCATTGATATTTACAGTTCGACTCACACACCCCAGGGCCCAGAGTCCAGGTGGCCCTTAAACAGCCTGGTGTGTACACAAGTATGTGTGTGTTTGAGAGATTGGCTGGTGTGACAGAGCATAACTGAAGTCTCTCTCTCTGTCTGTCTGTGTGTGTGTGTGTGTGTGTGTGTGTGTGTGCGTGTGTGTGTGTGTGTGTGTGTGTGTCAAACGAGGCCTCTCTGATTCATGTGCCTGAATTTTGAAACACTACAAGGACTTTGTAGAGACTTGAATACCCCCTGGGCAAAGTACAGAACACACACTTCACTCAATCCTTCTCATCAGATCAGACCTGTTTTAGATCTTTTTCACACACACATACACACACTTTCACACACTGCCGCACTTGACACCTAAAGTGAGCTTTTAAAGGGCAGAGAAATTGTCCAAACATACCATAATCTTTTAATGACGGAAAGTGTAATAAATGGCATCCTAATACATCTTTGCTGTTTGTTTTATAAAGGCTTAGTGAGCTTTTAATATTTTGAACAAAAACTATATCGAAATATTTTGTTTGATTCACCGTCACAGTTACTACTTGGATATATCACTTCATTTTGTCTTTGAAGAAGGTAGAATGAATGAGTTGTTTTACAGTAATTATGTGAAATAGGCTGGCAAAACATCTCATGCGTAAGCTTCTATTTGTGCGTTGCCTGTATGAACATTTAAGATCAAAGTCAACATGGAGTTGAACTTAAAATACCAAATGAAATTCTGAGTGAATTTGCAAAACAAGCACATTAAGAATGAAGACAGATCAAAAGACACCTGATGATCTGGGTGTGTGCATTTCTTGGGGGAACAAACTGCTTTTTATGAAAGCAGTAATGTGATCATTTAATAAGTAAGCATTTGTTTCTTTCTCATTTCATAACACAAATCAGATTAAACTGAATCAAATACACACATCAGGAAAAAGAGAAGCTTATAGGACATGATAGGGCATGTAATGAAAGTGATTTCCTTTTTTGTTTTATGTTAGTTTTTCTCCAACTGTGCAATGCCTGAAGGTCAGCCTCACCTATGCAAATGTGCTATGGATTCAAGCTAATGACGCGATTCGATTACTAAAGGGCGTAATGTTAAATATACTTCTGTTTTCTCTAGACAAACAACCCTAAGGTTCATTGTGTGTGTTTTTATGAACTTTGGTATCTCAGGTTAATCCAGTATTAAAGTATTAACACCATAAATGTATGAGTACATTACTGATGCGCTTGGCACATGGCACAAAAAAGACATTCCCATCAAACAAAACACTGATGAACACAGACAGACAGACAGACAGACAGACAGATGATAGATAGATAGATAGATAGATAGATAGATAGATAGATAGATAGATAGATAGATAGATAGATAGATAGATAGATAGATAGATGTACAAATAAAACAGGAGATGAAAAGACTTGATGACTTCAATGTTGATGTGGACTCAGAAGTTTAGCATTAAGTTTAAAAAAAAGATTTATATGTGATTGCTGGTAACAGACTTTTTGAGTGATCCACTCTGAAACAGCGAAAAAAGGCACTGTTATATCAAAGGCAACACTTCAAAAATGACCCAATTTGATGTTACAAATAAAACCGAGATAAAAAACACCAAACCTGGAGACCAAAATAAAACAAACTTTAAAGCCCCTGCTTCAGTATTGTTTTTCAATGAAACATGGAAGAGAATAGATTAATTTTAATAAGATAGGAATATGAAAGCCAGGGCATTTTATATTAATAAAGGTCCTAAATTACAATTTTTTTCAAAATTGTTGATGTTATTAAAGTTATAAAGGTTAATATATATAATCTATTTATTTCTCAACAGCCATTGTGAGAGTCACAGGTCTGAGTGTGGTTGCTCTAACTAACCCTGTTCTACTCAGAAAAAAGCCAAGGCCCAAAGTACATCAGAGATGAGGCTGAGGCCTGAGATTGGGTCTCAAGTAAGTATTTCCTCTCTTATGATGTTTGTCATAAGAATTATCAGGATCTCATCCTTCAAAATGTTTAGCCCAATGGATTAATCGTATACGTATTTATTTCTGCAACCTTAAAGGAATAGTTCACTCCAAAATGTAAATTCTGTCATAATTTACTCACCCACATTGTTCCAAACCTGTATATTTCTTTAGCACAAAATAAGTAAATGAATATTTAAAAATAATAATAATAATTTAATTGAAAAAAAGTTTTTTTTTTCTTCTTCATACAATTAAAGTTCAATGAGGTTCAGTGTTGTTGTTGACCCTATTGAATTTCATTGTATTGGACTTTTTTGTTCTGTAGAAGAAAGAAAGTCATACAGGTTTGGAACGACATGAGGGTGAGTAAATGATGACAATTTTTTATTTTCTGGTAAAATATCCCTTTAAGGTTTTGAGGGTTTTAGCTTAGGGATGTTTGGTAAGGTATGACTGATGACAAATATTAATTGAATCTCTAGTGATTCCCAGCAGACGTATCTCTAAAATTAGATTACAACATGACAGAATGACTTTTCAAACTCAACACAAATCATAAAAGCGTTTGCTTTTCATGTCAAACATTTAAAACTAAAATGTTTTATTTATTCTTATAAAATATGAACCTTTAGAAATATACACAAATGTATGTAGGACATTAAAAAGAGCTTGGTATAACAAAACAAACCAGGGGGCATGAACTCACTGTACAAAACAACTCAAATAACAAGTTTTTCTCTTTGTGTTGGCAATATTTAGTGCTTAAAGATTTACTTTGTTCCATGAAAAAGCCTAAAAATAGGCAGTTCATTCTCTGCCGAGGCCTTTTTGAGCAGCTGCACTACAATGTCAATGCAGTTGTGTATGACACGGCCTTCATTTCCATTGAAAAGCCACACGACTATGCCACGGAGGAGCCGCTTTTCCCCGAGCCATTCACACCCATTGTTTGTCGAGTCCTTTCATTGTCTTTAATCACAGCCCTACAGTATCAGAGTCCCTTTTTCTCTGTCACTAAGGGAAACAACTATTGCACATGACAAGATACAGGCATCCCAATGACAGCAATAGGGACTCGCTCCCTTTTTCTTTGTTTCACAAAACGATCCCCAAAGTCTGAAGCAAAGTTTCAGATGTAGTACAAGCACTAAGAACCAAAAAAAAAACCTGTTGGGGATGTAGCATCTGAAGTTTGCATATAATAAATATGAGCAATGTTGTGTTCTCTGCTGGCTTGTCTCTTTATAAAGCAGTTTGTCTAAGTCCAGCATTTATTTCTTGGCCATTCGTGTGTGTATAGAGGCCCAGCTCATACACAAGTTGCAGGAGGACCTGCTGGTTCGTACTTGGTTTTATGTCCTTTGAGTGCAGGATGAGGCTTGAGGTAAGGTCCACTTCCTGTGAAAACACATGCAGCCTTCCTCCTCGTCTTCTTCTTAAGTTTGCGGCTGAAAATGTTTTGCCAAGACTGCAGCGTTTTGGAGGTCCAGATCCACATGCCGCTGGTGATGCCCACCACCAGCAACATGAAAATCTTAACCATAAAGATCTCCACGGCTGGGATGGAGCTCTTCATCACGCACTCCTCACCGCTCTTACTGTCCTCAGTACACTTTTGCTCTCCTGCTAGAATCTTCCAATAATCCATGTTGAGACGCTCGTAAAAATAGCAGGCGATGACACATGTGGCGGGGACCGTGTAGAGCACGGAGAAGACGCCAATCCTAACCATCAGCTTCTCCAGCTTATCCGTATTCTCTCCTTCAGTCTTCATGACCTTACGGATGTGAAAGAGTGCCACAAACCCTGAAAGCAGAAAGGAAGTGCCAATGATGAGGTAGCAAGAGAGGGGAATAAGAACAAAACCCGTCAAGGCTTTGACATCCATGCTACCCACGTAGCAGACCCCTGTGAGCTCATCTCCTGCCACCTTTCTCATAACCAGTATCATGATGGTCTTAATGGCTGGTATGGCCCATGCTGCCAGATGGAAGTAGCTGCTGTTAGCTTCAATGGCCTCATGACCCCATTTTTTCCCAGCTGCGAGGAACCACGTGAGAGTAAGAATGACCCACCACAGGGAACTGGCCATTCCGAAATAGTAAAGAATGAGGAAGACTATCGTGCAGCCAGTGCTTTCCAAGCCTTCCTGGATAATGTACTGAACGCCGCTGTCACGGTCACAGGCCACGTTTTCCACCCCCACAAAAAGTCTTATAAGAAAGCCCACTGAGTAGACGCAGTAAGACATTGACAGGAAGATGATGGGCCGCTCAGGGTACTTGAAGCGCTGTGGATCAATGAGGAAGGTAAGGACGGTAAAGGCACTTGAGATGAAGCACAGGATGGACCAAATGGCAATCCACACCATGGAGAAGCGCTTGTCACCCTGGCTCCAGTACACGTCGACATTGGAGTAACACTTGGGGGCACAGGACTCACTCTTCTGTACGTAATGAAACTTTCCAGGGTTGCTGCATGTCGCCTTACCTACCCTCTCCTTAATAGGCAGTTCTTGGCTGTTACCTGGCCGAGGGGGTCGGGAGTCTGGCGGCAGAGTGTGGAATCCTTTTGGGGGCTCGTCTGTGCCGTTGTTAGGTGCCTCCATACAGAGGAAATTGGGGTCATTTTTATTTGGCAGTCTGGAACAGTCCAGTGACTCAGGCCAGTGGAAGTTAAACTGCTCCATGATGGGTGAACACTTCTGCCTTGCCTGCTCGCACATTACTCGGCATGCTGGGATGGGTGTGGATACCTGCTCCGTGCACATGGGAGCATAGAGCGAGCACAAGAAAAACTTCAGATGGCTGTGGCAGCCGAACTCAATCAGCGGAGCAAACTCATGCAGCTTTATGGCTGCCTCACTTTGATCTTCATGTCCCATTAAATTCGGCATAACTGTCAAGTTGTAGCCAATGTCCTTGCAGAGTGGAATAGCAATCTCCTGGCATCTTCCTTCGCCTGGCCGGTCCGGGTCGATGGAACTGATAGCGGAACAAAATCCGGCCACGCACAGCAGCACAAGGCTAAGTCCAACATTTGCAGCAAACATTGTCTTTCAATATTAACTCATGTAGCGTGGATTATTCTTTCAAAAAGAGTCTTATATTTTTACTAGAAAAGTTGTTTCATTGTCACTCTTCGTAATTGTAGCTGAAAAAAAGTTATTGTATCCCCCAAAAAATGAGAAGGATGAGGTTGAATTAGTACAAAAGGAAACGTTTTCCTTAGCGAATCAAACTGAGTCAGTAACTCAGATTCCAAACAATCAGTTCAGTTCAAAAACATCTGTCAAAAAATCTTTAGATAGATGAGAAATATTAGAAAGCTTTCACCATACAGAGAGGATTCACACAGTTTTTTTTCTTTTTTTTCTTCTTTCAATTCACATATGATAATTCCTTCTTCTAAAGCTCTTATGGTCCTCTCCTGTGCGATAATGCTGACGGTCTGTTTCCCTCACGAAAGTACACTTACTTTTCAACTCGCTCTCGCGCTACTTTCCTCATTCATCCTCCGCAAAATGTATCCAAACTGACCAAACTGAAGGCACGGAGTCATTTAATTACAGTCATCTGAAAATGGGTGAATGAATCCGCTTGGTAAACGTGTGAATATTCACTTCAGCTCGTCTCCAGACACCCCGTTTATCCGTCAAGAGTTGTTCGTTGCCTCGCGCGCTGTCTGTGTCTGAGCTCCTCCGCCACCGTCCTGAACTAACCTGCCAAAAGACCCGCCTTCAAAGACAGCTGTTTTACATAAGAAAGCCCAAACTGACACACTGATTATCCTTAAACCGTGCGGAACTGGCTGTGCAGACCTCAAATCCTAGTCAGTCGTCACCACTTTACCACTAGATCACAGTAAATTACTCACTGGCCATTTGTTATTGTTGTTGTTTTCTCTCTCAGACGAAATCCCTCTGATGATTTACGAAACACTTTTCGGCGCAAGTCAGCGATAAATCTCTCGCCGAGGACAACCAAAAGGATTCAGTGGCTTTCCAGTCGAGATGTGTCCCCTTTCTCTCTACAACTGACGATTTTCACGCTCCGACCATTGTGGGAAGAGAGTGAAGAGAAAGGAGAGTTTTTATTCCTTGAAATTCCCCTCGCTTTTTATTGTTGACTGAACTAGAACTGATGGCTGAAGTATACGAGTCTGTAGGCTACTCTCATCCCACGCAATTCGAATGACAAAATCCAAACCATGAAACCATTATGATCAAACACTTTTGCTAATCTTCAAGACAAACTTAATGTTGACTTTTACTTCTGCATAGTTTTGACGTTCCCTCTTTCTTTCTTTCTTTCTTTCTTTCTTTCTTTCTTTCTTTCTTTCTTTCTTTCTTTCTTTCTTTCTTTCTTTCTTTCTTTCTGTTCCTTCTGTTTTTTTTTTTTTTTAAATAATGGGTTTCAATTAATGAGTAAAATAAAGTTGGTTATAAATATTTGAGACTTAAGAAACTTTGTTCACCAACATAATAATTGACACATTATGTGAATTTTGAAAACATCAGGATTTAAAAAAAAATTGCAACTATGATATAAGTTGCTTTATCCGAATTACTACAGTGGTTCATCAAGCATCATTCTTGCTGGCATTTTATGTTTTTAACACATACAGTTTTCAAAATGTAAAGGGTTAGTTGCCAAAAGGTTGCTGGTCCCCATTGACTTCCATATCAGAAAAAATAAATAAAAAATAGGCTACTATGGAGCTGAATGTGGACCAGAAACTAAAAAAATGAATACATTTCTGGATGAACTATCCCTTGAAGGTATACCTGTATGTAAATAGTGTTAGAACAAAATCAAAGTCTCTTTGAGGAACATTAACATTGATCTCATTTTATTCATAAATCAAAAATGTATACAGGATTACCAACATGTTTACTGTCCTGGACACTCCACAGCCTCTTTCTTCTAACATAAACATGATTTTTTATAATGTATTATGTCATTTTGACATGTCTTGCTTGTCACAAATGAACAATTCACTACAATGCTCATGTAACAAAGACTGTGTTGTGCCAGAAATCACATTATACACAACACTGAGTGCTTTTATAAATCCGCACCCTTTTCAAAGCTTTAAATGAATATGTAAAATACTGTACTCAACATACAAACAAGTGGCCTTATATGCAAAAGTGGGTGTATAATTACATAAAAGACATTCTTAGCATATGCTATGGCAGTTTCCATTCTTCACCCCATATCAATCGTAAATACTTGAATGCGTACAGGATAAAAAATGCCTTAGGGATGAATTCTTAGACAAAGGGCTTTTCAGTCTTGTTTTAGTGAATTCATCTTCGACTCATGCTGGGGCTAAGGGCTGGCAAGCTAGACCTAGTATTAGTCTAGCTCTCAGGGCTGTAACCATGGCACACTCCTTAGGGGCATCTATGCATGCCAACTCCCATAGCACACTGTGTGAAAGTTTTGATATTGTTGAGGTGGCATGTCAGAGTTCAACTGCCATTATGTAAGCAGGGATGAAGGTTAATGCTCTGTCAGCTGTTTTTCAGTAAAATAAAACACTCAACAGTGTTAATTAAAAAGGAGTGTGCTCCATGTCTACGTCAACTCAAAAAGACGGTGAAATGTGTCTTTGCATGAGCTAGCTGTTGTTGGTACTGTAAGTCTCATGTGGCAGCTATGGATAAGGCAAAGAGGGCCTCATGGAGCAAGAGATACCAGATAGCTGAGTGCTCTGTTACTCAGTAAAAATGTGATTTATCAGTGTAACACCTGACGACATGGTTTTCTGGAGATCTCAGAACCCTCTAAGAGCTTTTTTATGACAGCTTGTAAAGTGCTTTTTAACAGCTAAGATGTCGACCCTAGTGTGAGACAATTTACAAGAGTCTCAGTTACTTATACGCCTCAGAGAGGTTAACAAACCCAATATAATAAACTTGAAGCTATACTGATCACTACTTAGCATTCAAATTGGTCATCTTGGGCAGTAATTTGAATCAAAGTGATTTTGCAATAATATCTGTTTAGTTTGGATGTCAAAATGTAAAAAGATTTTTCCCGTTTTCACAGACAAAGCTTAAGTCTAGTCCCAGACTAAAATGCATGTTTGAGCTGTTTTAACTGAAAGTAACTTCCTAACACAGTAACACACACATCTATTAAACTATTTCAGTGCCATTGATTTGTCTCAAAATGAACACTACACTACTAATGTTTTTTTCTAAGGCACATTTATAAAAGCTACTTGAATGTCCTAATTGAACTAAGGCCTAATACATCAACTTTCTCAGTATTCCTCAATCTGTTCATTATAAACAATATAACAAGAAAATTATAAAAGAATGCCTGTTTTTCCATTAATCTTTTGTAAAAAAATACAATTGTATAGGGTCGCTAACGACCCGAGGTGTGTAATAAGTCCAATTCACCTTTTTTCCACAAGGTGGCAAATGTCTGATACACAATGATGAAGTGACATTTCGCTCATAGCTACCACAGACAGAAAACAAAAGAATAGGAAGTATCATCAGCAAAACTTGAAATGGCTCAGTGATTTACTGCAAAACAAGTACCGAACGCAATTAAATATTAGTGTCACTATCACTTGATGGTGGATCTGGTGAAGAAGCTGTCAGTGATCAAAATATTGATTTTGTAGATGTTGAAAATTATAGTTTTGAGAATACGTTTGAGATTGCAAATATGAGACGGATGCTGAATGTACTGGGAAATGAACTCTGATGAGGACAGTGAAGATGGTATAAAACATCTGCTCAAACTGAACCCTTTCAAACTCCTAAAGGTTACAAAATATGCTTTATTTTATTCTTTTGTAATTGTTACTCTAATATCAGGAGAGTTTTATATTATTGTGACAGGTATAGATCCATCCGTGTTAGATATAGATCCGGGTCGCTAAAGACCTGAATGTGTAATAATGATTGGCGAAACATTCATGCATTTAAGGGTTAAGCTCTCTAGTAAAGTGTCCAAGACCCCTCTAAAATTAGCCTAACAAGTCTGACAATACTGGAAAACCAACTAACACCGGTAAACCAGCTTAGGCTGGTTTAATAAAAGGACTGTTTCATTCATAAAATGCCTGTTTGACCTGCCGTTTAACCCCAGAGTTTTTAATAAGGATGATCACATGTACATATCATCCTTTTCCCTTGCTTTGATATGTAAGAACATTTTCATCGCTTTTGCTAATAATGAAGGCTTTCAGGATGTGTAACATATCACAGCGCTCTATGAATCACAGACAGACAGCCTCATTAGCTCACTGATTGACGCTTCTAAAACATACATATAATACTGAGATGGCATTTAAATGGCATGCCGTGCCGTTGCGCAGTCGGTCTCAGCTGATTTGTTCCCACTTTATTTTACACGTTTCTGTTCTGTGATTGTTTTGCAGGCAGTGAGGATATCGCTTTGAAGAACGGGAGAAGAACAGAGCGGAGAATCATGACCATTCAATCTTTATCATCAGTAGCCTTGGCAGCTCCTACTTTCCCTTTCATGTTTTGTGTTTGTTTATTTCTGCGTCTAGCATCCACCACCCTCACCGTTTCATACTCAGTCCGTTCTACAGTTATCCTTTATAGCCAAACACACACCCACTCACAAACACACAAACACACACACACATGCATGAACTTTATCTCTTCCAAAGCACAGCAGCAGCAGCTCGCTGGGTTCCATCTTGGTGGAAATCAGAAAGTGTGAGATAATTCTGTAACTAATAAAGAGAAGGGAGGCCCTTTGATGGCTCAGACTGAAAAGATATTTCATGTTTTTTGTGTGTGAGGGATTGGGGAGATGTGTGATTCTATGGAGCCTGCGCGCTCCCCTGCTGTTCCTCTCTGCCTAGAAGCTGGCCCCCCTCTGGCTAATGTTATGGAGAAAGGAAGGCATTTTAGGGCTGCTCCCCCCTCTCTTACCCCCCCTTTTTTCTTTTGTTCCCCTTTGAAGAATGACTTTAGACATTTTATTTACATATTTAACCATGGATGAAAGAAAAGAGGGTTGCGAGAAAGAAAGCTCCCCGGGCTCTAGTGGGAATTTTGATAAGTTTAAATGAATGGAAATCTTATTAGCTATTTTTTTTCTAACAGTCAAAGCTTATGTTTTTGGTGACATTTTACATGCCGAGAATGTGGTACAACAGGAGAGGGCTACATCTGAGACGAGGTGGACACAAAGGTCGTCCGCAACCACCTCATCCTCTTCAACAAAATGCCTTTTTCCTCACTATTCCTCCGACAGTTGTCAACTGCAAAGTCAAAGTGAATCTTTGTGCACTTCAAACGGTGGATTGGGGGGGAAAGCAAGTATCAGCTTGAATCCGTACAGCTTATTTTTATACTGCAGTATATGTGTGGTTTGAAGAGGAGCTGCTGGTGGGTTTGGGCCCTGAAGGCCATGTTGGCCACAGATACAGAAGAACCACTGTCTTAATCTGCTTAAGTCTCTGTTCTCCTCTCAAACTATGTACTCTGAAACAGGCCATACACTTGTGTTCTGTGTTATCAAGTGGATTAGAATATTGATGGTTTGTTTCACATTTTGTGACCAATTTACAATTTAATTTGAAAGAATTTATTAGGATGAGTATTTATTGTAGCACTTTACTGGCATGTCAAAGCATGCATTGCATTGTATTGTATTTAATTGCATTGCATTGCATTGCATTGCATTGCATTGCATAGCATAGCATAGCATAGCATAGCATAGCATAAAATAAAATAAAATAAAATAAAATAAAATAAAATAAAATAAAATAAAATAAAATAAAATAAAATAAAATAAAATAAAATAAAATAAAATAAAATAAAATAAAATAAAATAAAATAAAATAAAATAAAATAAAATAAAATAAAATATGCCTGCAACAAATCAAGTTACTTTTAAAATAAATTAATACTTTTGTTCTGCAAGGACGTATTAAAATGATCAAAAGTGGCAGTAAAGATTTCTATTTTAAAAAATGCTGTTATTTTAAACTTTCTGTTCATTAAAGTGTCCAGATTTTTTTTTATTAAGCAGCACAACTGTTTCTACATTGACAATAATAAAGACACGGAAGCTAGTGGCTGCAGAAAATTTTGTTTTGTCATCACAGGAATAAACATATTACATAATAAAACAGTTATTTTGAGTTGTAATAAAATGTTAAAATATAGGCTACAGTTTCACTGTGTTTTTGATCAAATAAATTCAGTTTTGGTGTATATATGTTCATATATCAAACATAGTTTGCCACATATAAGTGCACTGCTCCTTAAAAGAAGAGAATATTTTTTATATTAATACTATTAATATTCTGGGTCTCTAGCCAAAAGTATTACATTTAAGTGAGATCTTTTTGTGATTGCGTGAGCATGTGGGAAATTCTTTCATTCCTGACAGACCAGCAAAGGATGAAAGTTACACAGCAGAGCAGACATGTCTATCTGAGTTAGAATTCAGAATCACAGATTGCAAAATTAATCCTCTCATTGCATAGATCCCCCTCATTTTCAAAATGCAAAAGGCTGTTTAAAAACTCACTTCTCTAAAGGGTCAGATGATTTGAGGAAAAACATGTGAGCTCTTCGATTAATAATTTAAGTGCTTGACTACTTCAAAGCCTGCTGTGCTTTATGCACACATGGTTTTAATGGATCAATAACATATAATTTATTAATAAATCTTAATGTGTCCCTTTATACATCAGACACATAATCATCTAGGCCCACTTTGAAAACATGAACAGGGAATTAGCACTAACAGTTGAAAAGCATTGCATGAAAACTTAAAGATGTATCTGAATCGTAAACAGTTTTTTTTCGTGATTTATGACAAATGTATATTTTATAACATTCACCACAAACAACTAAGTAGTTATATTTTGGCTTAGTTTTCATATTATTTAAATTTATGACACCAAATCCACACTATAAGCATTTTTTCAGAACTCATAAAACTGGATCACATCAGAGATAATCAATAAACAAAGGCCTCAGAAACAACATCAAAACACTGTAGTTATTGCGGTCGGGCTGATTTGTAGGGTTGAGCTGATGGAGAGCTCTGATGTGTGCTGTAAACACAGATGACTTCATGTGTTGTGTTGGTAATAGAAGTGTCACTTTGAGAGCCTGTCTTCAGAGCTGCGCTTCGCTCTGACCTCATTCGGCTTTCAAGTGGCCATCTTTCAACTGAACTTAGTCACTTTGAGCATTCACACAAACCCTAGACAGACAAGCCAAACACTAAAATGACATCCTACACATCCCAGTGCTTGCGAAATGTCATTTGTCATTTAATTGCAAATGTGCTTATAAGAGAAAAGATTAAACCTTTTAATGTGGGTTAGTCTATGTGAAAATGGCTTTATATGCAAAGGCGTTAAATCAGTCACCGAAACTCTCATGTGAAGTAACGTTGCAATGAATCAGCAGAGACCCAACGTTATTTCAGAATGTTCTCTGAATGTTCAAAACATCTAGTTTTAAAAAATGTTTTTTTTTTTTTTTGGTTATGTGAACGTTAAAGGTACACTATGTATCTTTTTTGTTCAAAATTGAACTAATTTATATAATGATCGAGATGACCCAGATGCAGAATGTACTGGGAAATGAGTTCTGATGAGAATAGTGATAATGGTTATCATTTTGCAAACATTACATTTGAATGCTCTCTAAACATTCTAAAAGTAGTAGTGACATTTAGAAAAAAAAAAGAAACTTCCAAAGAGTTTCAGAAAAAACGGTGTATACATAATGTTTTAAGAACAATATAAAAGACCAACTTTGAACAAACATTCTATTATTTTTATTGGAAGAATGTTTGTTCATAGCTTAAGAGAACCAACCTTCTGAGAATGTTCCCTGTTCAGGGAACTTGAATGCTTCTTCAATATTTACATTTTAGAAGAGAATTTTTGTCCACAAAGTACTTTTGACATAATAAAGTGACTGAAAAGTACCCAGAGTTCTTGTTGGGGCACTTGAGTGTCGGTCACTAATCAGGAGAGACTCTATGTTTCTTGCCCCCTTTTTGTCATCTAATCTGTCTCTGTCTGAGTGGCTAGGCTGGAATCAGTAGTCCTGGGGGTTAAGAATGAGGAGGGGTGATGGAAAGAGAGAGGGATGGAAAAAAGAGGATATGGGGACACCCCACTGGTTTTGGCTCAGGAGGAACCATTCACACAGAAGACCTTCTTGGGTTATTCCCACAGTACTCTCTTACTGCGCAGACACACATGCACACGAACGCACACACATACACACTCCAGTCAAATTAGATTAGGGCCCTCTTCATTCTCCCTATACTGAAATGCTGGCCTTTTCATTGCCATCGACCCCTGACTTGCCACTCAGATAATCCAGATCTTCCTAACATAAACACATATACACAAAGATTATATGTATTAACGTATTGACACAACTTTTCTGAAGCCCATACAAAATTCACTGTCACTATTGTATTCTGGGTAGTTGCCAGGGTGTTGCTATGTAGTTGCCAAAATGTTCTCTCTCTCTCTCTCTCTCTCTCTCTCTCTCTGTGTGTGTGTGTGTTTTAAAATAAATGGTTGTTAAGGTGTTATGGGTTTAGCTAAAGGTTGGAATTCGCTACAATTCACTATTGAACAGATTTTAAAACACTAGGCATCATACACTTGATGACTTTGTAAATGGTTACAGAGAAAAACTGGGCATCATCCACTAAACGACTGAGGATCACATGCTAACAGACTTTCAAGTCATTCCAAACACAACCAGCTCGTTGCTATAGGAGACACATGATAAATGAAAAGTATTAAACATGTTTGATATCCTATGACTGGTTGGAATCATAAAATCGGAATCTGTGGCCATCAAACACTGTGCAATTTTCTGTGAACTCCGACTGCCCAAAATCTGCAGGCTCTGACTTCCGCCAACTAGCATTGAAAGTATAGGCAAAAGTATTGTAGTGAATTGTACCTTAAGTGGTGGTATGGTGGTTGCTATGGTGTTATAGATTTGAAAAAGAACATCTCGAGCCTGTATAATACTCCAGGGCAATGTCAATGGGCAATAAGTTACAACTTACGCACTTCTAAATATTTTTGTGTTGCAGCAATAAACTTAGATGAAACGTAACTCTACGTATAAACTAAATATGTACATATAAAAATAGATATGATATGTTATTTCTTGATTAAGTATTGTATTTTAATGGAGTTACAAAGCAAAAGAAGTTAGAATCAATCTTTACAAGAGAACTACAAATTTGACTTGCTTTACGGCAAGCGTTACAATTGTCATTATTTTGTTTTTCTTCGTTTCTGATGTCGCAATACATCATACATTCATAAAATCATGCAACATACTCTACCTTGTCTGTGGACATCGTTCATTCCAAAGCCGGTGCTAGATAAACAGCGAGCGTGCGTGCAAGTAGTTTAAAGTCTATAGACGCTGCAGTAGGCTAAATTATTTACGACAGCGGTAATGTACAATTCCGCTTCCAACCTGTAGGGGGACCGAAGAGGAAAAGTTCTTTGGTGTTTTTTTAACATCTGCTCATGAATTTGAAGGCAGCTTCAATCACTGATAAACTTTATATTATGTGACATCACGACTACACGCAACGTTATGCCTTAAGAACAAGTGGTGCAACCAGTTAGTTACAAACTAGTCATTTATTTAAGTAAGTGTTTAAGAACTTACAAACGGCTGCTGCCACCCTGGTGTCTAGAAGCACAGAAGCAAGAGAAGGAAGTTCAAAACTAATTTCAGCAATAAAAATACGTTAAGCAATAAAGTTTAAGATAAATATTGATATAATATTAATATATTATATATATTTAATATTTTGACAGCCCTAGTTTTTATTAAATAAAAAGTTATTTTAAGAAAAGGTAACAAGATGCAAATGTTAAAGTGCTGAAAGTGTGCTCAAAACCTATTTGTCTGAAATAGGATATTCAGATCTAACTTAAAGGGTTAAAATGAAAATTATGTAATTTACCTCATGTTGTTCCAAACCACTATGATGTTCTTTTCTCTGTGGAACACAAAAGAAGATATTTTGAAGAATGTTGGTAACCAAACAGTTTTGAAAAAATCTAAAATAGCAGAATGTTTTAGGTGATGGGTAGACAGAATATACAGTTTGTACTGTGTAAAATGTCCCCATACGTCTATGGAATGTCCCCATAAAACATGGAAACCCAAAATGTGTGTGTATGTTTAAGGAGAGGGGTGTCAGTGAGAACCCGTCCAGCTGTTCATTGTGTCAACCTGTTGCTTCCCTTGAGAAAGGAAGTAAGGCATGTGTGTGTGTGTGTGTGTGTGTGTGTGTGTGTGTGTGTGTGTGTGTATATGAGAGAATCTGAGAGCAATCTCTTTATTACTGCCATCACCACACTTTGTCTCTCATTCTTCACCCTATTCAGCCATGAAACATCTCACTAATGCATTTACAACTGGGTGTTTGCAGTGGGCCTCAACAAAGATTAATGTACATGCTCCTGAGAGAGAGCGAGAGCGAGAGCGTCTACGCGTTTTGACTAACAAAAGACAAAGGCTGATCCTAAACATCATGTCATAGCCTTTAGAATAAAGCACCCAGAATTCAGCGCCTGTAAGGGAGCGATTCCCAAACTAGCACTATGTTTAATTGCCCAGGTCAGTAGAAGACTCTGAATGCAGGGAGCTGTGAAAAGACCAGTGAATTATGACTATCTCAACAAAGTCTGTGACTGTTTCATCCCGCAGACCTGTGAACCGCCTGCCTTTAAAGTCTGATGAAAGAGAGAGAACGAGTGAGTGAAAAGATAGATTAAAAAGACGTCCTTTCCCCTAAGCTTCCAGCGCTAAGCAGCTTTCATTTATTCTCTTATGTGCTAAGTAAGATGTTCTGTACTATTACTAAAGGCATTCTGGGAAACTTTCAGTGGAGGACTGAAACTTCACTGGGGTTTGTAGCACTTACGCATAAACAAATTTAATCACTGGCTTCAAGGAGAGTTTTAGCTTGGTTAAAATATCTAATAGGACTCTTCAGTCGACTTAATTTGATGATTTAGAGCCGTCTCGATCCATCTGAGAAAATTACAAATAGAAAGGGCACTTTTGGAGGGTTTATTTTTGGGCCTGAGTATGAGAGACAGAGGGAGGGAAAAGAGAGCTGATGAAAGAGAGAGAGAGAGAGAGCTTTGGAAAAGGAAAATCCTCCAGAAAACGTTCCTCTCCATTCATTATAGTGCATGGAAGCCATTTCATGCGGCAGCAAATTGAGATCAAAGTCAAATTAAAGCTGACTCGTTCAAAGGCAGATAAAACTAAGCGAGCCTGCAGCAAAATTTTCTCCATTGATTTCTTCCTCCTTCACTTTCTCCTTCGTTCTTGCACTCTCCTTCTCCCGTGATCCTTGGGACTTCCTTCTAAGAGGAAGAGGCTTTTAAAAAGTCCTGCAGCAGAGTGCTGGCATCACTGAACAAACAAAACCAAACCTCTAAAACTTCAGCCAAGACAAAGTGCTACAATAATACAACTCATAAAAATTAACGACACAATAAACTTGAGAAAGCAAACTATAATGGACTTTTATGAATAGTGTTTGACATATAAGCTCTGTTCTAAAGCCTTGTCCTGCCCAATAGGCAGCATTTTAAGGCATTATCGATGCTCCCAAGTGAAGGTTTCCAAAGTAAGTTTAGCCAAATTTAAAAGCTGCATCATATCTTTCAAATAGAAGGCAATGTGGAGGATGGAGGACGGCGTGATCGGAGCTGCGTTTTTGTTGTGTGACGTCGGTTTTGCGATTAAAGATGGAATGTAGACGTAGAAGTTATACGATTGAAAGAGCAAAAAGGAGAGTTAAGAGATGAAATCTCCTACGACAACTTGCAGTACTACATATCATCGAGGATGAGGCAAATGCTATCTATCGTTGTTTCCATGTTCATGGAGTTATTTCGTGGAGTAAGTATTTTCTAAACTGTGTGTTTACATGGCTTTTCAAAAATCGTGGTGGTGTTTCAAATGGCATGCGTTTGGCCAATCAATGTACATTTACGTCACTATAGTTCCTATTGTGGTGGGTTAGACCCTGCTCTGAAGTACGAGCTAATTTAGTCCTCCCCAAAAGGCTTTCCACATAACTAAAATCGTTCCCAGTTCCTGGGGTGCGAACAAAAAGTGGGTACTTCCGACAATAGTTGACAACAGAAAACTTTCCTCCGTTTTGAAAGCCCCTACTGGTCAAGGACTGCCCACTGACATGTAAAGTGACCAATCACCGTTAGTTTTATTCAACATGACAGTGTTAATGTTGCTACAAAACACAGTTCTGCAGTTCTGCAGTAGCAGTCAGATATGACTGTTAAAAATATTTACAGCACAGATTATCTGGATGCCTTCTCCCATTATTTTACATGATTTGGTATTGCCTAGCCAGCAGCAAAAACACAAAAAGATGTGGACTATTATAAACCTGTCAAACAACTCTATGGCAAACAGCACTTACATGTCTGGGTTAGTGGGCTATTAACTGTTTTTCAAGACTATTCTGCTATTACTACCATCTAGTCTATGTAATACGTTACAGGTTTAAATACTACTTCATGCTGTAACTGTAGGGATAATATATTACTCCCTCTATGAACTGCATTATGTACATATTATGTAGCTCTATTGTTTACATCAAATTCATTCTTTATTCATCAGTCTGTCCCTTTAATGGCTTGCAACTGTTTGTGTTTAGCTTCAAAGGGCGCCTTTGACGATGGTCAAATTTTTTACATTCTGTTTCGGACATCCTAAGGCACAATACTTTTTTTTTTCTTATTCCGTGGATCAGTTTTTTGCCAACACTACTGCAGTAACATAACTGTGATGTCTGCTTCCAAACGGTCTATAATGCAAAGAATGGCTGAACATTATGCATTAAAACACCTAAAAATTTGTTGGAGATGTCTGTAAAGTTTAAAATGAACTAACCCAGTAATTGAAAAGAGATAACAATATCTTAGCATGTACACAACAACAATGTACACTTTGTCAATAACCATTCCAAACAGCAATTTGGGTGATATGAATACTAAACCTGGCTGCAATGTCAGCATTGGTACTTTCAGTTTTATCCCCATATGCTCCAGATATTCCTTTTTCAGTTAGGTACTTCACATGATCTTCAATGATGGATGTGAGAGGACATAAAGCTATGAAAATGGGATCACTTGGCAATACTTTCAAACGTTCACAAAGGGTTGGCAAAGCTTGGACAATGATACTATTCCCCTGTCCAGTATAGTCTTGAACATTTTTTAATCTTTCTAACCCATGAACTTCACAACCTTTAACTTTAAATCCAGTGTTTAGTTGCTCATGTAATGCTCTTATTGCCACAGTCTTCGTGAACACAGTCTTTGTTTCCTGGTGGATCGTAAACCACAACAAGACCACAACAAATAGGCTCCCGTATATCCACTAAATCAGCCATCAGATTTTGACTGCTGACTTTGTGAAAGTGTTTCCAGTTTAGTGTGCCATATGCCCCAGATGTTTGGCGAATGGAGTGTAGGCAGCCGTGGGTGTGACTTCTGAGGCTAAGACTACAAAGGCAGCAACTTCTCATACAAATAGCGATCTGGACAAAAAGTGGCCTTGGAGACTTGAGGCAACGTTAGAGGAATGACTCAATTTTATATACTATGGTGTCTTTACAATTGCATTGCCTATGTCCACATTAATTGTGACTCAAGTCTCCCATGTGCTTATAATGTACAGACTTTCTGAAGGCAGTATAATGAGGCTTTTGGACAGAATAAAGTGCTTTACTGTCCTGTCCATCACAATAAATAGTTAAACTCTATTAATAAGGATCTGCAGTATAAACAAGCAAACCAAAAATCAGGCCTTGGCTAAAACACTGTATATCTTTATTCTGCACAGGAAAATATGTTATGTTTTATGAATTTCTGTAATACTGTGAAAGCTGCTTTCATTTGTAAAAGATTAGAATAAATATGGGGGATGTACGGTCCTGAGGCGTTTGCATATGACTGCCTTCTTTTTACTGAAAGACATTTTTTCAGAGGGACTGTGTGGGATAAGATGGAGGGACGTGATATTTTCATTCGTGTGTTGTCTTTTCACCCGAGGTTCGGCGTTTCCTTTCATGCAGCCACATGTGGAGCGTCTCTTCCTCTGAAGTTGTGTTTGGATTAGGACAGGAGGAAGGGAACTCTCGCACATTTTCCCCGGAACTCTGTGTTTGCCTGAACTTCTCACAGAAATTAAACAATTCCACACACACCATGAGAGGGAGAGAATGGAAAAAAATTATATGAGCATGGGAGTCATATTGGGTAGTGTGAGAAAAGGACAGTAGAAAAAGGGAAACCAGAAAAGAGGGTCGTGACACAGGGATAAATAAGTATTTTTGCAAAAGGAGATAAAAGAGAGGGGAAAAAAATAAATTAATTTATTATGAAAGGTATTTGACCCCTTCATGATCTTCAAGACAAATCGTGTTCATTCAATGCAACATGAAAGGAAATTTTGAATAATGTAGCCTACTGGTTGCTTTTTGTGTGCAATTACAATGAATGGGATTGGAGCTTTTTGACTCATGCTCATATATTTTTTGAAGTCCTCTGAAATCATCAATAGCTTTGTGTGAGGAACAGGCTGAAATTTAAGCTGTTAATAGCTGGACATCTTGACATCCTTCCTAGCTCTCCATCATGACATGTTCACGAGAGTTCACAAGAGTTCATGAGAGAAGTGATGTCAAATTCTAATGAACAAATCCTACTTTTGAGTCAAATCTTTTTAATTAAGCAGTTGATTTGGTTCATAAATATGGTCTGAATGATATGTTCACAAATTGCACTGATTCGTTTTTTTAAAAGTTAAAGTCTTAATTATACAGTCACAGTTCACAGCAAAAAATAATATGATCAATAAGTAATGACTAATGTTTTAACTCATCAAAATAAGTTAAGCAATTTTCAACTGTTTTTATAAGTTATACAAGATTCAACAATTTTTTTTAAGTTAGTTTATTGTAATTTAAGTTGAAATGACTTTTAAACATCCAAGTTGATTGTAGGCTACTTAAAAATGTAAGTTTAAAAAAAAAAAAAGTGTATTCTAAAGATCATCTTAGTGGAGGGAAAATTAACAGTGAATCAAAAATCTGTTAACTGTTTGTTGTTGATATATCTGATTTGATATACATCTAACTTAAAATCCAGCATGTATGGACCTATTTTATGACATTTTTTGTTCTTTTTTTAAGCTTGAAGGTTTCAGTGCACAATCATTTAAATTGCACACTCAAAATATACAGGGTTCCACTGAAAAAAGAAAATCATTCAGGTTTGGACATGAGAGTGGATAAATAATGGCAGATTTTTTATTTTTTTATTTGGTGAACTATCTCTTTAAGTGTGATTTAAAATTAAGAATAAATACTACCTGGAAGACATCTCATCTTCATGGAAAATAAAAAAACAGACACAAAAAGGTCTTTCATGAAATAAAATGGGTAATTATGTGCAATTAGGTGTGTATCACGCTAAGAACTTAGAGAGAGATTTTCGATGTTTTTATATGTTTGAAAGCTGTTGGCGTGTTTGACAGCATTACCTGCACAGGTATGAGGACAAGCCGGAACAGTCACGCCTTTAAGCTAATCAGTGGTTGTGTTTGGGAAAACTCGATGTTAATCATCATTTCTGCAACTCCAGTTGTCATGCATGCAGAAAGAATGGTTTAAAAAACACTTTCTGTCTATAATTTACACAGTGCAAAAAAATAATATGATCAATAAGCTATGACAATGTTTTTACATTGCTTTAACTCATCAAAATAAGTTAATTAATTTTCAACTTTTTTATATAAGTTATAAAAGATTCAACAAATTTGAATGTGATTAAGTTGAAATTACTTAAACAACCAAGTTGATTGTACTTAAAATTTTAAGGCAACAATTTTTTTATTACAGTGCACTTTGAAAAATAATGGAGAAGAACATTTCACATGTATAATTTTAAAAGTATGTGGCACACATGTATTGATCCTGATGTAGACAATAATTTTGAGTACACCTAACTTTTTTTACTGCTTTCACTAAAACACAATATGCTTTTCTTTAATTGTGCAACAAACAAATGACAATGCATTTCTGGGCAACTACTTTTTCATCATTTATCCAGAAAACTAACATCTGCACTGTAACTAAATTACACTTCAAAGTTTTCATTTACTGTAAAATTGTGTGCCTCAAGTCTCAAAGAGAGCACACACACACACACACACACTAAGAAACCTTACACATGGAGGAACATGTCAAGGACTTAACACCTGGACAAGCTGAAAGGAACAGAGGAAAATGCCTTTTAATCTGTCCAAGATATGGTTTCATAGCTGTGAGCACTTACCTCATCTTTGCCTATCCGACCCCCTTCTGACACCCTCCTGACACCCTCCTGCACGCAAAGATTACTGTATACCCATGCACATTCCTCCAGCTCTTATATCAAAACAGCCTCAAATCACCTGCCACTCTCACACACAGACACACACACCCAGGAAAAGCCTGTGGCCCTTTCCCCATTCCTCGAAAAAGAAAAGGGCCTTGAAATCATGACACCAGAGGGGCCGAGATATTTAAACTATTTCCGAAGACTGAGTGATGCTAAGGCTTATCAAATCTGTGAGTTTTCTAAATAACATGCATTTGGTAAGTTCACATATGAAAGAATGAGATTTCAATTGCTACTCCTGGACATCAAGATCAAATGGAGAATGAATGTAGACATTTTCTAATGTCTCCTTAGAGCTCCTTGTAGCTCAAACAGTAGAGTGGCGGTGCTTGCAAGGTCATGGGTCCGATTCCCAGGGAAAGCAAGAACTGATAAAAATGTAAATGTGTAGCTTGAAATGCAATGTAAATCACTTTGGATAAAAGTGTCTGCCAAATGCATACATGTAAATGACCCTAGGAATATCTTTTACCTGAAGTTTCAGTTGATATCTCAACTTTGTCACACACTGAATATTGAAAAATTTAAATATTGAACATGTATGCAAAATAGATGATAGATGACAGACAGACAGACAGATAGATAGATAGATAGATAGATAGATGATGTGCATGAAAGATGCGGTTGGTGGTCAGTTTATGTGTAAATGTACATTTTTGACCAATGTTTTCCACTTTTGATGTCATTTCTAGTGAGAAATGAATATTATAGTAAATAAACATTTGTTTAGTTATCACCAAAGCTCTCTCTATTTTGTTGTACATGATTAAATAGTTATGCTGCCTTAGAAGTCTGTCCGAAATCAGTTTCATGAGGTACCTTCATGCACAAATACTGCCTGTCATTGCCTGATATAGCGCTTTTTGTCATTGACTGATATAGCTCTTACATAAATGTAGTAATACAATTAATATATAATTTTATGAATTGCACATGGAATATTTGATATATGGAAATTATTATTACATCTAAAAATGGGATAAATCATAAAAGTCTTGCCCACATTCAAATATAGTCATTTAAACATATTTTGTCATTGCAATAGATGCATATATAGAAATGTCTTCTCTGCACACTCAGTGTCTAATACCCTGATGGCCCATTTATCATTTATTTTTAAGAGATTAGAACTGATAGGCCAACCTAAATGAAACATAACTGAGAAGTCTTTTAAGCCACTCTGGGCAATAAAAATTTCCTCTGGGTACATTTAAATGTCAGATTACAGACATAGTCTTCGTTTTCCCCCTATGTATAGGGCTATGAGTGAATCCTGCTCTGAAGCAGTCAAAAGCGGGCGGTCCCAAAATATGCTACAGACTTGATAAGAAATAAATAAAAAAATATGATAAAGTTTGAAGTGAGAACAGAGTCAGACAACACCCCTCTTCCTCTCTGTTCGTGCTTGAACGTCAGCGCATCACACGCTGACACACGTCAGAAAACAGGGTCAGGTACATTTTTCAAACACAGTCTCTTTGAGACACTGATCTTTTGGGAAATGCTGCTCTCAAAAGTATTTGATTAAACATAGTGCGGAGAAAACACACACTCCGCTGTTTTAATCCTCTTTCTTTTACCCTCTTTTTCTCTCGCATCCCCTCCTCTCGCTGAGAAAGTGATTAGAGGGAACATTCTTTTGCCTGACACACACACACACCTTTTGTAGGGACCCTTTGAGTGTCACATTGAAATGTGTGTGCTTTCTAGTGAAGCCACTGACTGGATGAATGAAAGGAGAGGTTGGTGCAATCGATATACAAATGCAATGAAAGAGGAATGGAGAGAGAGAGAGAGAGAGAAAATAGAGACTTTGTAACTTTGACTTTGTGTGTGTTTATATATGCTGCCCTTTGAGTGTCTTTTATACATCTGTATAAGTATGTATACTCTCCTCCAGCTGCAGAGAGACTCTCAGTGCTTCTACTTGCACTTTAAAAGTCCATTTCTTTATCACAAGTAGATAAAAAAACACACAATGCATTGAGGCAAAAGTTTCTGTGGCATATCTCCAGATGCCGGGAGGGGAGCTAATTTAGGGAACACTCGTATGGGTCGTATTTGAAGACCTTTATGGTCGTATGGGTTGGAGGACTTGCTGGTGTGCTTTGGATCATTGTCCTGTTCCATTATCGACCAAGCTTTAGCTGTGGGACAGATGCCTCACATTTGACTCTAGAATACTTTTGTATGCAGAGGAGTTCATGGTCGACTCAATGACTGCAAGGTACCCAGGTCCTGTAGCTGCAAAACAAGCCCAAATCATCAACCCTCCACTAGCGTGCTTGACAGTTGGAGGTGTTTGTGCTGATATGCTGTGTTTGGTTGTCACCTAACTTGACACTGCATTATGGCCAAACATCTCCACTTTGGTCTCATTGGTTCAAAGGACATTGTTCCAGAAGTCTTGTGGTTTGTTCAGATGCAACTTAAAGCAAACCTAAGCCGTGCTACCTTATCATTTTTTAGAGAGAAGAGGCTTTCTCCTGGTTACCCTTCCAAACAAGCCATACTTGTCCTGTCTTTTTCTAATTGTACTGCCATGAACTTTAACATTTAACATGCTAACTGAGGCCTGTAGAGTCTGAGATGTAGCTCTTGGGTGTTTTGCCATTTCTGACATTGGGGTGCATTTGCTGGGACGTCCACTCCTGGGAAGATTGGCAATGGTCTTGAATGTTTTCCACTTGTGAATAATCTTCCTTAGTGCACAATGATGGACTTCAAATAATTTGGAAATAGCCATATAACCCTTCCCAGATTGATGGCAGCAACAGTTGTTTCTCTAAGATCATTGCTGATGTCTTTCCTCCTTGACATTGTGTTAACACACACACACACGTGAATGCTCCAGACCAGCAAACTTCCAGAAACTTCTGCTTTTATAGAGGTGATCACACTTGCTGATGATCAGTTAATCAAATGCATTTTCTGGCACCTGACTGCCACATACCCTTATAATTCCTATGGAAGGGTGTACTTAGTTTTTCAAATATGGCTTCTCTGTTTTGGCCTATAGTTTTTGTTAAAGAAATAATGACACAGATGTTGTTCATCTGAGGTTGTATTTAAGACCTGCTAAGGACCAGATGATTTTTGTAATTTTTTTATTGTTATGTCATGATAAAACCACAGAATTCAAAAAGGGTGTACTTTCTTTTTCACATGACTGTATATATAGGACACTATTGGTCAAATGTTTAGAATAATAATGATTTTTTTTTTATGTTTTGAAAAAAGTTTTGTGAAATATTATTACATGCTAACTGAGGCCTGTAGAGTCTGAGATGTAGCTCTTGGGTGTTTTGCCATTTCTGACATTGGGGTGCATGAAATGTATTATTTATTAAACATATTTTAAAATGTAATTTATTCCTGCGATTTATTCAGCAGCCATTACTTCAGTGTCACATGTGTCACAGTTCTGTTAGTTTGGACTTTTAGTTTGTTTTATCACATGTATCCTGTCTCCATGGTCACGAGCATTATGAGTTAGTTTAGTTCAGCTGTGTTTAATAAGCACCTCGTTATCTGCACTTCTTAAGTTCCTGCTTGTCTGTTGTTCATTGTCTGGTCTTGTATGTGTTTGGCTGTGTCTACACTAGCTGTCTGTATTACCTTGTGGATTATTAAATTATCTTGAAAACCTTCGTCTTCGTGCCTTCATCGACAGAGCAACTGTTACAACATGTTACTTCCGAAATCATTTTAATATGCTGATTTGATACATTTCTTTTTATTATCTATTCTTATCAAAGTTGAAAACGGTTGTGCTGCTTAATTATTTTGTAGAAACTTTTTCAGGATTCTTTAATGAGTAGAAAGTAGAAAAAAAACAACAACATCACTTCAGGTGACATTCAAATATTCGCAAACACATTGACAGATGAAGACAGTAACTTGAAATGGCTTGTTTATAATATTAACATGAATGTGCTTTCAGTAGAAATCAAGAGTTTATCTAAAAACTATTTCATTCCCTTTAAAAAAAACATAATGCATCCTTATTACATGTTTGCTTTAAGAAAAATAGCTTTTCTTGAGGATAAAGGGCGCTTGGTGTGTTTAATAATGTTAGCATGTCTGTAAAAGAAGCGCTCTTGCTTCGCCTCTTGCGTGATTGTACCCAATTATGATTCTGTTTCATCTTGCTGCAGATGTTAGGCAGAAGTGGGTCTTAAAAGAACAGGGGCGCCGGCTGAGGGGTGTCAACAGGCCCACCGTCAAATCCTCTTTGAGGCCAGTGTCAGGTACTTTGACTGGCGGGCCTTCGTGAGGAGAGATTCTCTTCTCATCTGTCCGGAGAGCATGACAGGTGAGTGCCACATCAAATACGGCTGAATGGAGAGAAGTATAGTGATCCTTCACAGCAGAGAGCTAGATGACACATGTTTGTGCCAAGGTGAGGGACAACGACCTTGGTGTCGCTTTCTTTCACACCGTCTCAGTTTGGTGAGGGTTCAGGCTCTTTAATGAAGCCGCATTTGCTCACAGGAGTGAGTGGAATGATACTTTTTACAGCTTCTCCAACACTGTTCAAACAGCAAGACAGCAGACAGTAGCCCAGACAACGTGAGGCCATAAAACAGAAGCCTTTCTTATCAAGTCAAACAACTGAAACATATGGAAGCTTGTTTCTACCATGAAATAATAATAATTAAAAAACACTTTATTTAGACTTTTTAGATCTCCCCATTTTTATTTTTATACCTCCCCGTTTATATCTCACAATTCGGAATTTATCACTTGCAACTGCAAGTTTATATGTAACAATTGTGAGATAAAAGTCTAAAGATTGATGAGACTTTTTAGGTGGGTCATAGCATAAAAAAGTTTAAGATCCCCAATAAAGAATATACATTAAGCAAGTTAGTTTTTTTAGGTCTTAGTTTTTGTAGGGGATCCCAAACTTTTTATTCTAGGACCCTCCTAAAAAGGTATAATCGATCTTTTTTAGAATTAAATATGAGAAGAATGATGCATACAATTTTTTTGTTCCTTATCATATTATTACATTGACCAGGCCTGCTTATCAATTTCAGTGAATTTTCATAACCGAATGGTAAGCTATAAAAAATTATTTTAGCTAATAATATCAGCTTAAAGGCTTTTGAAGTAATGATCTATTGAGTCTACAGTTGGCAAACGGTCTGTGTTTGTGCTCTGATCATCAAAGGTTTCTTTACAATGTGTTTTGCAGCGTTGAGCTGTGTAGCCAATCACAAACATATCTGTTGATTTCGTAAACGCAATGTCCAATCAGAGGTGTTTAAAGCTACACTGTGTAAGATTTTCTTCCATCTAGCGGTGAAATTATAAATGACTAACTGAATATTACTTTCTAGCCCCTCCATTCCGAGGGCGTTTTAACTCCTACGGTGGCCGTATTATTCCAAGATTAGCATGGCTTCCAGTTCGACTTCGTCCATTGTGTACAAAGTAAAAGCAATGAAAAATAACTAAAATTTACAGTGCCCTTTGATATAGCCTACAAATGGCGCCAGTAAAACTATTCATCGCCTGTGCTCCGTCATACATACATCCAACATAACATTTATGTTACAAGGTAAACAATCCTTTTTCATCAATGACGCGAGGAAAAGTATCCTAGACGTCGTTCTAGCGTTATGCACAACCATGCTATAGTTAGCCAAGCAACTATAAAACTTCGAATTTACACAAATAGGCTGAATTACCTTTGGCGTACCTTTTAAAATCCTTGCTCCTCATGAGCTCTTTCCATCTTGGAAAAGCCACTTCACTATTGGCTTTGGTCTTGTTGATTTACCTGTCGCGTTGTTGTTTTAATTCTCTCTTTCGCTTCCTTGGCGACTCTGTTACATGTTCTCGAGAATAGGCGTGATCTTCCATCTTCAACAGGCTTTCAAATCTGCCGGCAGTCGCGAGTAATCTCCCCCTCGCATTCGTCACGGTGCCACTGAGTGTAAAAGCGCGAAAGGCAAAGCTTGAATTTCCAGGTATGTCCCTCTTTGGCTAATGTATTTTCAAGATGGAGGCCCAACATGGCTGCCGCCATTCGAGCGACTCGCTCGTATTCTGAATGGCAGATTCTACGCTTACGAGAATACTTGATTAGTTGGTGGAAGTAATTACACATGAATGAGCACATATAATTTTGAAAGAACAAAGTGTTTTTTGCTAAGAATCAACTTAAAAAATGACACAGTGTAGCTTTAAAGGTCCCATTCCATGGATTATTTTTATTATTTTATCATGTTTCCAGGGGTGCCCTTATAATGTTAGTATGTTTTTTAGATCAAAAATTGTTATAATTTAGAAATAAAAGGCATATTTCCTAGCCTGATTTCATTCCCTGGTTTGAACACTCTGTTTGAAGGGGCGTGTCTGCTGTGAGACTTCAGTGTAAACGCCCACTGCTGTGATTGGCTGACATGCTTGCATATGAAATATCTGGCATTACATGTGGAACTATCTGGAAAACTTTTATTATTACAGCTATTATACGTTTTTACTATTACAACTATCGGGATTAACGAATCGTGAGAAGTTTTTTAAGTATTTAGATCTATTTCAATCACATAAAAAATTGCAGTGAGCGTTGAGCAGATGACAGTCTGTTGATCGCGTGAAAAAAGATCTTATCATTGCAACGCAGTTTCTGCACTCACTAATGATTTCACCAATGCAAACATGAGGCATATAAATACAGTAAGAGCTTCATTGTGCAGTGTAACAGCGTCATTTATTTCATAACGAGTTTTGGCAAGTGTCCAGATAAACTCACGCTGTGTGATTGATTGACAGCTTGGACGATTGGAAAGGGATTGTTCTTTGATCGCTTTCTGTATATTAATCACAGTTTAAGTAAGATTATTTTCATCCTACTAAGAGAAACGATGTTAAGTTGATCGCTACTTCCATATTAAATCACTACTTACCGCTTGCTGGAATATAGTTGAAATTGCCCCCTTCGTCAGTATGAAACGCTGAGAGAAGCCTGCTTGATATTATCCCAGGTTAGAAAAACAGTCCGTGGTGAAATGGACAGAGCAAACTAACAACTTCGAATTAAACTTTTGCGGTATCCGATTATAGATTAACATCAACCGTCTGTTGACATTTCGCCATCAATACGCCTGTGTTCCTGTGGGCGGAGGTTAATCTAAACACGGTTCTGGTGATGTCACTAATGAAGGAAGTAGAGGGGTGTAGTCCAATCGAGCCGTTTTTTTTGTAGTCAACTTCTGTTAAATAAAATATCTCGCTTGGCATTGAACTTTGAGCGTTATAATTTTACAGATATTATTTATACTCTAACAACAACATTACACACTAACTAAACTTTGAAACATGGAATCGCATACAACGGGACCTTTAAGTTAGAATCCACTCACTGCTCAAAACGGCAGAGTTGTGTCTAGTGCTGAGTTCTGACCAGGCCTGGTCCAAACACAGAATTTTGCTATATTAGGTAAGGCAATTATTTTTATTGGCTGCCATGCCAATTCACGCATACAGTGTGCTTGCTTTCTGTTAAAATTAACAGTGGTTTGTGCTGTTAATGTGTAGGTTGTTGCAGGCAACACATAACTTGAAACTGTTTCATGTAACCCCCACTCCCTGCAGTGATATTCAACAAGCTTGTGGTTCATGTATGTAAATACAAGTTATGTCTGACAACGAACATATGAATTGAATTCAAGAATCAGTTTTAGTTCAGAACGAACCTTTTACCTCTGCTTCCAAATGTTGTAGTTACAGCATCTACCAGCAGGGGCTAACATTGTAACTCTAACCAGCAAAAACACACACAGATGTTCCAGCAAAGTAATATTCATCACATTGACTATGAGCAAGGTTTCGCAAACAGTAATTTATAATTTCTTTGAACTTCTTTAAACCTTTATCGTTTAAAAATTTATTTTTGTGAAAAATGCTTTTTCGGAAGACTATAAAATGTCAGCTATAAAAATGTTTCATTAAAAAACTGCATTTTTTCCTCATCATTTTAAATGGTACATTTAATATTTTATAATATATAATTTCTTCAAACTTCTTCAAAACTTTAGAATTTCAAAAAGAATTTCTTTTTTTGCAAAATGTGCTTGTGCTGTTCATACATTTTTAAGTGTGGCTTAGATATATTTTGCTGCCACAGCATATCAGCAATACATGTAAAATGCATTTAAATGGCTCACATTAAACACCTCAGATTAGTCTCTTACATGTAACTAAGTTGGAAGGTCAAATGTCTGTCCTTTCCACACACACCCCTGTCTTTGAAGCAGTGATGCATCTTTAAATGGTCGAGCGGTTTCCATTATCACCTTTAGTTTTGTGTATCTCATACATCTATTCTTTCTCTGATCTCCTAAGTGCCGTCATTAACAATGTCACACACATACACATGCACAATACACTCAGGAGCTTCAGTGCTGCAGGCCATTGAGGCTCTTCAAGCTAATTACGCTGTTTAGAGTCCTTTGCTGTGTGTTTTTTTTTTTTTACACATTTTACTCTTTGCATGAGAGAAAAATGCTTTAGAAACGTGATAAGAAGCCCAAATGTGTCTGTTCACGTTTCTCTTAAATCAGCAGATAATTCTCATAGCTCTTGAGTCAGTACGAAATGTTTTCCTGGCTTGAATGTAAAATCCGGAAAAAAAAGAAATTGAAATATTTGCCAGTAATCAATCCTTTTTGAACCACCGTGGGATTAGTTTCATTGTTTAGTTGGTCCTTATCAAAGCGTATTATAATGATAAGAGATTTTCTTGAATCTCATATCTAATTGGTGTCAAGTTTAGCTTCTAATGGGAAAATCTGTATTTTGCATATTGTAATTATGGTGCGTTTTGAGGTTTTTGTCTTACTGTCCCCAATGACTCACATCAGAGGATTAAAACTCAAAGTGAATGAAATTCTGTTTAGTTTAAAGATATGATTTTTATTTCAGCCTTTTTTCTACTACAAAGGCAAGAAAGTTGCTAAATGCTGTTTATCAGGCATGCAAATGTTTTCTGAAAAAGCATGGACCAGACACACACACACAAAGACACACATAACTTTGTCCCGCTCTCATGGAACAAAGCACAGCTTCTGTGGCTCTTTGCCATGCACAGAAAAAGACTTGGCCCTAGTCAAGAAAAACTGCACTCCTTTTTAATATCTGGAGCCTTGTTAAAGACTCACTAGGGGAAAGTCACTGCAGAGACCAACAAGGCATCTGTTATGTTCTTTGTATTCTTATAAAAAAAAAAAAAAATGGAAGCAGGAGGAAATGATGCTATGGACAATAGAGATGGAGCAAAATACTCTCTTCTGTTTGAACTAAATGGTAAAACAGATAAAGTGGAATTATGTAGGATTGCTTTGATGTCATTCACTTATTGTGTAACCCTTTGGTACAACTACATTTGATTTACACTGTGTAATGTTCAAACACTTATCCTGCAACAACTATTCAGATGGTCAGAAAGTAGATTGCCGATCAAAACATTCACGCACATACACTTGTCCGGTCTCTTTTGCTCTCTCTGTCCTCAGCAGACACAGAAGCAGGAAGGAACTGCACTGCAGGCTTTGGCCGGCTCTTTCATGTCTTTGTAGTTTTATTAGTGTTGTCATTAGGGGTTTTATGGCTGGTGTTTGCCCCATTTTTAAGTGCTGCTGTATTTAGAAGAGGTGTGATATGATGCCTGTGTTGATTGGGCTTTTTTTGAATGAGCATCTGTCCCTCTGAGGATCATAAACAGTCAACCCCTCTCCCAAAGGGAACATTTATATACACTGTATTTGCCTTAGGGTAGAGATCCCCTGAAGTGGACACAGCAGTCTAAAAACAGTCTGTCGATAAAAATTACATTTGAAACTTGTCAAAGACTGCAAGCTATTACTGCAAAATAAAACCCTTGAGGATGAAACAAGACCCCTTTGAGAGTGGCTCAAACTTATCAAAAATAAATAAATAAATGGACATGAAATATTGTTTTGAACTTATGAGAAAGAGATGACAAAGTATAGATGTGAATTATGCAGGAAAATAGTTGTGGTGTAATTTTAGTATCACTGAGATACTATTATAGATTTTATGAATATTTTGAATAAAACTTTTATTTTTATGTTTTCTATTTTCATTTTCATTGTGCTATTGTGATTTTTATTGTTTTATGTGTCTATAGGTTTTATAAAGTGTTTAAATATTTTAGTCCAAAATGTTTTTTTTTATGGTTTTTGTTTGAGTTTACTATAATAACCCTGATCAGTTGCCATTTATTAGCAGTCATTGTACAAAAATATCTGACAACAGAATTGCTTACCAACAAAAATCTAGTTTACACATTCAAAACTACATTCATTTGTTTTTTTTATTAAAACATCATTGACTGATGACGATGTAAACTGAAAACATTTTGTCACTGTATTTGCATTTTTTTGGATACAACATGTTCTACGATTATGTGTGCAGCTCCTCTCCTGGTTGAACTTTGATTATTTCATTAAAATATTAAATATATTAGACTATATTAAAATTATTAAATAAAAATAGCTATTTTATGTTTTCATTGTTATATTAATATTAGTGCTGTGAAAAAAAAAAAAAATATATATATATATATATATATGAAGAGTTCAGATGCAAAAGTGCCATCTGAAATTTTCTTCTAGAATGATCATTTTTATCAAGCTCGTATATTTAAGTTCAGTAATTTCACTTAAATGACAATTAATAGGTAATTTTCATTGCCATTTAAGTGAAATTACTTAACTTAAATATACAAGCTTGATAAAAATGATCATTCTAGAAGAAAATTTCAGATGGCACTTAGAGGCTTTTGCATCTGAACTCTTCATATATATATATATATATATATATATATATATATATATATAACTAAAATGATACCAATGTGTATGTTGGGCCTACACAATTGGTCCAAAAGTTGTGAATGCCAATGTGTGTGCGAATGTGCAATTATGTGTGTGTTTGTAAGCCATCACCTTTTCTTGCCCTCTCACTCCCAATAACCACTAGCAGCACAAAGAGAAACGCTAGCCGAGAAGCAGCAGGGGCACCGTGGCTGTCATTACAGCCTGGCCACGGAGAGCAAATACCAGGCCTTAGCAACCTGCGGGAGGGAAGTGAGGAAAGAGAAGAGGAAGAAAGAGACAGAGAAAGGAGCGAGGCGAGTTAGCTTAGTAGTACCATAGTGAATGACCCCAACGTGACTCCTCAGCTCCTCAACAATCGCGCTCAGCCAGCTGGAGATGAGGTGTCGAGGGGGGCTCTCAGGGAACCCCCGGCTGAATTTACTGCCGACTCAGAGACCTGTGAATGAAACCCAATCAGCTCAGGTTCCTGCTCAGCATGAGCCCTGGACAAGGAGGGAAAAAAAAGAAGCGCGCGGGACTTAGCGCTAATGCTGCCGTAGCTGCCATAAAGAGCCGGCGGAGGCCCTTTCTCACTCTCAGACAAACAGCCTCTGCATTTTTATTGTCCTTCTCCCTTAATTCCCTTCCTTTTCTCTTTGCCCAGAAGTCAATTCATCACTTCTTCTAGTTAATTTACTGCTGTTTGCTCCAATGCAACACTAAAAGCGAGTGAAAGTGAGAAGAAGGGCAAGTGTGTGAGACGAGGAGGAGATTTCTGAAGAGGGGAGGATGAGGGAGAAACGGAGAGAAGAAGGAAAGGAGTTTGGGGGGATACAGAGGGAAGCAGCTGTCTATTTAAAGCAGGTTGCAGCGATGCTCAGAGCTACCCCGCTGATCAATTAGCATATCTGAATCCTCGCGCTGCACGAGGTTCCCGCTCTAGCACGCTGCTAGGTGGCACTTCTGACGGAGGCGGCTTTTGAATGCGCACACAGGAATCCAGCAAACGCTCCGTGTTCCCGATCGTTTGAACAGCCACAAAAATGACTTGAAGTTCCAACTTCAAACTGAAGAGAAAAAGAAAAAGTTTCACTTTTCCAAAAGTTGGGGGGGGGGGGCAGACGAATTTACTTGTTTTTTTTTTCTTTTTTCTGTACTTGATGTTTAATAATTCACTGTGATGTTTCTCCCGCTCTACAGAATTCTTTGGGGTGAAGGATCCAGAAGAAAAGACAGATTTTTCCTCTGAACTGTCACCAAAGGGTTAAATTTGCTATTTGATTGACTTCTATTGTGCCAGTTGTCTATAAGCTCACGCGTCCTAATTATAGCTCATGTGAGAGAGTGGGAATGTACCAAAGTTCATGTCTGGTGAACTCTGACCTCTATGTACCATTTTATACAGGGAAAAGATCAAAACATCACAGAATACAAACTTCAAATTTGCATTATTGATGGTTATATAAATAATAAAGATAGTACACAAAGTTGCATATTTTAGCATTTTGTATCACCAGTATATAGAGTACATCAGAACCACATTTCACACAGTCAAGAAGAAACCATACACTACTGTTCAAAAGTTTGGGCTCAGTAGATTTGTTTATTTGAAAGAAGTCTCTTCTGCTTACGAGGCTGCATTTATTCAATCAAAATACAGTAAAAACAGTACTATTGTGAAATATTATTCCCATTTAAAATAACTGTTTTCTATTTTAATACATATTAAAATGTAATTTATTCCTGTGATGTAAAGCTGAATTTTCAGCATCATTACTCCAGTCTTCAGTGTCACATGATCCTTCAGAAATCAGTCTAATATGATGACTTGGTGCTCTTATTATGATCAATGTTGAAAACTGTTGGGTTGCTTAATGTTTTTTTTGTGGAAACTATACATTTTTTCAGGATTCTTTGATGAATAGTCGAATAGATGAAAAGAGATGAAAGGTTCAAGAGAAATCTTGGTTACACTGCACTGAGTAATAATAATTAACATGTACTTACTATAGACCTTATGTAGCCCCGCCCCTTTTCAGCGCTGCGCTCGTTGTCGTTTGACTTCCGGTCTGTATTTTCACAGCGATTCTGCGTGTTTATTAATGAACGGCTCGTTTTAAAATATTCCCGGCCGACTGACATTTGTTAAGTCATCTGCTTTAAACATCACAGTCCTCGTGATAACTTTCGTTAACATTACATTAAGTAAATCCACTTCAAAAGCTAATTACTCCTGGACAGCAATGCCATAGAAATATACAGAGCGACCGCAAAAACTGAAGTTAAAAGACAATATTCTAAAGATGGCGGCGCCCTCGTTTCTCTGGCGCATAAGGTCTGTAGGGTTAGGGTTAGGATTAGGGTTTGCTTCAGGGTTAGTTGCATGTAATTATGCATAATTTATAGTTATTACTACAGTAACTAGATGTAACATGGACACTAACATAGTGTTACCGAAATCTTTTGTAACACCTTTACTGTCACTTTTGACCAAATTAACACATCCTTGCTCAATAAAAACACATTTCTTATCAAAAATAAAGTCATATTACATATTTTAAATGACATTTATTTAAAACATAGCAACAGTCACTTTCCTAAATAAGTATTAGGAATTATTTTAATTGTAATATTAAATTTTAAAAAAAAATATTAGTTTAAATATGCAATATATACAGTTAGTGCCATTTTTTTCATTTTCTGCTTCATGAAATTTCTGTAGGGACCCTGTGAATCACAACACAGGTTGGCCTGTTCTTAAGTTTACATGCTGGATAATTATCCCAATCAAATGTCTGCCTATTGCTAATTAGCTTTACAAATCCACAACAAATATCCCCCATAGCCCCCTTCCATCAAAACGATAAAACCCTGAGTCTACGAATACTCTGGAAAATCCCTTTCAGGTTTCATGAGGAACGCATGCTAACGCTAACACAGCAACAGTGTGTTTAATGTCTCAGACTTCACCCTGAGGGTATGTCACCATTCAGATCAAGGCAAGTCAACAACAGTGATGATGGCATTGCGTTCCCTCCCACATGGTTTAGAAAGTGAAACGATAGCAATGGTTTGTTGCTCTATTGAGCGCCTCAGTCTTCACAAAGGCTCAGACGATCCTAAAAACAACCCTCTATGTCAGATTGCATTAAAGACCATATTTGGGGGAAAAGCAGGTCAAGTTTTTCTTCTCTCTCTCTCTCTCTCTCTCTCTCTCTCTCTCTCTCTCTCTCTCTCTCTCTCTCTCTCTCTTGTTTTCTCTTTCTCGTTTTTTTTTTTTTTTTTTTTTTTTTCAGGATAGCCTTGAAGTTGGTCTCCCATCAGTCACAAAGCGTGGTTCTATTGACGGGATCCAGGGAGGGTATTGACGGTTCATAATTTGGGCAGGGAAACACAAAAAAGCCCTGCCTCCCGCTGTGCACAGCATGTCACTGCAGGCAGCGGGAGCTTCACATTTTATTAGCCTGGGAGAGCAGCCCCACTGCAAATAAAACACATTCAGCCAGCCACTGATCTCTGTCACAAAAACAATACCATCATAGCATACCGCTCTCAGCGCTCGCTCTTTCTCTCTGCCATACGCGTACATACGGGCACATGCGAATGCTTGGTGTAACTCTTTCTCCCCTTATCAGTCATTCAGTCTTTTGCTTTCCCTTTAGCTCACTCTTGAACGCCACCTCGTTCCAACTTTCTCAACATTTCTCTCTGTCAAACCCCCCCCCCCCCCACCCCCCTCCCCCCTTCGCTCTTCATAGTGTCTCTTTCATTCGGTCCCACAGTTGGACACTTCACACTTGGAGGTATAGCAGCTCAATGAACAGGCTACAAATGAGCTGATTCAAAAGAGCTCAACCTAATGAAAAAAAAAAAAAAAAAACCTGATATATTAGATTAGCTCTCCACCTGCTCCATTCTGTGTGCATGTTTCTTTATGCATATTATTATCATTGAGGAACAAGAGCACGTTCAAGTTTAAGAAATACTTTGACCTAAAAATGAAAAGGTTTTTAGACCTGTGTGACTTTCTTTCTTCTGTGGAAATGAGAAATTCTGAATTTTATGCTGGTCCTTATTTTACTTGTCATTAAAATGAACAGGCACTGAAGCTTTCAACTTCCTGTGACTCTTCTGCTATATTTCTTATCTTCTTAAGCCTTATTATGGTTTTATTTGAGGAATAGCCTGAAATTTAAGTCATTACTCATTGATAATCTTCCCCTCCCGTAAGATATTAACCATTGCGACTAAATCATTGAGTCAGTGATCAGTTTGATTTATGCACACATAATCCAGACTGGTTTTGTGAACTGAATCCACTATTCATTGAAAACATCTGATTCAAAAGTATGATGAGTTAAAGGGTTAGTTCACCCAAAAATGAAAATTCTGTCATTAATTACTCACCCTCATGTAGTTCCAAACCCGTAAGACTTTCGTTCATCTTTTGGAACACAAATAGAGATCTTTTTGATGAAATCTGAGAGCTTTCTGTCCCTCCATTGACATATGCAACTCAACTACCACTTTGAAGCTTCAAAAAGTTAATTAAGAGATCGTAAAACTAATCCATAAATGAATTGAACGCTTTAGTCCACATTTTCTGAAGAGACTCAATCACTTTATATGATGAACAGATTGATAGTCTTTTATTCACATATAAATATTCATCAACGCACACATCAGTTGTGGTAAACGGAAGCTCAAGCATGTTCGCTTGATGTGCAAGAGCCAATGAAGTTCATTCTCATGCGTTACACACAGCCCGTTCTCATCCCAAGTCGTCATATACTGACACTTTCAAAATTTCTTCAATATCTGACGCACAAAGCACCCTTTAGCGTCCATATGAGACGCATAACCCTACCACAGACCTAAACCTACCCATAACCGAAGCGTCTCATATTGACGCTAAGGGTGCTTTGTGCGTCGGATATTGACGAACTTTCGAAAGCGTCAGTTACATGACGCCTAAACCTACCCATAACCGAAGCGTCTCATATGGACGCTAAAGGGTGCTTTGTGCGTCGGATATTGAAGAATGTCTGAAAGTGACGATTTGGGGATGAGAATGCGTTGTTACACAGCACACTTGAGCTTCAGCAATAGGTTTGTTCTCGCGCACCAAGCAGGTTCGGTTGAGCTCGCTGTTTATATTCGCTGATCAAAGTTTATATTTGAATAAAAGACTAAATTAAATCTGATCATCATATAAAGCGATCAAGTCTCTTCAAACATTTTGGACTAAACCGCTCAATTCATACGGATTCGTTTTACAATCTTTTTATGAAATTTTTGAAGCGTCAAATTGGTAGTAACGTAGCTCTCAATGGAGGGACAGAAAGCTCTCAAATTTCATCAAAAAGATCTTCATGTGTTTCGAAGATGAACGAAAATCTTATAAGTTTGAGAGTGAGTAATTAGAGTGAGAATTTTCATTTTTAGATGAACTAACCCTTTAATGAATCAGACATTGTAACTTCTCTCATGAACACAGACACATACTTACAAAAGTGACGAAAAGCCTCATCATGACCATATCGTTGACGTGTCAGTGTCTACCTATGTGAAAAAGAAGTGTGCTTAATTTAATGTGCACTTGTAGTGTACTTCAAATCTTAAAAGTATATTATAAAAAACTGTACTTGCAGATAATATAATATTAGGCCACTGAAATAAAAAGTCACTAGAGTGTGAGTACACTTTTATGACTGTTTCTTAAAACACTTTGAAATAAGTGCACTTTGTAATAATGTCAAATCAAAAGTTTTACTTTAAATCACACTTTACATCATTAAAAAGTATTCTTATAGGGATTTGTTGACTAACATACTAAAGCACATGTAAAGTACTTGATTATATTTGAACTGTAATGTGTTATACAGTATTATTACATTTAATCTACAGTACATATAGATATATTAACATAAAACTTACATATTAAGATTAAGTCCTACTTCATTGAGAACTTAAGTTTATTCTTTTAAAGTATATTATTTCAGTAATGATTATTCTTTTTAAAAGTATGCTAAACTGTTCTTCTTTTTCACACGGGTACTAATGTGATGATACTACGACATACAGACCCCTGCATTCACACACAGACGGCAGGGGTTGCATTTTTACACCACATGGTGTCCTACAGAGGATTACCGGCTGTCTACGTTACCATGTTTACCGTCGTTTTACTTTTCTAAGAGACAACTGAGCAAACACAAGGCTAAATTGTAAAGGGAAGATTGCCAATATTTATCTTTAAAGTCTTAAACTTAGAAAAATGAGCAAAGATTTGTTTCAAACTATGTTGTAAACCCTTGTATATAGAGAGCAAACAGATCTTGTTGCATCAGCATGGGGATAATAAAGAAGTTGTGCAACTTGAAGACTCACTGACAAATATTGACTGCTAACAATCTGGCCTGTGGGTATGAATCATCAAAAACTCAACTGATCTGCTGCACAGAATAAAGATAGATGTGAGTAGTTGTAATGATGTGTGGTATAACACACACACACACACACACAATATATACACTAAATATCACAGTCCTCTCATGCTAACTCAAAAGGAGTAACATCATTTAAGGTTGAACGGATGGATAGATGGATGGATGGATGGATGGATGGATGGATGGATGGTGCAATTTCAAAGAGTGAAAGTGCAAAATTTTCGACATATCCTAATCATTTTGTTAGCAACATGTATTCACTACTTCAATGAGCTCATTGTTTCTGCCTTTAATTAATACATTATTTAAATTAATACATGATTAGCTAACTGCATGATTTGTATTTGTACATTTCTGAAATACATAACTTGAACGCAGTCACCTCTGATAACAAATCACTCTAAATTGTAATGTAGACACATGCATTTTCTGTAACGCTGCTTTTGAAACGATATGTATGTGCTATACAAAGCGCTATACAAATAAATGTGTGAATTGAACTGAAAGTATTAAAAACAAAGCAAGCATTCACTGAAAACACACATACAATGTATTAATAGTGTTCTCCAAAACTCTTCCTCCCTCTCTGCTTTTGTCAACTCTATCCAACTCACTGGAGGTTTGAAATATATTTAAATAAAATCTGCAGATGCCTTTTTTTTGTTCCATTACATGGAACTCTCTTTAATCTAGCCGCACTCAAAAAGATATTCAAACATCTTACATAAATTATGCTCTCAGTATTAAAATCAAAGGCCAACGCCACCAGTCCCAGGGCTGTGGGAGAAAACTTTTGATGGACAGAAGGAGAGAAAGACACAAACTTATGATAAGCATATGTCATACATTTCTTTCTGCCTTTCAAAAGATGCCTCACTTTATAGGCACCCTAGGTTTGTACTGCAATACAGTGCAGTATTCTTGATTCACTAAATGATCTGGTCTAATCAAAAAATAGTTGTGATTAACATAATTCTCAGTTGTGTTGGATAATATAATCGTTCAAACTGAAGTTTGGCTTTTGGGGCCCGCCACTGACAAATGTTATACAGTAATCGTTATTGCTTATGCTATTCACTAAGGACATGCGGATGAAAATGATTTCATTTTAGTGTGTTTTTTGTCCAATATTTAAAGTCATTGTCATGTCAAATTCTCATCTCTCACTTATCTTAATTAAGATAAAACAAGTTTACAACGATCATTATTTTGTTAGTAATACATTAAAAACGTCTGCATTCAAGATAATAATCATATTCGTTGAGATACATACTGTTCAAAGGTTTGGGGTCAGTAACAAAAAAGAAAAGAAAAGAAAAGAAAAGAAAAGAAAAGAAAAGAAAAGAAAAGAAAAGAAAAGAAAAGAAAAGAAAAGAAAAGAAAAGAAAAGAAAAATAAATTAATACTTTTATTTATTAAGGATGCACTAAATTGATCAAAGGCGTCAATAAAGTGACATTTATTATGTTACAAAAGATTTCTATTTGAACTTTCTATACATCAAAGAATCCTGATGAAAAAGTTAAGCTGCGCAACTGTGTACTCTCAACATTAATAATAATAAGAAATGTTTCTTGAGCACCAAATCAGCATATTAGACTGATTTCTGAAGGATCATGTGACTCTGAATACTGGAGTATTGATGCTGAGAATTCAGCTTTGACATTACAGGAATAAATTACATTTTAAAATATGAAAACAGTTATTTTAATTTGTAATAATATTTCCCAATATTCCTGTTTTTATTATATTTGTAATCAAATAATTGCAGCCTTGGTGAGCATAAGAGACTTCTTACAAAAACATACAAAATCTTACCAACTCCAAAGCTTTGCAAATGTGAGCAATAACTTATTACAACAAAATATAATGAGCAATAATAGGTTAATATGTCACTAAATTTTGATTGTCATTGTTCGTTTGACTGTATAAACAAGACTCAGTTTGTCTGAAGATCTTTAACAGTTTTAGGCATCATTCTCTTAATGCTGAGATCTCACAGTCTCTAGCTCAATGTCCACCTTGTGGAGACCCCTGGAAACTCAGGCTTAAAATCAATCTTAAAATGTGTGACAATCTCTGGAAGACAAGACCAGGCACAGACAAGGCTTTAGCCTATCCCAGACTAAAATGCATGTTTGAGCTGTTTTAACTGAAAGTGACTTGCATATCTTAAAATATGTCAGTGCCATTGTTTTTTCTTAAGATGCATACTAGTAATGTTTTTTTCTAAGGCACGTTTATAAAAGCTACTTAAATGTTCTAATTGAACTAAGGTCTAATCCTGGCCTAAGCCCTCTCTGTGAAACCAGGCCAATGTGTTACATCCATAGACTGTAAAAGGTTACAACCTATACTGCTCGTCTATGTCAGGGGAAAAAACATAAATAAAACTTACATAAATGTTTATATGAAATATTAAAAACAATGTACAAAACAATTGTCCTAGCAACTGAAGTCCTCTAATGTCCTTTTCACTACCCAGATGAGCAGACTGATATATGGCATTGCTAAGGATGATGGGGAATATTAGGATATTCATGTGTCAAACATGCATCACATATTCTCAAAATATACATGTGTGTGTAAAATGATACATGTTTCATTACAGTATATTAATGTCTAATGAACAGGTAGTTGCCTTTCACCTGTGTGCTCTGCCTTGGTGAAAAAAATATATAGCAACATCTATTTTTGACTGTCGTGGTGAATCATAAGTGTGATTTCTGTCATTGCAGATCACTTGAATATTGGAGCATTTTGAAAATACATTATGATACAAAAAATCGAATTCCTTCTAAAAAAACATGATAAATTACATAAATGTCTGTGTGTCTGTGCAGATGTAGAGATAGAGGAGCCCAGCATCGGTCCATCAGTGTTACACTGACACACTAACAATGCCATTTTTGTAGTTGTGTTGATTTGCACAGATCCAAGGCAAATTTGCATTGCAAAACCTATGTCAGAAACTGTATCTTCCTCGAATTTACATTTAGATAAAGTAAAAATATATTTTATTACTACTCATCTTTCAGTAGTTGTTCATTTATTGTGCTTTAAAACTAATGTTATTGAAATGTATTGATTGATACTGTTTTAGATAGATGTGGTTACATTTATACACTCTACAACAAGATGCAAAAAGTATCAAAAAGTCTGGTTTCAAAACTTATCACAATACATCTACACACTAATAGTGTAATAGAGCAATAATCTGTTTGCCTTAGCTTCATCTTTGTTCAAATGAAACATAACCTTTTTTGTTAAAACAAACAAATTTGCATTGACAAAATAAAAGAGACTAAGCCGTGTTTCCACCGCAGGAACTTTCCCCAGGAACTAGGAACTTTGGTGTGGTACTCGATGTGTTTTGACCGCAGGAACCAGGGTCTAAATGAAGTTCCGGGTAAAAGTTTCCCCCTCAGAAAGTCCCTGCTGGCGAGGTAGTACTTTTTCAAAGTTCAGGAACTTTCGGGCGTGGGACATGGGCACTGAATGCAGCATTTCATTTTAACCACCATTTTTGAGAATCTGATGCAGTGCGTGCAGTCCTATGTCATCGGACTAATTTGCCTAATCTTCACGGTAATTTAGACCGTGGTGGAAACCAACAGAAAGCAATGGGTAATTTCGATAATTTCCACCAAAATTAACTGGAAAAAATTAACAGGAACTTTTTTTTTCTTTTCCCAGACCTGTTGCTTTCTGTGTTCTGTGATTAGGCAAATTAGTCCGGTGATGATGCAGTCCCAGATGTTATGGTCTACTGTTGTTCAGTGCCGTCCATTGTTTGCAGTGGAAGTAAACAAACTGGAAGTCTGTAAAAGCCTGTAGACAACAACAAAATTACACATTTCCAACATCTCAATTGCTAATGACAGGGAAGATGATTTTTCATCACACCACCAGCCCACCACCAAATTGGTCTTCATTATGAATACCAACCTGTGTGTTTTCTTTTATGGTAGATCAGTCCTCCGGCTGCCATCACGACCCCCATCACCAGCCCCACAGACCCAAGAATTATCTTAGACCTCTCAGACTCGGATAGAGAAGGATCTGTAAAGTGAAAGAAAATTCAAATTGTCCAACAATCTGATTCTTAACACTAAATTAAACATAACTCTGTTCTTACCCCAGTGATAGACCATGGGTGTATGAGAGCTGGCGTGCTCCACCACACAGGAGATCTTCTCTCCAGGTTTAGGAAAGTATTCCAGGTGGGAGTGAATCTGGTAGTACCAGTCTCCATCTGCCAGCTCCTCAGTGGAGGTCACATCAGCTGCCACCGCTTCATCATCTCTCATCCACGTCAGTTTGATGGGTTTGGGGTAGAAGTCATAGGCACTGCACACCAGAACAGCTTTCTGATTCCCAATAGCTTCCTTGTCTGACCGGATAATGACTTCTGGTTGTACTGTAAAATTGGACCGAGTTGGACATGAATTCTTATTTATGTCAAATACCAAAATATAAGGTTTTGAAACCAATAATAAAATAATATCTTACATCTTTAATTTAAGTATGTGTTCTGAATAAGAAGAAAATATCTTTCACCTGTCAACCCTGCATTAGGGACAATCATATTTCCAATTTCTTTGCATTGGTTCAGCACAAATTTAGCTTGTGTAAGTAAAATCTTGTTTCTATTGTAGTCCTCTGCCCATTTCTTTCCAAATTCAGTGTAACCAATAGCCATATCCTCAGTGCTGTTGTATCTCAGATATTCTATCATGTTGTAGGTGACCGAGAAGATAAATTCAACGTTTTGTTGAGAGTCAAGTCGACAGCGAATTTGGACATATCCGTAATTTCCATGAACTGGAACAGAAAAGAAAAAAAGAAGAGAAAATAACGGACATAAAATACAAAGATTAGCTAATAAAAATAAACAAACTGTATAAAAATAGGGCACAATGTTTCAATTTTCATAAAAAAGATATTAAAAACAATGTTGTCAGAAAGAGTCATAATGAATCAGAAGTGGGATATTTGTTAAGTCAGAACCTTTGAATATTGCAGTAGTTGGGGAAATTAATCAGGAATGACATAAATATTAAATTTGACATTTGTTTAGTTGTGTTAACGCAATATGATTATTGATGGTGATTTTAGACAAAAAAATATGCTGCAATATTTAATTTTGAGAGCTTAGGAGAAATTTGGTAAATGAATTATAAATCAACACAAAAGCATTTTGTAAATAATAATAATAATAACATTTAATCTTACCTGTTTCAAATAAAGCAGACAAAAACACGGTCAAATGTACCACAAGGCTGTACTGCATTTTTTAAGTCATCCCGCTGTGTGCACTATGTGTCTTTGAATACAGTGTGTTGCATGGATCTAGAAGAAGCGAAACTAGTTCTCATATTACACTGTATATATTTAGCTTAGATTTCTCTTGCAAAATGTTAACACCGTTGATTTGGATTAATACCTGTGAGCAAAGATTCTTCTTTCAGAATTCTCCACTTTAATATATCTGAAACTCTTGGTAAGACATCTTTGTTTTTTTACTCCACAAAGTTACCATCTAAAACCCATTTGATTGAAACATTTTAACTTTGTCAATTCAATAAGAAAGTTCTAAAAAAAATAGCCAAACATTTTGGTATACATTACAAATACAGAGAAGTAGGATTATGGTTTGTAAGTAGTCTTGTGGACCAAGAACAATATAAATGTGACAGATGCAGAATGTAATTTTTGTTCTGTTGTCGTGTACAGATGATGTATACATTTGCAAAAGTGCAAAATATGTAAAAAAAAAATAAAAAATAAAAAAAAAAACTTCCAAAAATATATTTTTAGATCAGGTAAAAAAAAAAAAAAAGAAAGAAACAAAAAAGTTGTAGTTGTTCATTTATTGTGCTTTGACTGTTGTTAAAGTTTATTGATTAATGCTGTTTTATCAGGATTTTATTATTCCTTTTCTTTTGGTATGGACACACACTACCACATGACAGACTATTCTTCGCAGTATGCAAAAAGTCAGTCTGGTTTTAAAAATTTAACAAATTAATTTTTTTATTTAAGGAAATCATACTGTAACTGTAAGCAGGTTAAGACAAGTGGTTATCATCCATGTGTAGAGATCTCCAATGAAGCAAAACTATCCAAATCCACAGAAGGCTATAACAAGCAGAAGTCAAAGTACGAAAAAGCTTTGCTCCAATCCAGCAACCATCAATGAGATAAACAGAAACGCTAATAAATAGCTTTCTCCAGGTATATAACTATTTAAGTAATTAACAGCCCTAAATCCAGTTCCACTGTGGTAAACCGACCAAAGACTGACTGAATGTCATAATCAGTGAGACAGTCAAAATTCTGGTGACGGTGACCTCTGGTGGTTGAGTGGTTAACTTGAGCCAAGATCATATCAATACCAGAATATCAAGTTCATGACTGACCACAGCACCACAGGTGCAAGGATCCAAAACCGACTCACTTCTGTGAACAAACATGCTTGTATCATTTTGCGGAATAGCATTTTTCATTGCCTATTTGCCATATACTGAAGGTCAAAGTAAGTAAAAGCTTTAGGACAAATTCTAAAACTTTGAATTAATAATGTGATTTAAAATGTGATTCATTAATGATAATTTTGCTAATATAGTACAAATCGAATCAATATATGATAATCCTTCTATGAACGAAGAGTCCAAAAATACTCCATTCACGATATTGCATGAGAATCCATTGTAATACTGCTAAAGCTTGAGTTGTTGTTTTATTATGTTTATTGCAGAAATAAATGCAGAATTTTATTTTCACTTGCAGTGCAAATATCTTCATATGAATATATATATATATATATATATATAAATTGTTATTATTATTTTGGTTAAATTTAACAATTTGAGTTAAACTACTAGAACTAAAATATTTTTCTAGGTGATATGTAACAAATCTTTTAAATTCTGAAATCTTTAGGTTATCCTGAATATGGCTTGATTGAATCATGCAGTGGATCAGCTGGTAGTAACGAAGTTCTCTTCACTTATGATACTGAAGTGGCTGCATATATGGATTTAGAAGATGCAAAACTAGTTCTCACAGTACCTGATATTGTATATGGTATTGCTGGCTTCGATACAATACCCTTACAAGATGTTTTCCCCAATGTTAATGGATTAACACCTGTGTGCAAAGATGCTTATTTCAGGACGCTCTCACTTAATATATCTGAACCTCCTCTTGGTAAGATGTCTTTTTCACACAGTTACTGTCTAAAGAGAATTAGCATTAAAATGGTTATTAAACAAAACAGTGATAAAATCTAAATATCTTTCAGAATCCCCCTATACCTCAATTTACCCCAGGAACGATATGAAATTAAATGTCAAAAATACCATGATTTGTCTGGTTTCTGGATTCTTCCCTCCACCTGTCAAAGTCTCGTGGTCCAAGAACAATGTGAACGTGACAGATGGATCAACCATCAGCAGATACTATCCCAACAACGATGGGACACTTAATGTATTTTCTCGACTGAGCTTCATTCCAGAGGAAGGAGACATTTACAGCTGTTCTGTGGAGCACAAAGCCCTTCAACAACCTCAGACCAGAACATGGGGTAGATATTTATTATTCACATCTAATTCCTTTTAGAATCACATGATGAATGTCACAAATGTTTGTGTCTGTGCAGATGTGGAGATAAAGGAGCCCAGCATCGGTCCATCAGTGTTCTGTGGAGTTGGTCTGGCTCTTGGGCTGCTGGGTTTGGTCACTGGAGTCTTTTTCATTGCCAAAGAGAAAAAATGGATATAGGTACTGATACAGCAACACTGACACTGTTGTTAGTTATTTTGTCATGTACAGATCACATGTAAATTTGCATTGCAAAATCTGCTGTAGCTCAAATACACACTATATTCCCCCTGTTTCTATAAATAATCTACATCTGCATCATGCATGAAAAATAATTTTAATAAATGTCTGATATCCTTCTGTTGTTTGAAAAAAAAAGGATAAATAAACTAGTGAAAATATGAAAAGGATATTTTAGACAAATTTATTTTCTGAAATTCCACAGGGCCAGAATTGTAATGCAACTGAAAAAACATCCATAAATTTACTCATCACAGCCCTCTGCTCGTCTCACATATTTTGCTCAATTTAAAACAATGAACATATATTTTCAAACAGTTGTCCTTTCATGGTCATATTGATGAGATATTGATGTCAGATTAGTAGCAAAATTGTTTGTTGTGATTGATGTTATAGCATAGCTGTAATTGCTAGGAGTCAAATTTGGTTTTAATAAAATCTTGAAAATGGATGATTTTTTTAAATTAATTTATATTAAAAATATTATTAAATGGTTTATATTTATAGATACATATTACATGCAGCATGTTGAGTGCCCTCACAAAATTCTGGTTCTCTGCGCCCTCTACTGGTCAACTTAATGATAGATTTTTGTTTCTATAAAAACAAATCAGTAATGGTCATTTGACAGACTCTGGTGGCAAAAATAAAATAAAATTCTAAAATCTAAAAATTCTGCAATTAAAATTTTTGTTTCTATTTTAAAACATCTAGTATTGGTCTTGCTACTAAGTTCAGCATTTCCATCAGAATAGTTTAACATAGGCTAACAATTGAAAGAAAGTTATTGTAGTTTTTGACAGTAGATTTAATCTGTCAGCCCTTCTATCACAGGCCAGAAATGATCGTTACATTCTAGTGACTGCACAATATTTTTCACATAACTATATATATTTAATATATTTACTGACTTTACATAATATTTAGCCTATAAGATAAGATAGGCCTATGGTCTAAAATGATATGGACAAAAAGTCGGTTGCTACAAAATCAGGCTTAAAATCTTCAAGTTTGTGGCCAGCATAATGTGACTCTTCTCAGATGGTGTGTGTTGTGTTCATTTAATAAACACACTGCAAATAAAAAACCGGCGTGTTGCCTTTATTCCCTAAGCACTCCCCTTCTATTGTTCGACCTCTATATAGTCATCTGTATATTTTATACTGCTGCCATCTATAGAACAATAATAGGAATAACAACTGATCACCACAGAGTGAAGAAGGTTTGGCAGGTTAGCATCAGAAGTTAGTCCTGCAGGCTTAGTTGTGTATTCCTCCAAATAATATTTCTAAATAAATTTATTGTATTTATATTTCCAAATAGATTATTGACTTTATATAATCTTTATGGTGTATTCAGGTTGGTTGTGACACTTTTTCCAAGTCATCTCAACGGTAAAAAGTGTCCCAATCACCCTGAATTCCCCCTATATAAGATATGATCCAACTGTACACCAATGCTTTTCTGTACTTCTTTATTTTTATTTATTTTTTACTTCCTCGTTTTTTGCTTTTTGTTTTTGTGGAAAGAATACATACTTCTGCATGCATTACAGAGATCAGGAATTTATTCTGCCAAACTTCCTCATGCTTCTTAGTATAAACTCGGCCATTCTATTGTGTCTATCAGTCTTAATATCAAAACTCACTGTCATATATCTGGCATATATTTGTAAATTCAAATGAAACCAAAAACCATTACCATTGTCGTCATCTTGCTGGTAAAACATTGTTGCAAATATTGCAAATTGATAATATGTAGCCTATTTATAATTAATCTATATGAAAATCAATAGGAGTTGCATTTACATGTAACTTGATTTACTGAATTCTCTATTATTTCTTCAGCTGTCATTGGTGGTGCACCTTAAAAAAAATTTAGAATAGAGCCACTGTACTTTCATCCATAAAGTATTTGTCAGTGTATCTTCACTGAAATATCATACACTCTAGGTTGTAGACGATGAATCAACATAAAACATGCATGGATGCATTTGAATTAACCTTTGCACAAAAAAAAAAAAGTGCAATTATAGAGCAAACCACAGATGAGAACTTCTCTCTCTTTGATCAATCAATAAAACAGTTATGTATTGTTGTGTTTGGTGCCTCTGAAGATCTTATGGAAGGTTTCTAGAGATCGGTGGTGGACGGCAAATTCACATTTAAATGTAAGTATTATGTTTTCATTTACTCAAATAGCTAGCGAAACCAGAGTTAAAGTTTCTTATAAAATTCATCTTAACTCCTTCGTCACCATTGCGTGGCTTCATTTGTCAGGTAGTTTTAGGCAAAACTTGTGGTAATAACGTTATTAGTTTAACGACCTATTTGTAATATTTGCACTAGTCTATCTCACTTGTGTATTATAAGAAATATCACTCACCCTATAAAGCCCAAAACAATAAGAAAAGCAGTAGATAAGGCAAAGGGGTTTCACGTTTATGTGTTTTTGTAGTGCTGTCATGCAAGCTATATGGTTTTAACCAAATTTGAGTATACAGAAATATTAAGTATTTTATATGCATGTCTTATTTTGCAGTGTTAACAATGCACTTAAGATTGCACCCCTGTGTTAAGTACCCTTTTCTGCTTTTTTAGAACAATTCAGGAAAAAATGGGTCTGGGGAACCTAATTCCCATACAGGCACAAAATAATAATAATAAAATAAAAAAACTGAAATGTATTGTGCTGTTGTTGTTAACAAGCCATGGTTCATTTGCTCTGCCCTTAGGATTGCAAGTGTCCTGGGGCAGGTGAGGGTGTGAGTGGGAACCCACTGCTGAAACTTGGCCCTGGTTTGTCCTCATGGATGAGGTGTTGGGACAGAGGCATTGCACCAACCCCCCTGTCCTCATTGCCTCAATCCCTGAGGACACACCAGGGCAGAGTTCAGTAGTGGGTGCCAGTGAGGAGGAGACAGAGGCAGCAGCAGCAGCACCAGCACCAGCAGGAGCACCACCAGCACGAAGGCAGAGGCGAGGAGAGCACAGGAGAGGAGGGAGAGGATGGACAGGCTGTTTTCTCTTCTTGAGAGAATGATTGAAAAATATATATATTTTCTACATATTCTTGTTTAATTTTTTTCACTTTTATTTTTTAAAAGAAAAAATATGTACATTATTTTTATGCAACTTTAAATGTATAAATAAAAGAGAATGAATTGTTCTGGACATTGTTTATTTTTGTAATGATAGTCATAATTTCTACATGAAACAAATTCTTCTATACCTTTTTTTTTTCAAATAAAATTGGTAAATGAAAATCATTTGTTCTATAGGCTACATTTTTCCAACTATTTACAACATACGTTAAACATATCAAAATCAACATAAACATTTAAATTTACAATACATAAAATAAGAAAAAAAATGATGTAGACTCTTATTCAGCTGAGCAGGGAGACCCTGGTGGTGCGGCTGGACCGGGATGGGCTGCCCCTGGTAAGGCCTCCTGCTGGTGGGACATCATCTGGGATGGTCTCCAGAGTGTTTAAGTGCATATTTCCACTATCCACTAAGTTGTCTACCAACAGGTTTGCAGGGCTGTTACAATACAGTTTGTATAATGTAAAATCATATTGTAAAAAGTACTTCAGTAGGTTACTTCACATTTGTATGTGAATACTTAACGAAGTATGCAGTTCCGAAAATTAAAGTAACAAAATGTAGGCTTATTGTCACAATATTGACAAATTGTTGCTAACTACAGCTGCGTCCCATATGAAAGGGCGCATCTGACGCGCTCGGACCGGTCTAGCCTACGGATAATTATTCTTGTCGCCTGGCAAATGTGACAGCTGCCGATGACGAGCGGGAGAAATACTGGACTTTTTTATATTCAATTGAGTTTTATATTCAAACAGGGCTAAACCGAAAAAACATGACCTGGCAGCGCCGGGGCTGAAACATCCTCAACATGTCCTCCAGTAAAATATAAAACATAAAAATGACAATAGCCAATTCTGGCTCCATAGCTGTTTACTCAGTTATATCAAATTAATTATCAGGATGGCAGCTGTCCTCTCGCACCGTTGCTTGGCGCCAGGAGCGGTGATCGGGAACACCTGGTTGCACAATTAGGAAATCCTACGAAGGCTACATGGTGCGTTCTTCGAAGGAAGCATAGGCTGCATCCTTGAAGTCTGCGTCCTTCGAAGGATGCAGCCTTCACATTGGGACACAGCCATATTCTGACTAGAATCTGAGTATGACGCAAGGGGGTGATGTTTCAGAAAAAACTGAAGCTTCCCGGGGGCCGCCATTGATTAGCAGACCATCACCTGCTGTTAGAATTCCATTGACTCCCATTCATTTTGGTGTCACTTTGACAGCGAATAACTTTACATCTGAGGCGTTTAAAGACTCCATTTGTCCATTATTTATTTCTAAAGAAACACGAAAATGTATAAAAGGCTCCATTACCTTGTATCTTACGTTATTCAATTAAATTAAATTAAATTAAATTCAAACAACTTTATTTATCCCCGTAGGGCAATTCAGTTTTAGCCTACCAGTCGTATCAACAAGACAAGAAGACAACACTTAGTCAAGCATTCAGAAACACTGTCAATGACATCATAATGCATTTGGGCACCAAAACAAAGCAACAAATACACAGGCCACAATACATAGGCTAAGCAGCGACCAACGTTCAAGTAGATAAATAAATAATAAATAGATAATAATACTAGGTGAATAATAAATAAATAATAAATACAAAAGTTTGCGATGCCTGGCACCTATCTAGTTGCCGCTGTCAACAGTATTTAAAAAGTTGATGGCAGAGGGAATAAAAGAATTTGCATATCTGTTAGTTTTCCTTGGGGGGGGATATGGAAAACTATTGGATTGTCCCTCACAGACAATCCATTAAACCAGCAGATGAAAGAAAATGTTAAAAGGCTTTCAATAAATGAATAATAAAAGTTACATAAGATCCTTTGAGATACATTGAAAGAATTTAGCTTCCGCATCAAGTGGATTCTTTGTTGTCCCCGCTTAGTGATTGACTCTATGTTTTTATCAAACTTGAGGTTGGAGTCAAACGTGGTTCCTAAGTACTTATACGTCTCTACAATTTCAACATTTTCGCTATGAATAATGCTGGCTTCTGGGTTAAAACGGTTCTTTCTAAAATCAATTTTTGTCTAAGGAGACAAAAACTCCTTAGTTTTTGTCACATTAAGGTCCAGAAAGTTATCATCACACCAATTCACAAATTGTGATAAGGCACTTCCATGGCCCGATTGGTCCCTCTGAAGAAGTGACAGTAGGGCAGTGTCATCAGAAAATTTCACAAGGTAGCTACCCAATTGGGAAGTCCTGCAGCTATCAGTGTGCATAATAAAAAGCAAAGGAGAAAGGACACAGCCCTGCGGAGACCCTGTGTTTGAAGTGAGGATACTGGACATGTGGCCATTCACAAATACCTTCTGGAGTCTGTCTGTTAAAAAATTTAAGAGCAACAATAAAATCTGATCAGGTAAATTAAAATAAGAGGCCAGTCGCTCAATTAGAATATGAGGCTGCACCTTGTTAAAAGCTGAAGAAAAATCAGCAAATAAAAGTCTTGCATGTGATTTAGGTCTTTCGAGGTGCTTGTATAATCTATCTAAGATGAAAATCTTAGAGTCATCCACACCTTTCCCAGCTTGATAGGCAAATTGTAGTGGATCTAATTTTCCATCAATTAGGGAGACAATTTCATCTTTCAGTATTTTCTCAAAAGTTTTCATCACAAGTGATGTTAGTGCAACTGGTCTGAATTCTTTCATTTCTCTTGGATTATTAGATTTAGGGACAGGTATTATAATTGATGTTTTCCATATGGCAGGAATCTGACCACACTCGATACACATCTGAAAAAGTGTTGTAAACACCTCACTGAGCTGGTCTGCACAATAACACAAAACGCGTCCACAGATGGAGTCAGGGCCAGCAGCTTTATGTATGTTTACTTTCTTAAAAAGATTTGTGACATTACTTTGTGTTATCACTAGACCATTCTTTGGAACCAAAGATTCCCGCAATTCAGAGATATCATTCAGAAAATCAGACCTTTCAAAACGAGAAAAGAAAGAATTAAAGCCATTTGCCAAGTCAGCATTTTCCACACCATTTACATGAATGACCTGCTTGGTCTCACAGGAATACTGATTAATTGATGCCATGGATTTTATACCTGTCCAGGCTGCCCTAAGGTCCCCTCTACAATACAGACTTTCAATTTTATTTCTGTAATTCATTTTGGCCTTCCTTATTTCGACCTTAACTTCTCTAGAAGCTGCTTTTTTCTCCAGTGGGTTTCCTGAATAAAATATTCTTTTCTTTTTATTGATGACAGATTTAAGTTCTTTGGTCACCCAAGGTTTATTATTTGGGAAAATAATCACTTTTTTAGATGGGATTACTGAGTCCACGCAGAATGTGATATATGATGTAACAGTGTCTATAAGTTCATTATTATCATCACAACCATCATAAAAACATTGCCAGTCTGTACACTCAAAGCATGCCTGGAGAGAGGAGATGCTGGCCTCTGACCAGATTTTCACTGTCCTTTCCCTCCCGCTCTAGGTGCCTGAAGAATGGTTTGTATACAGGCATGAGATAGACACTGCCATGGTAAGAATCACCAAAAGATGGCACAGGCAGAGATTTGTAAGCCCCACTTACTGAGCCATAGCATAAATCTAGCATAGTGTTCTTCTGTGTTGTAGAACAAGTCACATACTGTTCATACGTCCTCAAAGTCTTTTTTAAATTGCAATTATTAAAAACTCCAAGGATAAACTTAGGTGCCTCTGAGCAGATAGAGTCCAGTTTATGCGTGACATCAGCGATCAGCTGGGCAGCAACTGTGGCATTGGACCGTGGGTGAATGTACACTAATGTGTAAAAGAGCTGTTGAAATTCACGAGGCAGATAAAAGGGATGGAGAGAAATAGTCAACAATTCCACATCTGTGGTACATATCTGATCACGACAGTACCTTTCGTTCACGTAGAAGCACACGCCTCCTCCTCGGTTCTTGCCGGTGATCTCCGATGACCGGTCCATACGAATTGGGCTTCCAAACCCAGTTAAGTTCAGGTCCGAGTCCGGGTTTGCATCACCGAGCCATGTTTCAGTAAAGGCAAGGAGACAAGTGTCTTTTACTTCCCGTTTAAACTTGGCATATGTTTCCAGCTCATCTATCTTGTTTCTGATAGACTGTACATTTGACAACAGGACCGAAGGAAGTGGTGATAATTTGCGGCGGTTGTCAAGCCGAAGAGTCTTAAGTCTCCGACGCAAACCACCTCTTCTTCCTTGTTTCCGATGACCTGACGACTTAGATGGCCTGCAAAGTTCCATCGGTATGCCCGATGATACAGTTCCCACTGCAGAAGTCCGTAAGGACAGGAGAAGCTCGCGGCTTACTTCCCCGTATACACCATGTCCTACGGCGTGACTGGCAAAGCCCAGAAGAAGCGTTGACACGCACAAAAGTACAAAAAGCTCCACGAGTAATCCCATAATCTGCATTACTGAAACACTGACAAGATATTTCTTTCATACATTTCTTATATATGTTTATATTTAGGATACCTAAAATCAGATGATGATAAAACTTTATAATATATATATATGAGAACTGGAGTGCTCCACCACACAGGAGATCTTCTCTCCAGGTTTGGGAAAGTATTCCAGGTGGGAGTGAATCTGGTAGTACCAGTCTCCATCAGTCAGCTCCTCAGTGGAGGTCACATCAGCTGCCACCGCTTCATCATCTCTCATCCACGTCAGTTTGATGGGTTTTGGGTAGAAGTCTTTTACCACTGGCCTGCCTTACTGACCTGACGATGAATTCTGGTTTTAATGTAGACATGATGAGGTTAATTTTGTTTTTTGATTCATGTGTGGTTTTAAAATGTTTTTAGTGTTCAGTGCATCTCACCTGTTTTTACTATAGGAAGGAATTGCCCAAAGTGCTTGCATTCGGCAATGACTTTCTCTGCCTCCTTTTGTAGCCACTCAGGTTTTTTTATTAAAATCATCCGCCCATTTCATTGCATATTCAGTGTACGCAACAACTTTATTTTCAGTACTGTTAAATCAGCAATTCAGTTTTGTCATAATATATTGAGTAGATGAGCTCAACATTTTGTAGAGAACCAAGTACACGACAGAATTAGGATGAATCCATAATGTCCATGAACTAAAACACAACAAACAGCAGCCAACAAACCCTTTGACTGTTTAATAATACAATATGTTCTGATACAGTCTGTTTATCTTTGCAAAAAAAAAAAAAATCACATATTTCTAAACAAAAAAATTCAGAGTAAAGATATTTGTATCTACAATTTCAATTTAAATGGCATTTTCAGTACAAAGAAAGTTAACATAGAACTATTTCATGACTATATTAAAGTCAGATTATAGCTTACCTGCCTCAATCAGAATCAAAATCAGAATCAGAAAGGGGGTTTATTCGCCATGAATGTTTGTACAGACAAGGAAATTTGGCAGGAAGGTGCATACATATAACATACAACATAAGGTACAGGATATAAGAGCACAAGAACACACATGGGATACCTTATAAGGCAATGGTGCAAATATGCAAAAGTGCAAATATAGCAATGAGCTAAGAGTTTATAGTTTAAAGTCAGTGAAAATATGACATGGTTAAGAGTTTCTAGTTTAAAGTCAGTGACAATGAGAGCTCCTGGCCTTGTTAAAGAGGCCAGTAGCAGAAGAGAAGAAACTGTTCTTTTGGCGTGAGGTGTTGGTCCTGACCTGTATGTATATATATACTGAAAAAATTATAAACGCAACACTTTTATTTTTGCATTTTTCATGAGCTGAACTCAAAGATCTAAGACTTTTTCTATGTACAGAAAAGGCCTATTTCTCTCAAATATTGTTCAAAAATCTGTCTAAATCTGTGTTAGTGAGCACTTCTCCTTTGCCGAGATAATGCATCCACCTCACAGGTGTGGCATATCAAGATGCTGATTAGACAGCATGATAATTGCACAGGTGTGCCGCCAAAAAAAAAAAAAAAAAAATTGTTGATTGTGGCCTTAGGAATGTTGGTCCACTCCTCTTCAATGGCTGTGCGAAGTTGCTGGATATTGGTAGGACCTGGAACACGCTGTCGTATACGGCGATCCAGAGCATCCCAAACACATTCATTCATGCTGACTGCAGGAATGTCCACCAGCTGTTGCCCGCGAATTGAATGTTCATTTCTCTACCATAAGCCGTCTCCAAAGGCGTTTCAGAGAATTTGGCAGTACATCCAACCGGCCTCACAACCGCAGACCACGTGTAAACACACCAGCCCAGGACCTCCACATCCAGCATCTTCACCTCCAAGATCGTCTGAGACCTGCCACCCGAACAGCTGCTGCAACAATCGGTTTGCATAACCAAAGAATTTCTGCACAAACTGTCAGAAACCGTCTCAGGGAAGCTCATCTGCTGTCACAGTGTCTGGTTTGTGTTTCCCCGGGTGTCCACTAGAGGTCTCCTTCCCTTCCTGTCACCATTCACTCTGGAACCGCACTCCCCATAATCCTTTGTCTGTTCTCATCACTCGTGATTGCACTCAGCTGTTCCCTATCACATTGTTAGTGTCTGTGTATAAATACCCTGTCTGTTTCAGTTCATGTCACGGAGTCATTGTTGACTGTCACGCTACACATTGGAGGTTTGTTTCTTGTTTTGTTTCTTGTTTTGTTTCTTGTTTTGTTTCTTGTTTTGTTTCTTGTTTTGTTTCTTGTTTTGTTTCTTGTTTTGTTTCTTGTTTTGTTTCTTGTTTTGTTTCTTGTTTATTTTGTGTATTTGTTATCGGACTGATTAAAATGGTTTTCGACCCTTGCATGGATGACTACGATTCTGATTACTTTAATTCTGACCTTTGCATGGATGACGATGAATTGGATTGCCCTGACTATAACATTGCTACATTTGGATCCACCCACTTCTCTGTATTGTCCCGTGACAGAATGACTCCGTCACCTAATGGATCCAGTAGCCTGAACATTTTTCAGGGCTTTGCTTTATTGCCCCGCCAGAATGAGGAGGCCATGGCGCTCAAATCCCCTAAAACCCCTTCCATTGATGACAGAGAGTCTTTTAGGGGAACCTGTCTGGCCAGATTTTCAGGGACTCGTGGAGCCCGCAGGGGAGGAAGTACTAGAGGTGAGCCCCGGACCCACTCTCCACTCCGGTCTTTCCTCGACCATGGGCCAGTGATGCTCAGCCCAGAGCACCCTTCGCCGCGGGTCCTGTTCAGCACAGAGCCTGCACCTCGCCATAAGAAACGACGGAGGAGGAGGAGGAAGACTTCCCTTCTCTCTGTCGTCCCCCGGCGGTCGTCCCCGTACAGGCCGCTGTGGTACCGGAGGTTATCCCCGTGCAGCCCGCTGTTGTCCCGGAGGTCGTCTCCGTACAGCCCGCTGTCATCCCGGAGGTCGCCCCCGTGCAGCCCGCTGTCATCCCGGAGATCGTCCCGGAGATACCCACCATCAGCCCTGCCATGGCAAGAAAGGCTGTCTTCCTCTTTTATGCAGTAGCTGTACTGCGTGCTTGGAGGAGACACAGCAGGTCTGCTGATCCAAGGACTGTTCAGGTCCCGTCGGCCGATCCAGAGACTGTTCAGGTCCCGTCTGCAGATCCAGAGACTGTTCACGTCACGTCTGCCGATCCAGAGACTGTTCACGTCACGTCTGCCGATCCAGAGACTGTTCACGTCACGTCTGCCGATCCAGAGACTGTTCACGTCACGCCTGCCGATCCAGTGTCTCCGGACAAGATGGCGGCCGCCGAGCCTGTGTCTGCGGAAAAGATGGCCGCCGCCGAGCCTGTGTCTCCGGAAAAGATGGCCGCCGCCGAGCCTGTGTCTCCGGACAAGATGGCCGCCGCCGAGCCTGTGTCTCCGGACAAGATGGCCGCCACCGAGCCGGCGTCTGTTCCTGAGCTGGTGTCTGTTCCTAACCCGATGTTTGTTCTTGAGTCAGTGTCTGTTTCTGAGCAGGTGTCCGTTCCTGTTCCTGAGCCGGTGTCTGTTCCTGAGCCGGTGTCTGTTCCTGTTCCTGAGCCGGTGTCTGTTCCTGTTCCTGAGCCGGTGTCTGTTCCTGTTCCTGAGCTGGTGTCTGTTCCTGAGCAGCCGGTGCCTGTTCCGTGGCCGCCCGAGGGGCCGTCTCCACCGTGGCCGCCCGAAGGGCCGTCTCCACCGTGGCCGCCCGAGGGGCCGTCTCCGCCGTGGCCACCCGAAGGGTCGTCTCCGCCATGGCCGCCCGATGAACAGTCCGCTCCACCCTGGCCGCCCGAGGGAAAGTCTCCGCCCTGGCCGCCAGATGGACTGTCTGCTCCGCCCTGGCCGCCTGAGGGAAGGTCTCCGTCCTGGCCGCCAGATGGACTGTCTGCTCCGCCCTGGCCGCCTGATGGGTCGTCTGCTTCGCCCTGGCCACCCGACGGACTACCTGCTTCGCCCTGGCCACCGGCTAAACCGTCACCCCGTTTCCGTTCCCTTCCATGGTCCTGGCCCTCCATCCCTCCCCCTGATCCTCCACCGTTCCACCTCCCTCCTGGACTTTTGTTGGTTTTTGTTTCTTGTCGTGGAGCGTCTGGTAGCCGCTCCGTAGAGGGGGGGTTATGTCACAGTGTCTGGTTTGTGTTTCCCCGGGTGTCCACTAGAGGTCTCCTTCCCTTCCTGTCACCATTCACTCTGGAACCACATTCCCCATAATCCTTTGTCTGTTCTCATCACTCGTGATTGCACTCAGCTGTTCCCTATCACATTGTTAGTGTCTGTGTATAAATACCCTGTCTGTTTCAGTTCATGTCACGGAGTCATTGTTGAATGTCACGCTACACATTGGAGGTCTGTTTCAAGTCTGTTCTTGTTTTGTTTCTTGTTTATTTTGTGTATTTGTTATCGGACTGATTAAAATGGTTTTCGACCCTTGCATGGATGACTACGATTCTGATTACTTTAATTCTGACCTTTGCATGGATGACGATGAATTGGATTGCCCTGACTATAACATTGCTACATTTGGATCCACCCACTTCTCTGTATTGTCCCGTGACATCTGCATGCTCGTCGTCCTCATCGGGGTCTTGACCTGACTGCAGTTTGCAATCCCGGTTTTCACTGTACAGGTCAGATGGCAGACAGCGTGTATGGCGTCGTGTGGGTGAGCGGTTTGCTGATGTCAACAAGGATCGAGTGGCCCATGGTGGCGGTGGGGTTATGGTATGGGCAGGCATATGTTATGGACAACAAACACAGGTGCATTTTATTGATGGCATTTTGAATGCACAGAGATACTGTGATGAGATCCTGAGGCCCATGTTGTGCCATTCATCCACGACCATCACCTCATGTTGCAGCATGATAATGCACGGCCCCATGTTGCAAGGATCTGTACACAATTCCTGGAAGCTGAAAACATCCCAGTTCTTGCATGGCCAGCATACTCACCGGACATGTCACCCATTGAGCATGTTTGGGATGCTCTGGATCGGCGTATACGACAGCGTGTTCCAGGTCCTGCCAATATCCAGCAACTTCGCACAGCCATTGAAGAGAAGTGGACCAACATTCCACAGGCCACAATCAACAACCTATGCGAAGGAGATGTGTTGCACTGCGTGAGGCAAATGGTGGTCACATTAGATACTGACTGGTTTTTGGACCCCCCCCCCCCGGACAAATATACCACAAGGTTGTACTGCTTTTTTGAAGTCATGATCCCGCTGTGTGCACTATGTGTCTTTGAATACAGTGTGTTGCATGGATCTAGAAGAAGCGAATCTAGTTCTCATATTCCACTGTATATATTTTGCTTAGATTTCTCTTGCAAAATGTTAACCCCACTGATTTGGATTGGACATATACATTTGCAAAAGTGCAAAATATGTTAAAAAAAAAAACTTCCAAAAATATATTTTTTAGATCAGGTAAAAAGAAAGAAAAAAAAAAAAGAAAAAAAGTTGTAGTTGTTCATTTATTGTGCTTTGACTAACGTTTGATTAATGCTGTTTTATCAGGATTTTGTTATTCCTTTTCTTTTGGTATGGACACACACTACCACATGACAGACTATTCTTCGCAGTATGCAAAAAGCCAGTCAGTCATTTTTTTATTTAAGGAAATCATACTGTAACTGTAAGCAGGTTAAGACAAGTGGTTATCATCCATGTGTAGAGATCTCCAATGAAGCAACACTATCCAAATCCACAGCAGGCTATAACAAGCAGAAGTCAAAGTACGAAAAAGCTTTGCTCCAATCCAGCAACCATCAATGAGATAAATAGAAACGCTAATAAATAGCTTTCTCCAGGTATATAACTATTTAAGTAATTAACAGCCCTAAATCCAGTTCCACTGTGGTAAACCGACCAAAGACTGACTGAATGTCATAATCAGTGAGAAATTCTGGTGACGGTGACCTCTGGTGGTTGAGTGGTTAACTTGAGCCAAGATCATATCAATACCAGAATATCAAGTTCATGACTGACCACAGCACCACAGGTGCAAGGATCCAAAACCGACTCACTTCTGTGAACAAACATGCTTGTATCATTTTGCGGAATAGCATTTTTCATTGCCTATTTGCCATATACTGAAGGTCAAAGTAAGTAAAAGCTTTAGGACAAATTCTAAAACTTTGAATTAATAATGTGATTTAAAATGTGATTCATTAATGATAATTTTGCTGATGCAGAACAAATCGAATCAATATATGATAATCCTTCTATGAATGAAGAGTCCAAAAAATACTCCATTCACGATATTGCATGAGATTCTAATACTGCTAAAGCTTGAGTTGTTGTTTTATTATGTTTATTGCAGAAATAAATGCAGAATTTTATTTTCACTTGCAGTGCAGATATCTTCATATGAATATATATATATATATATATATATATAAAAATATTATTATTTTGGTTCAATTTAACAATTTGAGTTAAACTACTAGAACTAAAATATTTTTCTAGGTGATATGTATCAAATCTTTTAAATTCTGAAATCTTTAGGTTATCCTGAATATGGCTTGATTGAATCATGCAGTGGATCAGCTGGTAGTAACGAAATTCTCTTCACTTATGATACTGAAGTGGCTGCATATATGGATTTAGAAGATGCAAAACTAGTTCTCACAGTACCTGATATTGTATATGGTATTGCTGGCTTCGATACAATACCCTTACAAGATGTTTTCCCCACTGATAATGAATTAACACCTCTGTGCAAAGATGCTTATTTCAGGACGCTCTCACTTAATATATCTGAACCTCCTCTTGGTAAGATGTCTTTTTCACACAGTTACTGTCTAAAGAGAATTAGCATTAAAATGGTTATTAAACAAAACAGTGATAAAATCTAAATATCTTTCAGAATCCCCCTATACCTCAATTTACCCCAGGAACGATATGAAATTAAATGTCAAAAATACCATGATTTGTCTGGTTTCTGGATTCTTCCCTCCACCTGTCAAAGTCTCGTGGTCCAAGAACAATGTGAACGTGACAGATGGATCAACCATCAGCAGATACTATCCCAACAACGATGGGACACTTAATGTATTTTCTCGACTGAGCTTCATACCAGAGGAAGGAGACATTTACAGCTGTTCTGTGGAGCACAAAGCCCTTCAACAACCTCAGACCAGAACATGGGGTAGATATTTATTTATTATTCACATCTAATTCCTTTTAGAATCACATGATGAATGTCACAAATGTTTGTGTCTGTGCAGATGTGGAGATAAAGGAGCCCAGCATCGGTCCATCAGTGTTCTGTGGAGTTGGTCTGGCTCTTGGGCTGCTGGGTTTGGCCACTGGAGCAGTTTTTATTGCCAAAGAGAAAAAATGGATATAGGTACTGATACAGCAACACTGACACTGTTGTTAGTTATTTTGTCATGTACAGATCACATGTAAATTTTCATTGCAAAATCTGCTGTAGCCTTTTATATTCCTTGTATATTGTATATTTTCCTTCTTAAATTCAAACTATGTGTTAGTATCGATGGAAGTGTCTTACTTTGTTGATTGTTCCGTTTCTTATTATGTACATTCTGCAATAAATAAAAAAAATCATCCAGCTCAGTTCAGTTCTCATATAATGGTGTCGATGCAGGTGCCCAACTAAGCAAGTCAAAAGCCAAAGGCGATAGTGGGAAGGAACCAAAACTCAATCAGTTGACAGAATGGAGAAAAAAAACCTTGTATGATTGAAATGAACAGTGTATGATTATTATTCAGGCAGCATTAAGGTCAGAAGTCAGATTGGATCAGAACATTCAGAATTTTTGTCTAGTTCCATCTGGTTGAAGATCGAAGTCACACTGGTTTGTTTAGGATCAGTGCCGATGGCTGTCGTGTCGATGAGGCCTTCACAGGGGAGAGTCTAGTTGACACAATCTCTGCTGACACTTCAGGGATGCGTTGTGGTCGTCTTTAGGCGCAGGTCTTCCATCTGATCTGGATACGGCCCGGATCTGGTGACTACAGTAAACCTCTGAATAAACAGAGAGACTAACATTAGTGTAGATGCCATTCTTTGATGTAACAAGTACATCAAGTGTTATTTGTTCCCGGTTACGCCTGACCTAGTTTATGGATTAATGTACACAGACAGTGAAAAGAACAATATTAAGATAAAATCATACCATTAAATAAATTGTCATAAAGCATCAAAAATTCTGTGCTTTTTTGTTGTTCATGAGTCTTATACTCTGAGGGATGAAATAGAGTTAAATTCAACAAGAAAAAGTGCAGGAGAATAAAACCATTTCTGCTTGTAAAATTTACATTCAAGATGTTTTTTTATATTCAAGACATAAAAGTTTTGGATTTTCTTCATAAAAAATAAAAAAACATATTTGAGGACGAAACTGTGGATCACATCTGTAGGACTAAAAATAAAAGAACTTAAATCAACCCAAAATGTATTGGTTATGCTGCAATCACAAAATAAATGGGCAGCTGTTCAATTTGTGAATTGAAATTGCACTTCAATAGGGAACACAGGCCACCAACCACAAAATGAGCATGTCTCATCAATATTATATTATTTAAAAATTGAGGAGTGACAGGATAGATTTTATGTTTTTATAACAGACTTCCTTAACCCTGTTGGATAGCCTACAAAATTTGCTCGGTGAAAGCCAGGCCTTTTTCCAATCTATATCCGTTACAAAGGAACCCCAGTAGAGTGTACCCCTTGAAGTAATATTTCTTTTCATTTCAAAAAATTCCAAATATGCCTGTTGTTGCATTTCCTATCTAAAAAGTCAGTACCATCCAAAAGCAATGCGGGGTATATAACGTTACCTCTATAAACATTAGGCGATTTTTAATTAGTTGGATTAACCTGCTATTAGCTTTTATCAAGGTATTATATTCCTTTGATGGAACCGGGAAGCCATGGGGATTCATAAATTGTTTATAAATTAGAATATTGCCAAAATCATCAAACACAGATAGAATGCAGTTAAAGTTAAACCAAAAAGAAAGAAATGTGACTTATTGCTAACAGCTTTATCAGAGTTGTTCCAGAGGAGAGTTTTGGGCAGAGAAAAGCTGTGGATGAAACTAAATTTCCAAGAGAAAAGGAACTGGTGAGGAAAATTAGATAATGGGTATCTTGTTGCCAGGCATTGAAATTGCACTTCATTAGGGAACGCAGGCCACCAAGTTTGTTAAAGATATCTATCGTATGTGTAATTTGTAATAAACCCCTGTGTGCGATTTAAAAGAATGTGCACTCATAAAAAGTGGCATCATCTAGCAACGAGGTCAATTAACCCTGCCTACTCTTACATCTAGAGTTAAAAGTAAAACTTGCTCTTTATTGTTTTGCGAATGGGTTTTGAGCTAAAATTCATTGCTAGGAACTTTTATGAGGACTAGTGCTGAGATAAAATTCTTTGTGAATAGGGCCCCTGGTCGCACATGCACAATAATAGTTTTGCCCTATATTAGTTTGTCCACAAGGTGGCAACAAGTGCCCCATGATCGTTAATACATAAGGTAACGTTAGTCGAAGAAAAATAAAAATAAACAGAAGAGACAGAAACGCGTGCAAGTTACATCAATGGAAAGTTATGAGGACGAGATACTGTGCGAGGAGGTCAGAAAGTACTCGCATTTGTACAACTCGAGCCTAAAAGAATATAAAGATGCGCAAATGGCTTGTAACTCGTGGCGAGATATTGCCCAGGCGCTTGGCAAGGACGAAATACTCTGTCGGCAGAGGTGGAAATATCTTCGCGACAGATATGTCAAAGCTGCAAAGATGCTGAAGGGAAAGAGCGGCGATGCGGGGGATACAAAAACAATGCCGCGGATTGTGGTTATGCTCGGCTGGCTCTCGAAATTCATCAAACACTCCACCGGTAATAAACTGGTAAGTCAAGCAAATGTGCTGTGTTCAAACTATGCAGAACGTCCCGTGCCTTTCTGACCTTTTTTGTTATTTCAGAACGAGTTTAGATACTTGGATGAGATATTGTGCGAGGAGGTCAGAAAGTACGCGCATTTGTACAACTCCAGCCTAAGAGACTATAAAGATGCGCATGTGGCTTGTAACTCGTGGCGAGAGATTGCCCTGGCGCTTGACAAGGACGAAACATTCTGTCGACAGAGGTGGAAATATCTCCGCGATAGATATGTCAAAGCTGCAAAGATGCTGAAGGGAAAGAGCGGCGATGCGGGGGGTAAAAGAGTACCCCCGATTGTGTTTATGCTCGGCTGGCTCTCGGAATTCATCAAACACAGAGAGACAGACTCCAACGTTGAAAAACTGGTAAGCATGTGTTGTGTTTTAGTTATGTTATGCCGACGGTACTGTGCATTTCTGACCTGGTTTGTTGTTATTATTTCAGAACGAGTTTAGTTATGGTTCTGACTCTCTGGACACACTGAAGCTGGAGTGTGTGGCCTCAGACCTGTCTGACAATACTATGGAGCAGAATCAGAAGAGCGACCAGTTCACACAGGTGCAAGAAACAGTTGTGGCCCGCTTAAGCAACTATGACGAAGAGAGAGGGTTTGACGACGAAGATATGTGTTTTGGGAAGATGGTGGGGAGGACGCTCTCCAAAATGACAACAAGGAACAAAGCCCATGCCCGTTTGGAGATCTCACAAGTGCTCTTCAAGTGGCAAATGGTGGAGTGCGACTCTGCAGTGCCCAAATGAACTGTAAAAAGACTACACTTTTTTTTTTTTTTTTTTCTCAAAAAACACACCACATAATACTTCTTAAACATTTTACCTGTACATATGTATATACGTATGTTTATAAATAGACCATGTGTCTTGTTTTAAAATAAAATCATTTTATATTTACAAAGAGGTGTTTACACTGAAGGGGTCGATTTACAATCTCTTCCATCTTCTCTTCAATCTCTACAATCTCTTACCTCTTTTACAAATAGGGAATCATAGTTTTCTTAAATCTATCACAACTTTTCTGGTACAATGTCTGTATTCGGTATCTGAGCAGTGACTGAGGGTCTTACCCATGTCAGGAATGCAGTTCATTCATTTAGCCTGACTTCCAGAGAGTAAATAATGTATGTCAGGTGGTTCAACAAACAAGACTTCTGGATAGGATGAAGCTGTGTTTTCTGCAGTGTTAGGAGGAAGCATCATTTAGACCAGTGGAGGTAATTTAGATCTGAGGTCTTGGAGTCTTTACTAGCGAGCTGATAAGTTCAATCAGGTGTATGATATCTGAGGGCACGTTTACACGACAACGATGTACACGTGGCCGGTTATTTTCATAAACGGACATTTCACCCTCTCCGTTTTCAAAAAAGTGTTAGTTTACACAAACCCGTGTATATGCCGTCAAGAGCATGCCAAACCTGTAGGTGGCAGTGTAAGGAGAAGCTCAAGCCCATGTTAGCCAATCAGAATCCCGAAAATATAGGTTGCACCTTTGACGCAGTGCAAGTTCTGTCACATACTGTGACGTCGACTGCCTAAAACTCTGTTTTTCTCAGTTTACGTGCAAACAGAGTTTTCCAAAATCTCCACTCTGGCCGGAGTTTTTAGAAAGAATAGTTTTCAGAGGCAAATTCTCCGTTTGTGTGTAAACGAGGGGCACAACCGAAGGGAAATGTCTCCGTTTTTCAAAATAACCATGTACGTGTAAACGGGGCCAAAGGCTTAGTTCACCCAAAAATGAAAATTCTGTCAGTAATTACTCACCCTCATGTTGTTCCAACCCCGTAAGACTTTCGTTCATCTTCGGAACACAAATTAAGATATTTTTCATTAAATCTGAGAGCTGGCTCACTCCTCCATAGGCTTCTAGTAGTGTAACAGCGCAGCGCTTCTGGGTTGTATATCAGAACGTAGGCTCACTATTGGCCAGCATCACACACATGACCAGCGTCGGCCAATAGTGAGCTTACATTCTGACGTACAACCCAGAAGCGCTGCGCTGTTACACTACGTGAACTCACTCAGAGGCCCACACAGAAGAAAATGAATAGTTGAATAAAGTCATTATTTTTGTTTGTTTTTTGCACACAAAAAGTATTCGTCGCTTGATAAACTTAAGGTTGAGCCACTGTAGTCACTTGGACATATTAAACATTGTCTTTACTAACTTTCTGGGCGGAAAGTTTCAATTACAGAGAAGCCTATGGAGGAGTGAGACAGCTCTCAGATTTAATCAAAAATATCTTAATTTGTGTTCCGAAGATGAACGAAAGTCTTACGTGGTTGGAACAACATGAGGGTGAGTAATTTTTAATTTTTGGGTGAACTAACCCTTTAAAATGGAAAAGGTTTTCCATTGCATTTTTTGTGCACAGATGACAATGTTGTCAAAACGATAGTCATTCAAATGGATCCGCAAAAAACACTAAAAATAAAAGTGCTGCATTATTCATGCCAGGCCAGTAGTTGGCGATATCATTTTGTAAAGAAACACTACGTGCCGACTGAACACATAATATACATGTGCCTGAGACTATAACAATATTGTTTTCAAAAACTTGCACTTTGAATCCCATTTTCAATTAAACATTTGTGCTTTCAGGCACCCAAAACGCTGTTGTCTTGTAAAGGAACGTTTAAAGGAACCATATCACATAAAAAGTTTTCAGTTTTTAGTTGAAAACGGTTTCGTGTAAATGGCCCCTAAAATGTGCAGTGTTGGGGAGAGGGGGTTCAGCAAAAAATCGCCATTAAGACCGTACATCGGCTGCAGTTTACAACCAGAAGTAGGAAGAAGCCTACTTGCCTCTTGTAGCCACTGGCAGCAAGGCAAATTATGAGAAGAGAGTATGAATAATAATCAATATTATTATTACATAATAGAATATACTTTTTATATACTCTCTCTCTCTATATATATATATATATATATCATTCATTATTGCATATTATTTTATTAATAACCAGGTTTAGAAGATAAGATTTGTTCGAACAAACTCATAAAAAAACCTTTATATGTAGCAAATAAACTAAACCTGAATTTCCAAAGGAGTAAAAAGTAGATACAAACAAATGGCCTTCGATCAATCAGTTTAAAAAATAAATACAAAACCTGTCCTAATTGTAACAAAACAAGTTGATATAAAGATTGAATCCAATATATGGTGATAATATAGCAAAAGAGATTTATAAGCTAGTAAAGCTACTTAATATTTTTTGTAGGCTGGTCGTTTTTGACCGGGAACACCACAAGTGTGACTTTGTGCCATTTTGTACAAAATAAAACCATTTCAAAACAATCTTCCTGAATAAACATTAAAGCACACTAGTGTGATAAACAGCTAAAAGTTTTCCATATTTTGTTGAATATTGACAAATTTATTCACAAATAATGCTTTTTTCACTCCAATATATGGTGATAATATAGCATAGCCTATATGAGAGATTTACAAGCAATTTTTAAAAGGCCGATCATTTTTGACTGGGAACACAAAAGGTGTTACAGGGTTTTCAACACTGCACAAGGTTTAATATCAAACCTATCGAGACTTTTCAAACACCAGATTTTCTTTACTGCGATCATAATATCTCTCAATTTATTCAGTTGAACTCTGCCGACAACTGGGGGTACTCCAGGACCAGGGTTGGGAGCAACTTAGTTGGACTACTGAGAAGTACACACAATCTTGTGGTCATCAACTACAAATCAATGTTAAGTTCAGTGTCACTGTCACTACTCGTATGTTGCTGGCTTTCATCAAAATTTCATTGTTGATCCAACTTGCTTTAAACATTAAAATTTCAGTCTCAACCAAAATTATGGTTTGGATTTAAAAAAACAACAACTCATTATTGCATTAGTCACCTTACTATCTAGGTATATAATCTGCATTACAATAATACAAAAGGATTTTAAAAAATAAAATAAAAAGATAAAATAATGCTTAAAATTAGCAGTACAGAGCCTGCATATCTCACTTTTTTTAACAGTGAAAGAATGACTGGTAAAATGTAAGCATGATAAACATTTAATGTTTGACAACTGTTTTACGATAGAAATGTAGAAATGACTATCGTCAGTGGTTGAACATTTCTATCGTAAAACAGTTGATACAAATTACTTGTTACCGAACTATCCCTTTAAGTGAAATCATCATTTCAGACTTTCTGATATAATGTGATTTCTCCTAAATAGTGTGATTTCTTTCTAAAAAGTAAAAAAACAAACATCTGATCGATCACTTTACTAGATTGATTGTTAAGATATAAAGATAAAGAAGTATACTAATCTGACTCTGCCTTTAAATGAACAGAGTTTCTATTTGTTTTCTGTCACATGACATTTTCCTTTAAACTGAGTCGATGCCAGTCTGGCTCTGAATTCAGTATGGGTGGCAAGTGTTTGTTGGCTCGGTGTAAGAATTTGTCAGGTTTGCACTGGTTCCCCCGTGATGCTGACAGAGCTAGATTGTGGCTGCAGGCGGTGGGTTGGCCATCAACTCCCGACACATCAAGATTGTTTGTGTGTAACAAGCATTTTTTACGGGAGAGCTTTTATAGACACAAGGACTATGGCATTGCTCATGGAGGTAATATCCGAAGAGAAGACACTGACAAAAGTCTCAAATACCTTTCCATCCCTACAGGGCAGCCGGTAAGTGTCTTAATAACCATGATATTGTCAATCTTGCTGTTCCTTTGTGGTTTAAAGATTAATAATAATAATCTGTTTGATTATAAATAATCATATGATCACGGACCTATTCGAATAAACAAGACATTTTTTTCTTTCAGTTTCACTTCAACTGTTGGCTGGAAATATTGGAATTTTGCCCAGTGACCGTACCAGAAGGAGGAAGCCTAAATATGGTCATTGGTGAGATGAATTTATCGTGATGTCACAAACAGCAACGTTTCTGGGTCCTTCACACAGTCAGATGGCGATTCATAGTAAATGCACATTAGTTATGTGAAGCATATAATGTAACAGTTTTTGTTATATTGTTAATAAATGTTATTATAAAGTGATAATACCTTAAGTGAAGAATTGTACAAGAAAGAAATTTAAAAAAATGTTGGGAAATTGTCGGAAATGTAACATGTTCATGAATTGTAATGACATTTAGCAGATGTTTAATTTATTATGATTTAAGATTTATGAAGTATTTATTAAATCAAATGTTATAATAGCTATAGTAAAATATGCTTTATAAATCAAGCAATGGTTTGAAATAATCTGGTTGTGATCAGAATTCTCATAAGAATCAGCAGACACATCTTAATAGTAAAGAAAGCTATTCTTGTTTTTGATAGTAATTTTTGGTCAGCTCCCATCATATTTATGAATACACATATAATATATATATATATATTTCAAATTGACTGCTTTTATTCTCTGTACTATTGCATCCTTGTTTTTGTTTTCTTTTAGGAAGCAAAAGGAATTCCAAGATTTTTAATGTATTGTGTGCCTTATGTTTCAGGCTATACATTTAGCTTGTCTTATTATCAACATCAATTATTCAAATCTTTTTTGCAACCCCTGTATTACAAATAGGCTTGTTTTTAATAAAAACTGACTTGATCTTAAAGTTAGTGGGGTTATGTTTACATGTGGCAATATGTGCCTCTCACAAGGTCTCTGTTGAGTATGTTTTCCTATCCTAGCCATGTGTGACCCTAGTAACTTAAAGTTGAAGATTTCTTTGTTCTGGTGTTTATACCATGAAGCCGGTTTAGGTGGCAATAGCCAGGTATGTTTCAGTTTAGTTTGCGCCAACCCTGGGTATTAGGCACCATGGAAGTGGTTTGGCTTTTAGCAGTGTTTATCGCCATAGTAACTTACGCTTCACAGCTAACCTGGTCCAGGGCAGGTTATGTTCCAGGTAAGAGGTTGCAAACCGAACCTGGACCAATCAGCAGTGAGCAAAGGATAAAGTCTACTCCAAATTAAAGGTCACTACATAGCAAATGATTTTTAAAGACAAAATTGACTGGCTTTTACTAATGCTTATTTAGAATAATAATTTTGTATGATTGATCTATATACCCTTAATCGATCACACATGTACAATTTTAGTTTATCAATTATTATTACGCACAGTTTAAATTAATAAATGAAGGTAATATAAATACGCTTTAGAATCAATAGATATAGCTATAAAATGACTAGGCTACACGTGAGCTTAAATTTTCAATTCTCTCTAAGTTATACCTTTTATCAACTGTACAAATTAACTTAACAACTTTTACTTGCACTGATATAGCAATATTTTTACGGGGCTTCACTAGAAATTGTGTCGCATCTGCGTATCGAAGCTTCAGTGTCATACATAGCAGCTAACATCACTCCTTAACGATGTAGGAGTAGCGTAAGCTTTGACGCCTCTCGCGGTTCAAACAAACAGGGCTGGGTAACAAACTCAAGCTCCTCCGACATTTCTCTTTAACAATGGTCGTTTTAGACTTCTAATTCGTGACTGGTGTTTTGTTTTGCTCTGCTCTATCCTCTGCGCTTCCGCGTTCGTCATTACGTTGTGCGTCAGGTCAAGGGTTACTCTTTCTTTAAATGTTATTTAACATGTCCAATGTAAATACTGTATGTCCAATTTTTTTAGAGAGAGTAGGGTGAGATTCCTTCAATACAAGGAAAAATATATATACAAAAATTTAAATTAATAAAGTTACCTTTATTTCAAGGTGTTTGTTTTCACTTGATATACTAAAAAGTAAGAAAGCAACAATAGTTTTCATAAGTTTCTATTGTGCTGTAAAAGTTTTTACCAGGCGATTTTACTGATTTTACTTTTACTTTTTTATATCTGTGCATTAAGCCACAGTGTTGCATTTAACAAACTCTTGAAAACAACATAAAACAATTTGCATAAATTATAAAGACTGCATTTAGAAAGGAATTTCTAGAACAATCTTTTGTCAGAAAACTCTAACTCATTTATCAGTCTTATTGTGCAGTCTCTCTTATTTCTGAGCAGAGTGTTATATAGAAGTGAATTCTCCATAAGAGCACTCAGTTTGATGAGTGTTCTCCTTTCTGCAAAATATTGTGTGTATATTTCTTCAGAATGTGGGTCCATCTGGGCATTCTATTGCCTTTCTAACATTTACCAGCAGCATGTGTCTTCTTCCTCCATATGATAAGTGCCGTTATGAGGAGAACAGCCACACATTAACACCAACACACTGATAAGACTGAAGGATCCTGGGTCATGTCACAAATGTTTGTATCCTATGTTTGATATCCTTCTGTTGTTTGAAAAAAAAAAAAAAGGATAAATAAACTAGTGAAAATATGAAAAGGATATTTTAGAATAATTTATTTTCTGAAATTCCACAGGGCCAGAAATGTAATTGAAAAAAACATCCATAAATTTACTCATCACAGCCCTCTGCTCGTCTCAAATATTTTGCTCAATTTAAAACAATGAACATATATTTTCATACTGTTGTCCTTTCATGGTCATATTGATGAGATATTGATGTCAGATTAGTAGCAAAATTGTTTGTTGTGGTTGATGCTAAGCTATGAATCAAATCTTTGAAAATGTATGATTTTTTAATTAATTAATATTAAAAAAATAAAACCATTGGCAAATATCATGAAATGGTTTATTTCTATAGATATATATTGCATGTTGAGTGCCCTCACAAAATTCTGGTTCTTGGCGCCCTCTACTGGTCAATTTAGATTGATTTTTGTTTCTATAAAACAAATTAGTAATAGTCATTTGACAGATTCTGGTGGCTGAAATAAAATTCTAAAATCTAAATATTCTGCAATTCATATTTTTATTTATATTTCAAAACATCTAGTATTGGTCTTGCTACTAAGTTCAGCATTTCCATCAGAATAGCTTAACATAGGCTAACAACTGAAAGAAATATTGTAGTTTTTGACAGTCGATTTAATCTGTCAGCTCTTCTATCACAGACTAGAAATTATCTATATTTTAATATATTTACATACTTTACATAATATTTAGCCTATAAGATAAGATAGGCCTAAAAATGATATGGACAAAAAGTCGGTTGACAAAAAATCAGATCAAATCTTCAAGTTTGTGGCCAGCATAATGTGACTCTTCTCAGATGGTGTGTGTTGTGTTGATTTAATAAACACACTGAAAATAAAATGTACAAACTGGCGTGTAGCCTTTATTCCCTAAGCACTCCCCTTCTATTGTTCGACCTCTATATAGTCATCTGTATATTTTATACTGCTGCCATCTATAGAACAATAATAGGAATAACAACTGATCACCACAGAGTGAAGAAGGTTTGGCAGGTTAGCATTAGAAGTTAGTCCTGCAGGCTTAGTTATGTATTCCTCCAAATAATATTTCTAAATAAATTTATTGTATTTATATTTCCAAATAGATTATTGACTTTATATAATATTTAGGTTGTTTTCAGGTTGGTTGTGACACTTTTTCCAAGTCATCTCAATGGTAAAAAGTGTCCCAATCACCCTGAATTCCCCCCTATATAAGATAACAACTGTACCATTGCTTTTCTGTACTTCTTTATTTTTATTTTTAACTTCTTCATTTTTGTTTTTGTGGAAAGAATACATACTTCTGCATGCATTACAGAGATCAGGAATTTATTCTGCCAAACTTCCTCATGCTTCTTAGTATAAACTCGGCCATTCTATTGTGTCTATCAGTCTTAATATCAACTCACCGTCATATATGGCATATTTGTAAATTCAAATGAAACCAAAAAACAGCATTGTCGTCATCTTGCTGGTAAAATATTGTTGCAAATATTGCAAATTCATAATATGAAGCCTATTTATAATTAATCTATATGAAAATCAATAGGAGTTGCATTTACATGTAACCTGATTTACTGAATTCTCTATTATTTCTTCAGCTGTCATTGGTGGTGCACCTTAAAAAAGATTTAGATTAGAGCCACTGTACTTTTTATCCATGATATAAATATTCAATTAAGATCATATATAAAGTATTTGTCAGTGTATCTTCACTGAGATATCATACACTCTAGGTTGTAGATGATGAATCAACATATAACATGCATGGATGCATTTGAATTAACCTTTGCAAAAAAAAAAAAGTGCAATTATAGAGCAAACCAGATGAGAACTTCTCTCTCTTTGATCAATCAATAAAACAGTTGTGTACACCAGCAATGCAGTTGAACTGGTTGTGTTTGGTGCCTCTGAAGATCTTATGGAAGGTTTCAGTGTCTTTAATAAGCTGATACACAGTCTGTTACTCAATGTTCACTCTGATGTGCCACCGAGTCCTGCAGAGGTTCAGTGTATATAATGTATTGACTTCCAGCTGATATGACGTGTGCTATAAATGAAGGGACATGAACATGAAATCATAAGTATTTTACAATATAATTAAAATGGAGTAACCATGATATTTCTAATGCCTTATTGCAATTTTGTTTTGAAAATGTGCATATGAGTGTGTGTCTGCACACCAACCTGTGTGTTTTCTTTTGTAGTAGATCAGCCCTCCTGCTGCCATGATCATCCCCAAAACCACCCCTGCAGCTCCAGTTATCATCTTATTCCTGTCAAACTCTGACAGAGATGAATCTGCAAAATAAAATAGTGCTGAAATATTCAATGGTTTGTTATGCAACACACACAATTCTGTCAGTTGAGCCTTGAGATAAAATTGCAATAGTAACCAACAACTCAATGAGTCACTTAAGTTTCACTTTTTAAAAATAAAATAGGAATTACAAATGTTTCATTTCTTATATATATATATATATATATATATGTGTGTGTGTGTGTGTGTGTGTGTGTGTGTGTTATCATTATCTGATTTTAGGAATCCTACTAAGAATAAGTGAAATAAAACTTTCAAGGGAGGCAATAAAAAAACTATAATAATAGTGATGCTGGCCTGAGCAAGAGTCCTGTGGTTGGTTAAATTGTTTAGGCTATGAAGCAAACAAAATAGTTTCCTCTTGCTCAGGTGAAAACAATAACGGAACAAGTAGACATAGTAGAAACTATAGTTTGGTTTCTGTGGTCATCAGTCTTAGTGTATCTTACCCCAGTGATAGACCATGGGTGTATGAGAACTGGCGTGCTCCACCACACAGGAGATCGTCTCTCCAGGTTTGGGAAAGTATTCCAGGTGGGAGTGAATCTGGTAGTACCAGTCTCCATTAGACAGCTCCTCAGTGGAGGTCACATCAGCTACCACCGCTTCATCATCTCTCATCCACGTCAGTTTGATGGGTTTGGGGTAGAAGTCATAGGCACTGCAGATCAACATGGCTGGACTTTTACCACTGGCCTGCCTTACTGACCTGACGATGACTTCTGGTTTTACTGTAGACATGATGAAGTTAATTTTGTGTTGTGATTCATGTGTGGTTTCAAAAAGTTTTTAGTGTTAAGTGCATCTCACCTGTTTTTTCTAACTTAAGGAAGAATTGCCCAAAGTGCTTGCATTCGGCAATGTCTTTCTCTGCCTCCTTATGTAGCCACTCAGGTTTTTTATTAAAATCATCCGCCCATTTCATTGCATATTCAGTGTACGCAACAACTTTATTTTCAGTACTGTTAAATCTCAGCAATTCCATTTTGTCATAATATATTGAGAAGATGAGCTCAACATTTTGTAGAGAACCAAGTACACGACAGAGAATTAGGATGAATCCATAATGTCCATGAACTAAAAAACAAGCAGCCAACAAACATTTTGACAGTTTAATGATAATAATAATAATAATAATTCAGTAATAATAATAATAATAATAATAGTAATAATAATGATAATAATAATGTTATGATACAGTCTGTTTAACTTTGCAAAAACATATTTCTAAATGAGAAATTTCAGAGTAAAGGCTTTAAATGGCATTTTTTTAGTAAAAATAAATAAATTCAAATTCTTGAAAATAAATTCAATTCAATTCAAGTTTATTAAAGTCAGATTATAGCTTACCTGTTTCAAACAAAATATGCAACAACAAGGCCAGGTGTATCACAAGATAATACCGCATTTTGCATTCAGTGTTGTTTTACTGGCATGGAGATGGAATGAGTCCTAAAGCAGTTACAGTAAGTCTTAAATGATGCCAGCCCAGTTTGGCATCGCAACTCATCAAACTGGAAAATCAAGCTTATGACTGACCCACAAAACAACATGTGATCGGGTAACTTACACTGGAACATTTTTCACAAGCTGAGCTACACTGAGTTACAAAAACTGAAGTGAAGGTTCTGTATACTTGCTGACAAATGGGGATTGTTTATAAACAAACTGTTCATTCATTTGACTGTAGTTTTTGTTATTTGGATTTTCCCGACTGAGGACTCACAGGAGATTTTAGGTCACCCTCTCACCCAAAAAAAGATTCAGAAATCTATGGGTCTAAAATGTGGAATGTTTATGTTCTTGCCCCACTACTTTAGCCTATACCCTTTTTCTGTGAATAAAAATGCACTCTCCATAGTACCTGAAAAACCTATACAGTGTGTGTGTGTGTGTGTGAGTGTGTGACCCGTGCTAGCAAAATAAGTCGGTATGTTGCACGGTCTAGTTCTGAGCTACAGGCAAAACAAAATGAAAAATATCAATTTTAGTCGAATTCGAGGTTTTCACTAAAATTAGTTCATTATGCCCTCGTCCAAAGATCCCAATGCTCCAAATAGCAATTAAACATCCAAAAGTATCTTTATTTGTACGTTTTTCTGAGACGAGTAGCCTACCTTTCCTTTGTCCATGAAAAATGCTGTTTTTCTCTGCTCGCTTCTCGATGCCTGCACTTCCCCTCAGCACAAGTTTTGCATCGTTGTAAAGCACAGTATTCCAACTTCGTGAATATTCATAGCGAATTCTCGATGGCATGAGTCTAAACCAATGAAATGTGATTTTCAAACTCATGCTGATGTAAACAAAATAATATTACTCGCGCAGACTGACAGATCCGAAGCGTGCGCAGAAAGACACTCAGACCGTGTGATACTGATACACAGAATTGCAGTATTTCAAAATATCTGTCTTGGCTAGTATTCATGCAAACATTATGGCACGTCTAAAGTGAACGTTTGGTTAACTGCTGGGGAAAACATCTGATGTGTAACATTATATTAGATCCGTGCGGTACAGAAAATATATAGTAGGCTCTAGGCGAATGGTTTCACGTCCATGAAAGTCAAAGCTGTAGGCCTTACAGTAGGCCTCCTCTTTAATCCGGTAGCGTAAGATTGTACTCGCCTTGCTTTAAAGGGTCGATAGCACTTTTGCTGAGTACACTGCCTGTTGGCAATGTGAAATAAGTATAACCAGGCCCACAGAGATGTCTGTGAGAGCACCTGACTTCTGTGGCTAGCTCTGCTAACAGTCCCGCTATCAAGTAGTTAGGCCTTGACAGGCCCCCTTGAAGGCGGATGCCCAATGAGTTGGATGCTTTGCATTGCAAAGGCAAAACCTAGCCCTGAGCCTGGTCAATACTTATCAAGTTTTGAGTATAGTGTTCCAGAATCTATCTGAGGATCGTTCTGTATGAATACTTAGCTCCCTAAAATCTGGTCGGAAGGTCAAAGGTCAAATATATATCATACATATATATTTTGTCCTCGTATTCTTTCTTGTGTGACACACCTGAATGAAAGGCTCATTATGCAGCTCATTATGCGGTTCATTGTCTTCTCCGGTGTGAATCACATCATTATTCGTGATCATTCACGCCCCTACACATATTGCCATATTGCTCACAAAAAGTGTCTTACAAAATTTAAATCAATGTATTGTTTTATGTGAATGATTAGGCAGGATGATTTTCAGATCATTTTGAAGCAAAAACTCTAGGTGACAACATCCATTAGTCAAAGGTATTGTGGACACATATTAAGTATGTGTTTTGTGGCCTTATTTCAGAAACTTTTTTAGTTTAATTAAACTTAAACTAAAAAAAATTAACTTAATTTTTATTTTTTTCAATAACCATGCATAAACATTATTCTCTCAAAAATACAAACATGTACATACATGTTGCTCACATATTATGGTAGTCCTGTTTGTGCTGAATAGAGTGTAATGACACCATTGCCATTAATATGTTTATAAGCAACTGAAAAAAGCACAAATGTCAGGGCATGTCAAAACATCTCAAGGACCCCAAAAACCCCTTAGACCCCAGAGGGTTAAGCCCTGTGTTTCAGTTACTGCTGGTGTTTTCTTGTTGACACTAAGTGTGATTTGCCTTGCCATTGTTTGCTCTTCTCCTGTGTGTTTTGTTTAATATTGGTTGTATATTTCTGGAATACTCCTTCCATCTTCATCAGCCACACAAAACATCAACAATGGGGAATTATTTTATATTTTTAATTAATTTCCACTTTTATTTGAGAAAAACAAATTTGGATTTAAAAAACATATGATCAGACATATCTGTCAAGAGTCCTTTTCCATAGTATACATATTAAAATTGTAACCTACTTAGGTAGTGTGATTCATTTTGAAGGAATGAATGAGTAGTTTCTCATGACCCATGATGCAGCTACTATATATAGAATTTAAAACCCACCACACTAAATTCAACAGTAGAATATTATATCACGTCTTATGAAGACTGTTTTAGCTATTGTATAACACCTCCTCTGCTGTGAATATACAACATAGAGCCCTGAAAACATAAAATCAAAGCATGTCTCAATTGCAAAATCAGTGCAAAGGACATTTATAGTTAATTAACATTAAAATCAATTTTAAATTTTCCTTCAGCACACAAGTAACTTCACATGAGAACCAAAACAAAAGAATATCTACAGGTGTCAGTGTTATTGTATCAGCATTAATTGCAATTGTTTCCTTTGGCAATGAAAAAGACTCCAGTGGCCAAACCCAGCAGCCCAAGAGCCAGACCAACTCCACAGAACACTGATGGACCGATGCTGGGCTCCTTTATCTCCACATCTGCACAGACACAGACATTTGTGACATTCATCATGTGATTCTAAAAGGAATTAGATGTGAATAAATAAATACCTACCCCATGTTCTGGTCTGAGGTTGTTGAAGGGCTTTGTGCTCCACAGAACAGCTGTAAATGTCTCCTTCCTCTGGAATGAAGCTCAGTCGAGAAAATACATTAAGTGTCCCATCTTTGTTGGGGTAATATCTGCTGATGGTTGATCCATCTGTCACATTCACATTGTTCTTGGTCCATGAAACTTTGACAGGTGGAGGGAAGAATCCAGTCACATGACAGATCAGGGAATTCTTGACATTCAACTGTGCATCATTTTTGGGATAAATTGAGCTCCAGGGGGATTCTGATGAGACAGACACCACCAATCCTAATATGAAATTTCATACATTTCAATAAAACATTTTTGGTGTTGTTTATGCCTGTGTTATGTCTTACCAAGTGGTACAGATGAATTGGCATACACCTCTTTAAGCACACCTGCAATAGTTTTGCAATTAGATACAGCCTTTTTTGCGTCCTCATATGACGGAATCTCAATTTGGCCAGCAAAGTCAGGTAATGTGATGATTTCTCTTTGCTCTTTGAAGTCTACATGTGCCACTTGTTCATCATCATATTTGACAATGAAATCTTCTTGATCTAAATCACCACATGCTTCAATCAGCCCAAATTCATGATAACCTAAAATATTAAATCAGATCATTATTATTGGGAATAGACTCATATTTATACATGTACACTGTAAAAAAAAAAAAAAAAAAGTCAGTATGAAGGAATTTTCCATATTGTTTTTTTACAGATGTTTTACCTGTATTTTGAATTACACATTGCATTAGTTTATGTTTTAAGGGTTAACGGAAATTTCCGTAAAATTACTGGATAATGTCCTGGCAGAAAATTACCAGTACATTTTCCGTTTTTATTTTTTACATAGACAGAGATATAATTAAATTGAGATAAGTTACAATACTTTTAAATTGATATACTTTTGCAACTATTACAGGAGGTGTATATACTTTTTTTGAAAAGTATTTATCAGCTATTTATAGAATATAAAAACATGTATAAAGATATACAGTTAACACTACAATACAATTTACTGTATATTCTGTGTACTATGAAAATATCAAGCCTTATATAATCACTCATACTCACATAGGCTACTTGCTGCATATAACAATAAAGTAACAACAACAACAACAAAATAACAAAAACAATTTTTTTATTTAGCACCTGATATATGCAAAGATAACCGTTGGTTATTAAGATACTAAACAGGTGGTACAAAACAAAGAGCATATTTTGGTTTTACTCCTTTTTACATGATACAAGATTTGTTGAGGAACAAAAGTCTCCATTTAATAAAGCAGCAATTAAATGGTTTTATACTTACTTTGGGCATTAATGTAAACGACACAGACACCAATGACTAAAATTCTTAAGAATCCGTCCATTTCAAGTCAGTAAGAGGGTGTAGCAGAATGTGCCGCTCAAATAGAAAGTCAGCAGCTTTTCATGAGAAACAGCACCACCTTCTCTTTCTTACATCATCCTATTGGTTGTGTGTCAGTGACATAATAGTCTCTATGGGAAATATGTCCTGAGCAGCGCTGCAAGAACAAAGCCTAGGAAGTTTAACTTATACAAAAGATTGTTTGTTGACCACTAGATGGTACTGCTGGATAACATAAGCAAAAACCATAACCCTAAACATCATGAAATAAAGGAGTTCTCTCTCTTTTTCCTTATGTCAATGCATTAGGTGATATTTTTAGTAGGGATGCACCGATCCAATACTCAGTATCGGTATCGCCTCCGATACTGCCATTTTTGGCGGATCGGGTATCGGTCAGACAAGGCCGATCCAAATCCGATATTGTGCGTATTCTATTCTGTGTTATTGTTAAGCCCCACAAAAGGCACACAAACATTATAAAGCACCATAAGTTTTCGTGCACAATATTATAAGTGTTCTGAAGCCATTATATAGTATAATGTGAGATATAAATTAATATTTAAAGGAGCTGTATGTAAGAAATGTATTTCAATTAATCATAAAATGGCCCTGATATGTCACTAGACATTAAGAAATCATGTTCATTTCAAATACTTATATCACTGACAACAGTAGTCCGGCCAGGATATTGTCATTTAAAAAGTGAACTTGCAGCCCTCAACTGATGTTGATGTTGTCATCTTGTGTTTTGGCCTGATGCTCCACCCTCCACATATCTACTAATCACGAAGTCAGTAGTGTTTCGGCATCCAGGTTGCCAGCTCTGCTCTAGTTACCACAGCTACGTAGCAGCCTACATTCCTGCTGAATCCTGCAGCCTATCTGGCAACCTCGAGTCAGGGGGGAGGTAGTCTCGCGTAGCCAGACCTTCAGACTGACGGCTGAAGGTCTGGAATTCATAGCAGCTTTCTTTGGCCAAGGCCCGCCCATAAGGCCGTTTGACCGACATGTCAAACAACCAATTACAGTTCGTTTCGTTCAGTGTCACGTTTCGTTGCGTGGAAATGTCCCCACAACAACAGATCGGCGTGCAACCATAGACTGCAACAAGTCAGTCAGCATAGAAAATCAAAGAAGGAGAAGAAAACAAGCAGTAAGTCATTGATCTGTTTGTGCACGTATAACAACAATTGCGTCTGCATTACCACATCTGATCAAAACACCGAGTAAATCAGTAGGAAACGTAATTACACGTCTGCGCTTTGTTTCCAGGCGGACCGAAAATAAACGCGACACTCGCGCCCCCCGGAAATCCGATAAAATTCAACCAATCAGATGACGACTTCGACATTCCTGAAGTGTTTCCAGTTAAGTGTACCATATGCATCAGACGTTTAGCCAACGTTCCGTGGGCGTGACGTCTGAGGCTGAGACTAGGGGGGAGGGGACACACCGCTCTACAGTAATTTGAAAGTGATTGCAGTACCAGTTTTGGCCACAATCTTACATACGGCTCCTTTAAGTCGTTAAATTCAAGATCACATAAACGTTTCCCTCAGCTGTGGCTGTCAATCATTCTTCATTCAGCATTCAAACAGCGCGTCGCGTTCGGTTACGACAGTTAACACGATGAAACTCTCTCCAAGATGATTCAGTGTTACTATTATACTTGATCTGTAGATAAAGGTCTATGGTTTCGCATAAAACAACTTTATCTTGCTGGACTTTATTGCTGTACCTTAATCATGTTACTTTCTACCGGGTGTCTGTTAGATCACAACACTGGAGTAAAGTCAGGTAGCCTACTATTTGTTCTGCACGCGCACAGTAACTGAAATTTAAAACTGTTAAAAGAAAATGCTGAATAGACTATTGCATAGATAGATACTGTATAATACACTACGCATCAATATGTATTTTCTTTGTGCTTTAAACTTTTCAATGCGGACTCGACGCGCTGCGCGCTGTGACTCATGTTGCTTCCAGCGCATCATTCTGCGCTCGGGATGCGCATAAGCGCTGTGTGCCGCACTGCATTGGAGCCTTTCATATCATAATACAGTGATGCAATGAAAGATTATCAATAGCCGTTCTTGTTCTGTCCTATCTATTATGTTGCTACCTCATTAAACAGCTGTGCTATATATTTAAAAAATGTCTCAATTTTATAGTAGGATATAAAATAATTGCTATTTTTGCTATATTGCTATTAATTGCTAAGTTTTACCTTACACTTATTGTCTCTAATTTGTTTCCCACTAAACATTTTTTTTTTCACAAAATGTTCAGATTTTATACAATTATTGTGCACTCGTGACTTTTCTAGACTAAATTTTACTGCTGAATTATCCACTAATCTAGTTTATAATAGCATTTATGTCAGATTATGATCATATATTTTTTGTTGTTGTTTTTCTTTTTTTCAGTTCTTATTATCATTTCAACAAAGAGTTATAGAAATTCTACTTGATAAAAAAAAAAACTGCGCTGGTATCGGTACGGATCGGTATCGGCCGATACTCAGAATTTTTGGTATCGGATTGGATCGGTTCTGAAAAAATGGTATCGTTGCATCCCTAATTTTTAGAGAATAACAAAGGCATTATGGTTGTAGATGTATTATTAACAACAAATTAATTCAAAATTAACATTAAAATATTTTAATAATTCAAATCTAAACGGGCATTCTCTGAGAATTTCATTAAAAACTGACTGATCCACAACTCTGAGAATTTATTTTTAATCAGCCTGAAATTTGTTTGCATCACAGATATGATTTGCGAGAATGGAAAAAAAGGCTTTTTTGACAGGTAGGTTTGAGGAATAATAAGGCTGCGTTAACACTGCAAACAATCCGATCTTTTACTCACATCTGACAGATCAGAATTTGTTGCACACGTGTAAACACAAAAATCCACGAGCAACTCAAAAGTTTTAAAAAATAAATAAAAAATGGCAGGTTGTGTTTGTGGAATATCATCTGAAAAGGAACCACATAAAAACCATAAAACAGTCCAGCATATTTACAGAGGAATGTCAAGAGCGTATTTATCAGTGTTGAAGTGGTGGGCCAACCAAGGAAGAACCTTTGGAATAAAATGATTATCCAACACAGTTGGTTATGTTTAAAGTGAAAGCAAATTTTTGAGAGAAAATCTGGTGCGTGTCAGATGCGTGCTATTCTTAAAGTCACAGTAGTAGCCTATAGTAAACATGCTGCAGCTTGTCCTTAAAGGGATAGTTCACCCAAAAATGAAAATTCTGTTCTTATTTAATCTCTAATGTTGTTCCAAACCTGTATTAATTTCTTTCTTGTGCAAAACACAAAAGAAGATATTTTGAAGAATGTGGCTAACCAGACACAGTTTGCAAAGTTACTTTGCATTTAGACATTGACTTCCATAGTAGGAAAATATGGAAGTCATAGGGGACTAGCAACTGTTTGGTTACCCACATTCGTCACAATAACTTTTTTTTTTAAGAAGAAATTTCAGTTTTATACATTTTGTGGCATCTTCATTTTTAGTTAAAAGTGTTCAGTGACACAATATGCACTTCATACATTTAATTGTGTTCACTGTTCAGTGACACTGCAATGCAAATAGCTTTGCTAATAAATTGGAATGGAAGTTTTAATTTTCTACTATCAATAAATCTGCTATCAGTTATCAATATAATGTGATACACATAACAAAATACCTCAGCTGGTACACAGCAAGTTGTATTTTCAGCTATATTTTTAAAAAATTTGTATTTGTTTTTAAAGTATTGCAATTTCTCGCAATATGTATCGTATCGCAATATATCTTGATATATCGTATCGTGATATGTATCGAATAGTGAGGCCCTTGCCGATACCCAGCCCTAATTTAAATACAGTAGCACTTTTTACAATGCCGATTTTTTTCAAAGCAGCTTTACAGTGATAACAGGAAAATAATGTAACAAAGTTTGTTTCTGCTGTATAGCAGAGAAGAAAATAGCGTTATAGTCCAGCTTAAGTAAGTTCAGTGATGGTTCATTTTTGTTGAAAAAAGTTATTAATTTAGTTCATTTATATATATAGCCGCTCTGGAGAAAACAGTGATGTCATCGTCCAGCCCAGTTCAGTTCTCATATAATGGTGTCAATGCAGGCAGATCAATAATATTGTTGAATATTAAATGTCAAATGTCCCCAACTAAGCAAGCCAAAAGCCAAAGGCGACAGTGGAAAGTAACCAAAAAACCTTGGGAGAAACCAGGCTCAATCAGGGGGCCAGTTCTTCTCTGGCCAACGAACGAACAGTGTATGATTATGATTCAGGCAGCTTTAAGGTCAGAAGTCAGATTGGATCAGAACATTCAGAATATATGTCTAGTTCCATCTGGCTGAAGATCGTCACGCCGGTATGGAGACTACTTTGTTTAGGATCAGTTCCGATGGGTGTAGTGTCGATGAGGCCTTCACAGGGGAGAGTCTAGTTGACACAATCTCAGCTGTCACTTCAGGGATGCGTTGTGGTCGTGTCTAGGCGCAGGTCCACCATCTGGTCTGGATACGGCCCGAATCCGGCTGACTACATCATGCGTTGTGGTCGTGTCTAGGCGCAGGTCTTCCAGTCCTGCAAGCTTAGTTGTGTATTCCTCCAAATAATATTTCTAAATACATTTATTGTATTTATATTTCCAAATAGATTTATTGACTTTATATAATATTTAGGTTGTTTTCAGGTTGGTTGTGACACTTTTTCCAAGTCATCTCAATGGTAAAAAGTGTCCCAATCACCCTGAATTCCCCCCTATATAAGATATGACCCAACTGTACCATTGCTTTTCTGTACTTCTTTATATTTATTTATTTTTTACTTCCTCGTTTTTGTTTTTTGTTTTTGTGTAAAGAATACATACTTCTGCATGCATTACAGAGACCAGGAATTTATTCTGCCAAACTTCCTCATGCTTCTTAGTATAAACTCGGCCATTCTATTGTCGGCTATTCTATCATCAGTCTTAAAATCAACTCACTGTCATATATCTAATTTCTATTTATTGTAATGTTTGTAAATTCAAATGAAACCAAAAACCATTACCATTGTTGTCATCTTGCTGGTAAAACATTGTTGCAATATTAAAGATCTTATGGAAGGTTTCAATGTCTTTAATAAGCTGATACACAGTCTGTTACTCAATGTTCACTCTGATGTGCCACCGAGTCCTGCAGAGGTTCAGTGTATATAATGTATTGACTTCCAGCTGATATGACGTGTGCTATAAATGAAGGGACATGAACATGAAATCATAATTTACAACATAATTAATACAACATACTTTCTAATGCCTTATTGCAATTTTGTTTTGAAAATGTGCATATGAGTGTGTGTGCACACCAACCTGTGTGTTTTCTTTTGTAGTAGATCAGCCCTCCTGCTGCCATGATCATCCCCAAAACCACCCCTGCAGCTCCAGTTATCATCTTATTCCTGTCAAACTCTGACAGAGATGAATCTGCAAAATAAAATAGTGCTGAACTATTCAATGGTTTGTTATGCAACACACACAATTCTGTCAGTTGAGCCTTGAGATAAAATTGCAATAGTAACCAACAACCCAATGAGTCACTTGATTTTTATTTTTTATTTTGGTTTTTATCCGAAAACCAGTCAGTATGTGTGACCACCATTTCCCAGACGCAGTGCAACACAAATCTTTTGCATAGAGTTGATCAGGTTGTTGATTGTGTCCTGTGCAATGTTGGTCCACTTCTCTTCAATGGCTGTGCGAAGTTGCTGGATATTGGCAGGACCTGGAACACGCTGTTGTATACGACAATCCAGATCATCCCAAACATGCTCAATGGGTGACATGTCCGGTGAGTATGCTGGCCATGCAAGAACTGGGATGTTTTCAGCTTCCAGGAATTGTGTACAGTTCCTTGCAACAGGGGGCCGTGCATTATCAAGCTGCAACATGAGGTGATGGTCGTGGATGAATGGCACAACAATGGGCCTCAGGATCTCATCACAGTATCTCTGTGCATTCAAAATGCTATCAATAAAATGCACCTGTGTTCGTTGTCCATAACATATGCCTGCCCATACCATAACCACACTGCCACCATGGGCCACTCGATCCACAACATTGACATCAGCAAACCGCTCACCCACACGACGCCATACACGCTGTCTGCCATCTGACCTGTACAGTGAAAACCGTGATTCGTCCGTGAAGAGAACACCTCTCCAAGTGCCAGATGCCATCGAATGTGAGCATTTGCCCACTCAAGTCGGTTATGATGACGAACTGCAGTCAGGTCGAGACCCCGATGAGGACGACGAGCATGCAGATGAGCTTCGCTGAGGCGGAAATTCTTTGGTTATGCAAACCGATTGTTGCAATCGGTGGCTGGTCTCAGACGATCTTGGAGTTGAAGATGCTGGACCAGGGGCCTCATGTATCAATCTTGCGTACGCACAAAAACTTTGCATACGCCAGCTTTCACGCTCACAGTCGGATGTACTCACAATGAAATTAACGCGAGAATGTGCGTTCCTCTACACCAATTTCATGTCTGGTGTACGTACATTTCTCATTGTTTTTGTCCGTTGGCGACTCTTACAGGCAATGAAATGAAGTTGCAAACATAGCGAATTGTTCTACAAGTCTATCGCACCACCACCTGTGGGAAGCATTGCTATTAATTTGCAATTTATAAAATAATTGACATATATTGTCACACGAGCCTTATGGGAATATTCGATCAATTATGCAATTAAGTAAGAACATACAAAAGCATATGCAAATTGATACAACCCTTAGTCTATAAATAAAATAAAATAATAATATAAAATATAATATAATATAATATAATATAAATAAAAATATTAAATATAAAATATTAATTAATATAAAATATAATATAAAATAATATATATATATAAATAATATAATATATATATATATATATATATATATTTATATATATATATATATATATATATATATATATATTTATTTATATATATAATAATTTTTATAATAATTTATATAATAATAATAATAATAATAATAATACCGCATTGACGGCATCAGCCAAACTCTCCCACTCATATTTTTTCCTTTTGTTATTAATTCTGGAGGACAAAGTTCCAAATAAAATATTTTTTCTCGTTTCTACCTCCGATAGTAGCACCTCCAATTCACTTTCTGTAAAGTTTCGTTTCTTGCCGCTTGCTTTAGCCTTTTTCTTACTGCTTTCTTTTGCCAAAGTGGACTCATTACCATATTTAAATTGATTTAATTAAGGGAGGAGACTGGGTGGGGCGTTGTTCTCGTGCATGTGCGCTCAATTTTACGTTAATTGGGATGTACAAAGAGAATATGCGTGGGATCCTTCGTACGCAGAGATTCATACATCTGTTTTTTTTTGTGCGTACGCACATTTACAGCTTTGTCCGTACGCAATGTTTTAGTATGAATTCAACGCAAGTCTTTGTACATGAGGCCCCTGGGCTGGTGTGGTTACACGTGGTCTGCGGTTGTGATGCTGGTTGGATGTACTGCCATATTCTCTGAAACGCCTTTGGAGACGGCTTATGGTAGAGAAATGAACATTCAATTCATGGGCAACAGCTCTGGTGGACATTCCTGCAGTAAGCATGTCAATTGCACACTCCCTCAAAACTTGCGACATCTGTGGCATTGTGCTGTGTGATAAAACTGCACATTTTAGAGTGGCCTTTTATTGTGGCCAGCCTAAGGCACACCTGTGCAATAATCATGCTGTCTAAACAGCATCTTGATATGCCACACCTGTGAGGTGGATGGATTATCTCGGCAAAGGAGAAGTGCTTACTAACACAGATTTAGACAGATTTGTGAACAATATTTGAGAGAAATAGGCCTTTTGTGTACATAGAAAAAGTCTTAGATCTTTGAGTTCAGCTCATGAAAAATGGGGGCAAAAAGTGTTGCGTTTATAATTTTGTTCAGTGTATATATATACAGTGGGTACGGAAAGTATTCAGACCCCCTTAAATTTTTCACTCTTTGTTATATTGCAGCCATTTGCTAAAATCATTTAAGTTCATTTTTTTTCCTCATTATTGTACACACAGCACCCCATATTGACAGAAAAACACAGAATTGTTGACATTTTTGCACATTTATTAAAAAAGAAAAACTGAAATATCACATTGTCCTAAGTATTCAGACCCTTTGCTGTGACACTCATGTATTTAACTCAGGTGCTGTCCATTTCTTCTGATCATCCTTGAGATGGTTCTACACCTTCATTTGAGTCCAGCTGTGTTTGATTATACTGATTGGACTTGATTAGGAAAGCCACACACCTGTCTATATAAGACCTTACAGCTCACAGTGCATGTCAGAGCAAATGAGAATCATGAGGTCAAAGGAACTGCCTGAAGAGCTCAGAGACAGAATTGTGGCAAGGCACAGATCTGGCCAAGGTTACAAAAAAAATTCTGCTGCACTTAAGGTTCCTAAGAGCACAGTGGCCTCCATAATCCTTAAATGGAAGACGTTTGGGACGACCAGAACCCTTCCTAGAGCTGGCCGTCCGGCCAAAATCGGGGGAGAAGAGCCTTGGTGAGAGAGATAAAGAAGAACCCAAAGATCACTGTGGCTGAGCTCCAGTGATGCAGTCGGGAGATGGGAGAAAGTTGTAGTAAGTCAACCATCACTGCAGCCATCCACCAGTCGGGGCTTTATGGCAGAGTGGCCCGATGGAAGCCTCTCCTCAGTGCAAGACACATGAAAGCACACCTGAAGGACTCCAAGATGGTGATAAATAAGATTCTCTGGTCTGATGAGACCAAGATAGAACTTTTTGGCCTTAATTCTAAGCGGTATGTGTGGAGAAAACCAGGCACTGCTCATCACCTGTCCAATACAGTCTCAACAGTGAAGCATGGTGGTGGCAGCATCATGCTGTGGGGGTGTTTTTCAGCTGCAGGGACAGGACGACTGGTTGCAATCGAGGGAAAGATGAATGCGGCCAAGTACAGGGATATCCTGGACGAAAACCTTCTCCAGAGTGAACTGGACCTCAGACTGGGCTGAAGGTTCACCTTCCAACAAGACAATGACCCTAAGCACACAGCTAAAATAACGAAGGAGTGGCTTCACAACAACTCCGTGACAGCCAGAGCCCTGACTTAAACCCAATTGAGCATCTCTGGAGAGACCTGAAAATGGCTGTCCACCAACGTTTACCATCCAACCTGACAGAACTGGAGAGGATCTGCAAGGAGGAATGTCAGAGGATACCCAAATCCAGGTGTGAAAAACTTGTTGCATCTTTCCCAAAAGGACTCATGACTGTATTAGATCAAAAGGGTGCTTCTACTAAATACTGAGCAAAGGGTCTGAATACTTAGGAGGACCATGTGATATTTCAGTTTTTCTTTTTTAATAAATGTGCAAAAATGTCAACAATTCTGTGTTTTTCTGTCAATATGGGGTGCTGTGTGTACAATGAGGAAAAAAAAATGAACTTAAATGATTTTAGCAAATGGCTGCAATATAACAAAGAGTGAAATTTAAGGGGGTCTGAATACTTTCCGTACTCACAGTGTGTGTGTGTATATATATATATATATATATATATATATATATATATATATATATCTCTTTAAAGGGAGGCATCAAAAAAACTAATAATAGTGATGCTGGCCTGAGCAAGAGTCCTGTGGTTGGTTAAATTGTTTAGGCTATGAAGCAAACAAAATAGTTTCCTCTTGCTCAGGTGAAAACAATAACGGAACAAGTAGACATAGTAGAAACTATAGTTTGGTTTCTGTGGTCATCAGTCTTCGTGTATCTTACCCCAGTGATAGACCATGGGTGTATGAGAGCTGGCGTGCTCCACCACACAGGAGATCTTCTCTCCAGGTTTGGGAAAGTATTCCAGGTGGGATCTGGTAGTACCAGTCTCCATTAGAGTCCTCTGGTCATATTGACCAGCCATCACATCAGCTGCCACCGCTTCATCATCTCTCATCCACGTCAGTTTGATGGGTTTTGGGTAGAAGTCATAGGCACTGCAGATCAACATGGCTGGACTTTTACCACTGGCCTGCCTTACTGACCTGACGATGACTTCTGGTTTTACTGTAGACATCATGAAGTTAATTTTATTTTTTGATTCATGTGTGGTTTAAAACATTTTTTTTTTTGAGTTCAGTGCATCTCACCTGTTTTTACTTCCATAGGGAGGAATTGCCCAAAGTGCTTGCATTCGGCAATGACTTTCTCTGCCTCCATTTGTAGCCACTCATGTTTTTTATCTCAGCAATTCAGTTTTGTCATAATATATTGACTAGATGAGCTCAACATTTTGTAGAGAACCAAGTACACGACAGAATTAGGATGAATCCATAATGTCCATGAACTAAAAAAGAAGCAGCCAGCAAACCTTTTGACAGTTTAATAATACAACATGTTCTGATACAGTCTGTTTAACTTTGCAAAAAAAATCACATATTTCTAAACAAAACATTTCAGAGTAAATTTAATTTAAATGGCATTTTCAGTACAAAGAAATTTAACGTAGAACTATATTAGTTTCAAACAACATATTGTCACGGGTGAGGTGGAGATATAGTATACAATATAGTGCACGATGAAGGAGATACAATAGGATACTTTAATTCAAAACTTAGACCAGAAAACAAACAACCACAAATCACTGATAACTAACTATATATATATATACTGTATATAATACAAGACCAGAAACAGAGGGCTTAAATACACAGAGAACAGCTGGGGAAAATTAACTCAATGACAGTAACCATACTAACTAGCAGGACATGTAGCTCAATCAAAGGAATTAATGAGTGGCTATAAACTGAACAATGAGCACAGATGAAGTCCAAACACAAACTGAAACATGACACATATACAACAAGGCAGGTGTATCACCAGATCATACCGCATTTTGCATTCAGTGTTGTTTTACTGGCATAGAGAAGGAATGAGCCCTAAAGAGATTACAGCAAATGTCTTAATGCCAGCCCAGTTTGGCATCATCACACTGGAAAAATCAAGCTTATGACTGATCCACAAAACAACATGTGATCGGGTAATTTACACTGGGACATTTTTCACAAGAGCTGAAAAAAACTGAAGTGAAAGTTCTTTGGATATTTGTCGGCAAATGGACATTGTTCATAAAGTAATTGTTCATTCATTTGACAGTAATAGTTTTTGTTATTTGAGGTTTTCCGACTGAGGGCTCACAGGAGTTTTTAGGTTACCCTCTCACCCAAAAAAACTTCAGAAATGTATGTCTAAAATGTGGAATGTTTCTGTTCTCGCCCTGATACTTTACACCCTTTTTTACGAATCGAATACGAATCCATTTAATCATTCAAAATCACAATTATGAGTATTATTCATACTCTCGTCATAATTTCAAATCATTCATCATTGCATATTATTTTATTAATAACCAGGTTTAGAAGATAGAAATGTTTGTACAAACTCATAAAAAACCTTTATATGTAGCAAATAAAACCTGAATTTCCAAAGGAGCAAAAAGTAAACAAATGGCCTACGATCAGTCAGTTTAAAAAATAAATACAAAACCTGGCCTAATAAGTTGGTAAAAAGATCCAATCCAATATATGGTGATAATATAGCATAATGAGAGATTTATAAGCTGCTTTTTTTTTTTTTTTTGTAGGCTGGTAATTTTTGACCGGGAACACCACAAGTGTGACTTTGTGCCATTTTGTACAAAATAAAAGCATTTCAAAACAAACTTCCTTATTAAACATTAAACCACACTAGTGTGATGATTTTGTTGAATATTGACAAATTTATTCACTGATGATGCTTTTTTCACTCCAAACATGATTCCAATATGGTGATAACATAGCATATAGCATAACAAGAGATTTACAAGCAATTTTTAAAAGGTCGGTCATTTTTGCAGATTTTGATTTATTTATCTACAATGTTACTAATTTGTTTTAGAACATGAGGCAGAGGAGAGAGAGGAAAGTAAACTATTTTGGAAGGGTGCGACTCTGACAACATGGGTGGCATGTGATGTTTACTCCCTTTCTTGCTAGCCCTGGCACAGCAGACACATCAGCTCTGGGCTATAAATCCAGTTCCCTTTCGAAAAGGAACTCAACCTGCGTCGATTGACGCTTTGGGGGACGCCTCAGGCGTGACAGGTGTCTGAAACTACTATCGAATCACAGCAATCCTATTGACCGGCGACAGCCCATGACAAGCCCTGCACAAGGGTTAATATCAAACCTATCGAGACTTATTGAACACCATATTTTCTTTACTGCGATCATAATATCTCAGTTTATTAATTTGAACTCTGCCGACACAGAGACTTTGTTTGTTTTTTTAACAAAGGCTGGAAAGACCGGTAAGGCCAGCAAAGAATTTCAGACATAAGTAAAAGGCTCACTCTGTGATTTTTAGTTAAGGCTGTAACCTTCAACAATGAGATCATACATGCTACATACTAAAGTGCGGGGATTCATTTTTTGAGAGAATGCAGACTCTTTTGTTTTTTTTGTCCTATTTGACACTTGTTAAAGCAGGTAAGTCTTTTTACGTCTATTCTTTTTCTTGTGATTGTGATTTGCACATTGGCTCCCCGATTGCATACTATTCTTGGGCACTTACGGGCTATCAATTCTCCTGCCTCTACACTGTAAAAAATTTGCTGTAGTTTTGCAGCTGCTTGCCAGTAACTTACTGTAGATTTAAATTGATGTTATTTACTGGCAACAGTTTGTTCAAAGTTAAATGAACATTAAACATTAACAAGTCTTTGTCTTTACAGAATAAAACTATAAAATAACAACCTAATGCAAAGCATTCTGGGAACCAGAAATCTTCATCAACCTTTTTCTGTTTTTTTTTCCTTCAGATTTTGGTTCCCAGAATGCTTTGCATGAGGCTGTTATTTTAGTTTTATTCTCTAAAGATAAAGACTTGTTAATGTTTAGTGTTCATTTAACTTTGAACAAACTGTTGCCAGTAAATAACATCAATTTAAATCTACAGTAAGTTACTGGCAAGCAGCTGCCAGTAATACTGTAATTTCTACAGATTTTTTTTACAGTGTAGCTAAATTCCATAAAATAATGGGTTTCATATTGCAGTTAAATCAAATGAAAGGTTCAGTTATATTTTTATTTACTATTAACTGTTTCAATATATTCAGCATGTTCTATTTAATCTGAATTGGTCAATTTATAGACAAATAGACATTTTTTTATCCATATATATATATATATAACCTGTGAAATATCTGTTTCTAAGATTTGTTTGACACTCATTTGGCAGGTTTCACAAACAAGGCTCAAGCTAGTCCCAGACTAAAATGCATGTTTGAGCTGTCTGAACTGAAAGCAACTTGCACTGACAAATCTTAAAATATATCAGTGCCATTGTTTTGTCTCAAGAGCACACCAGTAATGTTTTTTTTTCTACAGCACATTGGACTACTTGCACTGAGCTTCGTGACGCACTTCCGTTTGGAAATAGTACATCTAATTGGTTATGTTTACTTTCAATGTACTGTTGTCAATGAGTTGAACAAACGCCACCTAAAATGAGTGTCTGCAATAAGATTTAAAAATTTGGAAATTTTTATTAACAGGAGAAGGGATATTCTGATGTTTACTGTGTGCAGAATTTTCCAAACTCATCGGAACATAAAGTTTTAATCCAACCCAAGCCGATCTGAGAAAGCTGCCACTATTAAAAATAAGCCATTATTTCACCACAGGGTGTCAGTGTTCGTCTAAACTATTGACCGCGACGCTGAAGTGTATGAGAACAGATGAATAACATCAGTACGAGCCACAAACATTTATTTATTTGGATTAATTATTTTAATCATTCTGTGTCACTTTTCAATGTCAGTCTTTTTACTATTTACATGTTTATGCCCAAAATGCTTATTCAAAGTAGTTGACTTAGGAATGCTTCCAGAAGTGTGCAGACCCGTGCCCAAGATACTTGACGCCGGGTGACACACACGAACAGTGCGTTTTATTGTGGCCAGCCTAAGGCACACCTGTGCAATAATCATGCTGTCTAAACAGCATCTTGATATGCCACACCTGTGAGGTGGATGGATTATCTCGGCAAAGGAGAAGTGCTCACTAACACAGATTTAGACAGATTTGTGAGCAATATTTGAGAGAAATAGGCCTTTTGTGTACATAGAAAAAGTGTTAGATCTTTGAGTTCAGCTCATGAAAAATGGGGGCAAAAACAAAAGTGTAGCATTTATAATTTTGTTCAGTGTAGTTGTAAACTATGTTAATAGCTTAGGCTTCCTCTCATGATGAGAGCATTTCTGAGGCCGTCGCTCATTCATATGAATGGATAATTAGCGGAGATCTAAGTGGCAGGAACATCATTGTAGAAAAGAATGGAAAACTTGTTTTTCTAAGATACATCTGTGTTAGCCCTCGGGCTGTTAGCCACCTCAGGGTAGAGTAGTTCGTCTCCTCTCAAAAAAAAAAAATGTTTTTGGAGTGTAGACTGACGCTGGAGCTTCAGATAGATCTTATGTTTTTGGTCCTGAGTACATCGCCCCCTTGAGCTCTGTTTAGGTTTTCATATAGACTGGGGTTTTTTGCAGCCCCTCATATGAGAAATCTTTCTCTTGATCTATGCTTACAGGCTGGCCCTCACCAGGGCCGCCTCGGTACCTGGCCTAGGCTATACTAGGGATAGTGGAGGCTTTCTGCTAAAGCATTTCTGCCTCTGGCCCTTCACTACGTGAATGTAGACTTTTAGCATCCCTATGTGACAGCCTCCTCCCATGGGAGTCATTAGGCCAAGGCCTGCCCCCTTTCTGCATTCTGGGGTGAGAAGCGTAATGCAGGTTGGTGCAGAGGCATGATTGATAAAGACCTAGGGTTAGGCCCTCAATAAGGCCTCCCTGGTACAATGGGTCTGACATAATGACCCGGTACACATAAGTGTCTAAAATGCGTGAGCACAGTTCACTTGAATGAAAAAAAAAAAAGTATTTAATGCTGTTGAGCTGAATTTACTAAACTTTTGCTGAATAAAAACGTGCTGTTTATTTGTCAGTCAGATGCTCGTGAAAGTTGTGTTCATTACTATAGCAACAGACTCCAGGCACGTTCATTCCGAATCATGGTACAGATAAAAAGTTCTCGATTTCATCACTTTAAAATAACGAGGAACATATTGTTTTTCTGAAATAAAGTGCAGCAATATTATGCTTTGTAAAGTATAGTGAAGAAAATGAAAGCTTCTCACACACCTATTGCAGTGTTATTAAGTTATCATACAACTGCATGACCAATAACACCTTCTGTAACTATAAGTATGTCTTGTCATGTTACTGATAACGATACTGATACATCCTTTTCATTTCCTTTCTCATACTTTTGTGATAAAAAATAATCAAAATGATAAATAAATCATTAAGTCTAATTCATTGTTCATTCCTCTACCTGAAGACCTGACCCTGCTGTGGATAATCAACCAATTAATTTTTGGAAATATTGTGGGGTCGTTCGCGTTAGCCTAAAGACCAGCTTAATTTACCAAATCAATAATTTGAGGGACATTGCAAGTTGCAGGCTAATGTCGCTTCTGTGCATTATAATGAAGGCTTTGTGAAACTGCACAGCTTTTCCTGTTTTTTAAATGACATACTCCTTGCTACAACAACAACTACAAACACATTTTCTATCATGTATGCCTATTAAAGACGATGGAGCCAATCAGAGTAAATTGGGGCGGGGTGACACATGCAGCCCCGCCTCGATCTGCAGGCTGCAGCCAGGTCCTTTTCGGAATTACTGCTTGGGCTCGACTTTTGTGAACAGTAAACCCCACCTCCTTTGATTTAATTGACACAGTTCAGGATAGTCATTAATGGAGGCAACATAGGAAGGCAACAAGGTGTGATTAGAGACTTAGGCTATATTAATGCTACAAACAGGCCTGGGATTTTGATGAGTGTGCTGTCGTGTTGTTTTCTGCGGTTGCATGTGACATCTGGTGCATACTTACGGGGAGGAACATGAGGTACATGATTTGTGTACTTCGTCCACCACTGATACTCAAATTTAAATGAAAGTCCTTTGCACATTAGGCACAACAAATAGGCTAAATTATTTATAATAAGGCCTACCCTGCTATTTCTCATTACAGTTAAAACATTTTTTTTTTCACATTACAGAACTGCGAACTGGGGGTGGGGGCCCTAAATGAGCAGGTCTAATAAAGTGCATTAGCGTTGCCCCTTTTTCAGCGGCGCTGGTTCCTGAAGTATTTTTTCCTATTAGTGTTTTTAGCTACGAGGTGAATCGCAACATTACAATTTGATTTGAAACAAAAAAGTAACAAAAATACAAAGGTACAAGACAGTTTTTGCTAGGGAAAGAACTACAATCCCATGCAGCATTGGGAACAGCATAATCAAATAAAAAATTATGGAGAAACATAAAACTACTCATTTACAAATGTTGATTATATATAAAAATATATTTTAGGTTTATGCAAAATATGCATATACAAACATTTTGTGAGCAGTGCTTCATGGGAGTGGGCGGAGCTAACAAGATCTTTTAGCACATGTCGCTTTTTGTACAACATCACGGGTAACAGTTTTTCACCAGGAATTCTGCTGTTAAACCATTATTAACCATAAATAAGCTGAAATAATGCAGGCTGATGTCTTCAGCAGAAGCAAATACCATTGATTAACAATCTCGTAGCTCGCAGTATCTGTCTATAAAGGTTTATAAGTTGCCGTTCAAAATGAGTTTCCATATGGATATATGTTGAGTTTTTACTTCTGAAACCTGACTGTAGCATTCTATTCATCATAGTTTAGCAGAGTTAAGAATCTGTCTGCTAGTCAGAAGATGTCTTAATTGGCAGTGTTATCCTTGTCCATGTTCCCACAGGTTCTCACTCACTGATGGTTTTCGCCACATATATTGTTGGACAGACACAGTTTCCTGAGTTCACTGTTGTGCTGATGTTAGATGATGTGCAAGTGCAAGTGGTGTATTATGACTCAATATCATGGAAAGTTGTCCACCACAGTCAAAGTAATTCAAATGATGACAATGATGGTGGTGATATATTTAAAGATATTCAGAACATCATGAAAGATCGAACATTTTATCTTAAGGAACACCAGAATTGCACAGATGGTAAGTCCAAGCCTAAATTTTGGTATTACCAGCAATCACCTTTATGTGCTTGTATTGCAGCATATTTGTTATTTCAAAAACAAAAAAAGTTAAGCATACTCTAATTTCTGACAACACATATTAGTTTAGCTTCTGATAAACGTTAGGTAACAATATGATTGAAGAAGCAACATCCCAGCTAACAAGGAGCTTTGTCAGAACTTTGGCTAATGTTCTGACAAGGTTCTCTCAAAGTTATGAACAAATGTTCTTCCAGTAATTTAAATATAATGTTCATTCAGAGTTATCTGGTCTTTAATAATGTTCTCAAAATGTTAGCACAAAAACATTATTTATACATTGTGCATGGAATGTTTTTTTTTTCTGAAACTTTTAGTTGGACGTTCTTCTAACATTTTTTAAATGATACTTTTAAAAGTTCTTGAATGTTCAGAGTGCATTTATAAGTAATTTTCCCATAATGTTCACAGAATGATAAAACAAAATGTTTCCTTAACATTTGCATAATTAATAATGTAAAAAAAAAAAAAAATGAAAACTGAAATGGACATTTTGAACATTCAGAGAACATTCAGAAATGACTTTTCATAACAATGGTAACAACAGGAAAAATTTCCTTGAACATATTTTTGTTAGCTGGGAGATTATATTCTATATTCTTAAAAAGTGTCACTGTATTATCTTAATGTCAGTGAAGGCTAATCTGTTGTTACATTTTTCTCCATCCATTTTAAGGTTTACATGTTTATCAGAAACGTGTTGGATGTGAATTGCTTGACAATGATCAGCCAGGTTTATTTCTGTCATGGGATGCTTTCAATGGACATACTACTGAAGCGTTTACCTTTTCTGTGGTAAATAGAACAATGCAAATTGATTTACCATGGATGAGAATAAAAGGCATGGGTCAGATGGAATGGCTTCAAGTGAAGGGTCTGTATGAACATGTTTATCATCCTGTTTGCATGAAAACTTTGCGGAAATACCTGGAAAAAGAAAAGAACACTGTGATGCGAAAAGGTGAGTCAGAATCAAGGTGCATTCACACCAAGGCACTATATTCTTCTGTTTATTGTAAGCACACACTGTAGTTTTGTCGTTTGCTACTTTAAATGCTTAAACTCTTTAAAGCAGGATGGATTCTGATTGGCTGTCAAGGTTTTTAGCATTCATCAGGAAAATTGTTCCCTATCAATATGGTTCACTTATATGTTCACATACATCGTTAGACGCTATGGGAAAACTCCTTTTTCTCAGAATATTGAAGCCTTTTATTGAACAATGGAGTGCAACTGCACAAGCTATAACAGTGCAGGGATCTGCACAAGCTTATTGGCTTAGCAGTTGGAACTGCATGAACCTATGGCGATGCGGTGTATCTGTGCGAACCAATAGGTGCGCATCCAGCCGAATTGAGCACAGAGCCTGCCAGATTGGGTGGGGCATCTGCCAATAAAGCTAGCCCGCTCACCATAGGATTCAGATTTTATCTTCCTTCAGCGACGATCTTCACATCGCTTTGATTCTCCTGCAAGAAAGCCTTCTTGCTGTCGGACGAAGCCCTAAGCAGCAGAACGAGCTGAATCCTCACTCTACAAATAAGCAGACTTCAGCGGCAGGCAGCCTGACAGATCAGCGTGCTCACAAGCAAGCTGACTTGGCACTACTGACAGCTGATTTTCACTGTTCCGCTGCGGCCATCAGGCGAGTATTAGCCCCTCTGCACCCGTCTGATGAACACAGTTGCATGTCTGGGGAAATCCCACGCAGAAGCTGCGCTCACAGAGACGAGCTGCTCTCACTGCAAGAGTATGCCTCTCTCCTCTCTCTGCTCGTGGATCATTTTATTTTCAAAGAGCTCTTCACAATCTCCCATTTCTTTCCTCCCAGGAACCTCAGAAGAAGAAACAGCGGAGCCAGAGGACTGAGCAATCGGATATGAGTGAGCTCAAGCCAGCGCAGATCCCGCTTGTTTCACTCTCTCCACAAAGAGAGATTTCTCCAGTGCTCTACACCAGAGGAGCCCACATGAAGCTGTTTAGATGAGTGGTTCCTGTGGGGCCCCAGCAGGCCTCTCGCCAGCGAGCAGCACCATTTTTCTCCAAGGTGCCCCCTACTCGGCCCGCCTGCGTACTTCTACCTCCACCGCCCTCACCACCATCAACGGCGCCATGGAGAAAGTCTACGAGATGCTGTCTCCTCTAGAAGAAGTTGTTGCTGAGCACCTGTGTCTGCCCACTGCAATCAGATGGAAGGCCAAAGTAGCTCACCTATCCAAGCCCTGCAGGACAACTTCAGCCCACGCCAGTCGGGCCTATGCGTCTGCTGGCCAAGCGGGCTCTGCCCTTCACACTATGGCAGTCCTCCAGGTGTATCAGGCCAAACTCCTCCGCTCCATGGACGAGTCTGGACCAGACCCAGCCGCATTCTGTGACCTGTGCTGTGCTACAGACCTGACCCTGCGCACCACGTAGACCACCGCCCAGGCTATCGGAAGAGCCATGGCCGGCCTTGTGGTGTTGGAGCGCCACTTATGGCTTAATCTCATGGAGATCAAGGACACAGACAGAACTGCTATCCTCGACTCCCCAGTCTCCACCACTGGTCTCTTCGGCCCCAAGGTAGATGGCTTCGCCTAGCGCTTCACTGAGGCACTGAAGTCCTCCCAGGCCGCCACTTCCTGCCTAAGCGCTCCTGCTCTGCAGCTCCAAGTCACCAGAAACCCACGCCGACTCAGCAGCCAGCTAAACCAGGCGCCTGCAAGTGCTCAGCCCAAACCAGTGCCTGAGCCTCGACAGCGCCCCCACTCATCCAAGCGCTTCCTTCCTAAGCGCCAGGGCCCCCGCATGAACTTGCATGGGCCTGTGCAAGTTCACGCACCCACGCAATTGACTGTTATAGCAAACACAATAAAACACAAAAAATCCTCAAAAAAAGAGCATTTTCCTCTTCCCAATACTACGGGCATCAGCCCCCTGCCCTAGTGCAGCGGGCCGTCTCCAGTACTAATTCAGCCCCTAGCCACTCGGGCCAAGGCTTGGGAAGCCATTACGAAGTGTTAGAATGAGGTTACCCTCTTCAGTAAAATTAGGTTACTCGCTTCAATTCGCTTGCAGACTGCCCTGCTTTAGGGGCATGGTCAGTACATCGGTAAGGAGCAACATGGCACACGTCCTCCGCACCGAAGTAATGTGCTTATTGGCAAAGGGAGCTGTAGAAATAGTTCCTCCTCCCCACAGCCAGTCAAGCTTCTACAGCCGCTACATCCTAGTCCCCAAAAATGATGGTGGCCTTAGGCCCCCGTCCGTGAACCGTGCTCCTATGAAACGGCCATTGAAGATTCTAACCTTAAATCAAATCCTCTCGGCCCCTGCAGTACTGGCTGAACCACGGCTGTATCAGAGCCCTGGCCCCTTGGAAGGACCCCAGTTGGTACCAGACTGGCGTGAACATGGGGATGGTCTCGATGAGGAAGGTGATTTCAACAGACACCTCCAACACGGGTTGGACTCTGTACAAGGGCAGACCAACTTCCGGCTCCTCGTCGAGCACAAAGCGGCTGCATATCAACTGCCTGTAAATGCTGGCGGTTTTCATGGCCCTCAAAACCTTCCTACCAGACCTGACAGGGCACCACTTCTTAGTCCGCTCGGACAACATGGCAGTGGTGTCCTACATAAACCACCAAGGTGGACTCAGATCGAGGCCTCTGTAAAAGCTAGCCAGATGCCTCCGCCCCAACACAACCTGCGCTCACATGTGCCGTGCATGTGTCCCCAAGGGAATGGGCGCTCCATCCCCAGACGGTTCAAAAGATCTGGAGTATATTCGGGAGGGCAGAGGTCGACCTCTTCGACCCACGAATGGCCCAGCCTCCCCCTTTACGAGCTGCTCCCTTAGGTCATCAAACGGATCAGAGAGGACAGACGCACGGTCCTTCTGGTGGCCCCTCTCTGGCGGATCCAACCTTGGTTCCCCGAGTTGATACAGCTGCTAGCAACGGCCCCATGGCCAATTCCCCTGAGGAAAGACCTTCTTTCACCAGGCGAAGGGGACGATTTGGCACCCCCAACCCGAGTTGTGGGCCCTCCATGTATGGCCCCTCAACGGGAACTTACGGACCTCCCAGCGAGAGTCCTAAACACTATCTCTGAGGCTAGAGCCCCGTCCACAAGACGCATCTATGCCCTTAAGTGGTCTGTTTTCTATGACTGGTGTACAGTCTGAAAAGAAGACCCGACTTCCTGTGACACCGCTGGTATTGTCTTTTCTGCAAAAGCTGTTGGATGCGGACCGCACCCCATCCATGCTCAATGTCTATATGCTGGCCATAGCAGCATACCACGCTCCTGTGGCCTTCCAATCTCTAGGCAGGAACAACCTGATTCTTCGCTTTCTAAAAAGGGGCAAGGAGGCTCCCATACTATGGCAGGAGGATCCCCTTACTATCCCCACATGGGACCTGTCGACGGCTCTCAAAGGACCCCCTTAAAGCCACTACAGTTGGCCGAGCTATGGCCTCTCTCGCATAAGAGTGCCCTCCTCCTAAATCTAACATCGGTCAAGCGAGTGGGTGACCTGCAAGCGCTTTCCGTAAGCGCATCCTGCTTTGAGGTTTGGCCTAACGACTGTAAGGTCATCCTCAAGCCAAGACATGGCTATGTGCCTAAAGTGCTCTCTACTCTGTTCAGAGCACATGTCTTTTCACTGTCTGCTCTTCCCAATGCAGAAGATGTGCAAGAATTGCACTTACCCTGCCCTGTCTGGGCCCTAAGAGTATATACTGAGCGCTCTGCCCAGTTCAGTCAGTCAGAGCAGCTCTTTATGTGCTTCGGAGGCCACACCAAAGGGCATCCGGTCACGAAGCAGAGATTATCCCGCTGGATAGTGGACGCCATCGTATTGGCCTACGCTTCGATGGGCCATCAATCCCCCATCGGTGTGAGGGCACACTCCACCAGAGGCATGGCCTCTTCCTGGGCGTGGTCCAGTGGTGTATCTATTGGCAACATCTGCGCGGCAGCCGGCTGGTCCTCACCGTCCACCTTCGCCAGGTTTTACAATTTGGATGTTCCTGCACTGCATACACGAGTCCTCTCTGTCTAGCTGGAGTTGACCTCTGAGCAAGCTCAACCCGAGGATATAGTTATCGTCCTTGGTGTGAACAGGCCTTTAGTTTTATTAAAAATAATAGTTCACCCAAAATTTGGATTCTAGAAGTTGATCAGATTGTTTCAGTAGTTATTCTTTTCCGTACACTCAAAGTACAGATAAATAAGATATGAGAGCTATTGTTAAGGGCAGGAGTTTCAGTGAATAACTTGAATTATTCTTCAATTACTGTTGTCTATGTTTTGACAATACAGACTTGGATTATAGCACAAGAGTTGTATATGGGCTATTTTAGTTATTTTTTTTATTTTTTTATTTTGTCTTTATTAGAGCTTGACAGGCCATCACATTTTTTATTCCAAGTTTAACTATTTATTTAGAATATAATTTGAGAATATGACCATAAAGTAAAAAAAGCAGGACTGACCGTAAAGACTAAATGTTTGGGATGGTTCAAAATAAATCATATTACCATATGCATAAATGGCTGATGTATTGAATCCAACAGTAGGCCTATTGTCACAATAATACTATCCACTATTTTTAACATTCCTTTCAAAAGTGAAACCCAGAGTCAGAATCCTTAAGACGAAACTCCCGGACTCTCAAGGGCTTCAGATCAGCTGTCTGGCCACTGGTTTTTACCCCCGTCACATTAACCTGACCCTGTTCAGAGATGGTCATCCTGTGGATGATGATCAGATCAGAGGAGGAGAGATTCTGCCCAATGGAGATGGAACTTACCAGATGAGGAAGAGTTTGGTGATCAGCGCAAAAGAACTACGTGAAGGACGAAAATACAACTGCACAGCAAATTACCTCAACCTGGACAACAAACTAGACATTATGTTTGGTAAAGATATAGCCAATATATATACTGTATATATATATATATATATATATATATATATATATATATATATATATATATATATATATATAATTATTAGTATATTCTTGAATACATGGACAATGGACCCATTTCCCATTTTCAAGGTTCTCAGAAGCGCAAGTCGTAATAGTTGGGTAAACTTCTATAGTGTTGAATGGGAGATGACAGCAAATATGATTTTGGAATTCCCATTTGCTCTAATATCAAAATAAATAATCCATGATAGTGTTTCCATGACTTTCCAAAAGAGGGAAAAATATAGAGATCTTGATTACAGCCGTCAGAAGAGAATGATGTGAAATTTGCTGTCAGTCCTCAAAGTATAGCATTAAAAATGTATGTTTATTAGATGTTTGAAAAAAACTCTTTATTAGATTTCATATGTTAATAACTCTGGAAATGCATTATCACAGTCTGTGAAAAGGGTCCATATGCTGGTCTTTTATAGTGCCCCATTATGCTTTTTTAAATATTACCTTTCATGCAGTGTGTAAAATAGCTGTTTGTGAATGTAAAAGGTGTGCAAATTTGTAAAGATCAAAGTGCACAGTAAAACAAGTAATAAAAACTCGTTGAGTGTTTTAGCGCAATTTTCTGACCTCATGGGATCACAACACTAAGAGATAAATCTTTTCCTGGATTTTTTTTGTGCGTTCCCGAGATTAGACCTTCCTTAACATAATGCCGAAAACCCGAAGTCTCTAGGTGGTCTGGTTGAGGAGTAGATAGAAGTGCAAGATTGGTGCGCACAGACAGAACAGAAATCATGAGTTAACAATCGCAATTTTGTCCGGTGGAAAATTGCGCTAAGAAGTTATTGCCTTAATTAATTCTGAACTGCTGAAACGAGTTGTGCCATCTGACCAATCAGAGCAGAGTAGGCTAGCGGAAATGAGGAGTTTAGAGAGACTGAATCTTCAAACTAACCGCTTTTAGACGCAAATGAGGTGATGTGCTATGTATTATGAGAAAATTAAATTGTGTTTTGACCTTGGATGCATGTAAACCTATTGTAGGAGACCTCTAAAACAAAATTAGGAACCTATAAAATCGCATAATGGGGCACTTATACAAAGCATCTCACTTTGTTTCAGCTGTAACAGTGGCAAACTGTTGTTGTTTTTTTCATATGTGTAAAAATATAAATCTTAATAGTTTAAATATTTGTTTAACTGACTGATTTCCTTGGTTTTACCACAGATGAGGATCTGGAAATATCGGACTTTGGTTCCTCTGCTCTGTTTGTAGTTATTAGTGTGCTGGTGTTAATATGTGTGGCTGTTCTCATCATTACCTCACTCATCATATGGAGGAAGAAGACATGTGCTGCTGGTAAATGTTTTTATTCTTAATGTGTTTAAAGAAAAGCAATCTAGTAAAGTTTATTACATCTGAGGCAAAAAAAAAAGTTCACCTTTATGGTATAAATCTTTTTCAGGATTAGGCTCCAGTACTTCACATCAAAGTGAATATTCACTTGCTTCAAGTAAGTTCCTTAGAGTTTAACAGAAATGCATTAAAAAAAACTTACCATAAAACATATACTGTTTTTTTTTTTACTTTTCATATTTAGCAACAAAATAATTCAAAATTGCAGCATAATATTACATAATAATATACATAATAACTAACTTTCCATAATTTGTGTTTTCTTTTCAGCTTCAGAGCAAGAAACAACATGAAATATGAGCCCATTTTATGGCCCCAAATTATAATAGTTGTATAATTTCCTGCTATTACACATTTAGGCCTTACTTGCAATTGTGGGTTATGCTACAATGACAACCATCCCCAAGATATATTTGATTAAAACCCAGAGAATGTTATGTTATATAATACTAAAGGCTTTATGATATATTAATGAATGCATTGTACATGCCTTCCGTTTAGAGGATTCCGCTATTATTTTATTATTATTATTTTTTTCATTAAAAGTTTATATTTGTTACATGAATTTTGTTGGCTTCCGGTTTGCACCCTGATCAAGCTGACGATCGCATCAATTGGCGCCAGTGATCCAGAAAAGCGGACCCTGCTACTATGAGGGATAAACGCTAAAGAAAAATAATAATAATTTTGTTGGTTTCAATATCAATTTAAAGGTGGAAAAAAGACACCGTTATTTTTCTTGGGTTCATTTTGTACATCTCAAGAACCAGTCATTTAACAGTGCGTAAACCTTTAGCCACTGTATTTGTAGACAAGTAAGCATAACTAACTAATGGCAATAGATTAAATTTTCCTTAAAATCATATTGATTTAAGAAGTTTTCATGGGATGCCCAGTGAACAGTATAGAGGCTAGTTATTAACATTTTCATGCCTTTTCTTCTGTCTGTATCTATTTTATTCCAATAATAAATTATGATATTGCTACCCTTTTGGTTTGCCTTTTCATTTGTTCACATGCTAATGACAGTGCTATGCTAATGTGTTTTACTCTGCTCTCTAATTGATCTGGAAGGCAACCATAGCAAATTTTAATAAATGTGTTTAATTTTAGGTTTTATTTTTATTTTATTCTCTTGCTATGGCCAACTAGGACTGATTAAAACCATTTCAGAATCATAATATTTCCTTCTGGCTGTTAGTGTTAAAATTTGTCATAAGGTGTCTAAATGAGAAACCTATTTCACTATCACCATTTGCATCCTGTTTTTCACTGCAAAAGGACTGCAACTTTGAGACTTGACTCTGAAGCAAGGGTCTTTAATCAGTGTCTCTTTTACTTAAATTTCCCTTTAACCAATTTATCTAAACAATTATGAAATATTTATTATGTATAATGGAGGCAGTAACATGAGAAGTGCTCCAACGCAAAATGCTCTTTATTTAATTTTTTTTAGGAAATCTGTTGCCTTAAAATGATCAAGTAAATAAAATTGAAAAAATTAAGTTATGTGAACTTGACAATTCCAAGTTACTCTGGCAAGTAAAAGTTAATGAAACAAAAGAAAATGTGTTTGTGATAACTTTTTATTTTAAGTTGGACTAACTTAAATTAATTAAATTGCAATAACTTAAAAATGTCAATCTACTTAACTTAAAACTTACAAGTTTTTCTGAGTTCTGTCTACTTAAATTGAGGAAACCCCCTGCCTTGAAAAAATTAACTACAACTTATCCTATATGTGTACTTATAATTCACTTGTGAGTCGTGACTGATTTGGTAATCTCATTTTATTAATTTCTTTAAGTCTTCCCAAAATTTGTAGGCTACTAATACTAATACAAACTGCACCACAAAAAAACTCTTCTCTGAGAGATAACATTTTAAATTGTCAATATGTAATTACTTTCAATATATTCAGAAAAGCAAACATTTTTATTCAAAACTACAACAGAAAGCACTTTTTCACATTAAATTCAAACTGCCGATGTAAAATACATAGATACTGGTAGATACATAGATACATTCCTGCAGGGTAGTCTACAGGGGCTTTCGCACCGGATAGTTCAGGGCTGCGTTCCAGTCCACTTTTAGACACGCACTTGCGAACTTCCCTAAGCACTTCCCCTCGGGGGAATCCCTGCCGCCATTTTGAAGTGCATTCCACTCTGTGAAGTGGACGAGGGAAGTTTATATGGACAGACCCTCGCTCCCTCAATTTTGACAGTCTACTTCATATGTACACTTCAGGCAGCTCCATACCACAATGCAACACGATTGTGACATCAATGCATATTGTGTTTAATTTACCCCACCAAAAACAACTCTATGATATATTAATTATTAAAAAAAACTTTAATTTAATGGTGCTGAGAATGCCAGCCAGAGGCTGCAGCCGAAACCGAATACTTCCCTAATCCCTACTATATAGTAGGGAAAAAAACAGTACACGAGTGAATAAGTATGTCCGAATCCTTAGTATCCATAAAAGAATAGGCGAGAATTACCTGGGTGACTTACTAATTCTCGCGAGATTCGGACGTGTGTATACTTATTGTGCGTTTGAATATGCATATAGTAGGAGAAAACAGTACTTGAAAGGAGTATGTCCGAAACATCAGTATTCATAAAGAGTAGGTGAGAAGTTCCCGGATGACCTAAGTTACTGCTTCTGCCCAGATTCTGAAGCACCCATCGATAGATACTTTTCTATCCCAGGAGGCCACAGGAGAGGATACGTCATAATCGAACATTGCGGAGATCAGCGACGCGGGTGTTTTCAAATGTAAACACGGTTCCCTATCGTTCGGTCACTACGACGTACGTCGTGGTGAACGACGAATAGGAATCTCGCTAGAGAGGCCAATCTACTTCGAGTGAAACTAAAACAAGCCAATGCACATTGGCATGCAATCATTTGCATCAGCTGTGCAGTCTCGCAGCGCGGGTATTTAACGAGCAGCTGGTGTGATTGCACTTCAGCTTTTTGCTTCGGAGCCAAGCACTTCGATGCGTCTACGGAAAGAGTGGAGAAACAAGCTGTTGGATCTCTCTGTTACGGTGCGGGTGTCACAACACGGCAGCGGGGACAGTCTTCTCTTCTTTTGTGTTCGTTTGTTTTCTGTGGTTTGTCCGGTAAAACTGAGCAAACAAAAAGCTGTTTTAACAGCTGGTAAGGTGCGCCGTTGAGCGCTCAAAGGCTGTTGTCACAGCTGGTAAGACAGCGAGAAGAGAGAGAGACAGCGCACAGACGGGTGCACATTCCCGTCTGTGTTCGCAGTGTCTGTTCCCCCTGTGTGTTTCAGCACCAGTGAGAGCAGTCCCTAAAAGAGCTTACACAGATAGAGAGCGTCTTTTTCAAAGAAGAAAAAAATGACTTTCTATCTGTGTGTTTCTGGATGCGGTTGTTACCTGGGTTCGCGGGATGGTCACGAACGCTGCCTCGTGTGTCTGGGCATTAAACACGCTGAGGCAGCGTTTGTGGATGAGTCATGTACCCATTGTGGGAAGATGACCATCGCGGAGCTGCAGTCGAGACTCACGTTCCTGCAAAGGGGCGGAGTCCCCGTGCCTCTGCCTCGATCCAATCCTCCTCAGAGGGTTGCTTTGGGCAGTGACATGGGTGACCTGAGGATTACGGTGAGCGCGTCTCCTTCGGGGAACCAACCCCCTAGGAGCCCTCACCCCTCTCATGCTCCGCAGCCAGTTGAGTCCCCATTGGAGAGAGCTGGACCATCCTCGCGGTGTGTACCGGTTGTCTCCTTTTGGGCTCCCTGCGAAGACCAGATGTCAATCGCGGCATCGGAGGGTGGGTCAGACGTCTTTGCGGATGACGACTCAGCGCCGTTACCTCCTTCGGGTGTGTCAACGGTGCCTGAGACGGACCCGGAGATGATGGCCATGCTTTCCCGGGCCGCCAACGGGGTAGGGCTCGTGTGGAACCCTCCACCGTGTCCCGAACCCTCGAGGTTGGATGATTGGTATCTCGGGGTGGCGCGCGCTGGTTCTCAGCAACCCACCCCAGTGCCTTTCTTCCCGGAAGTGCATGTGGAGCTTACGGGGACGTGGACGGCACCTTTCACTGCCAGAAACCGTTCCAGTGGCTCCTCCTCCCTCACCACCCTTGATGGCAGGGCAGCTAAGGGATACACGCGCATCCCGCCAGTGGAACGGGCCGTTGCTATGCAACTGTGCCCTAACTCCACTTGGCGTGGAGAACCGTGTCTCCCTTCACGGGCCTGTAAGTACTCGTCGGATCTAACCGGCAAGGCTTACAAGGCCTGTGGGGAAGCTGCCTCTGCCGTGCACGCCATGGCGTTGCTGCAGGTTCATCAGGCCAAGGCACTGAAGAACCTGCACGAGGGTGGTCATGATCCCCAAGTTCTTCAGGAACTTCGTATCGCGACGGACCTCACGCTTCGTGCGACGAAGGTGACCGCGCGGTCGGTGGGTCGTGCGATGTCCACCATGGTGGTCCAGGAACGCCATCTCTGGCTGTGTCTGGCGGACATGCGGGAGACCGACAAGCTCCGGTTCCTTAACGCCCCCGTGTCCCAGACCGGCCTCTTCGGCGACGCGGTCGAGAACTTCGGCCAGCAGTTCTCGGCTGTACAAAAGCAGACTGAGGCCATCCGTCACATCCTGCTGCGGCAGCCAGCTGCTGCTCCCACCCCTCCGTCTGCGGCTCCTCAGTCTGCTCGTCGCCGAGGGCGGCCTCCTGCGTCTGCCCCTGCTCCCGCGCCGCAGCAGCAGCCTCCATCCAAACGGCGCCGTGGAGCCAGTCGCAGGCGGACCGCCCCGCCTGTCCAGGACCCCGCTAAGAAGGGCGGCAAGGCCAGGGGCAAGCGGCCCTAGGACGGGCGACCCAGAGATGGCAGGGACTGCTCTCCAGGAGACGATGACTGCATCGCTCCATCCCCCGGAAGAGGGCCGGGTGGAAAATCTTTGTTTTCCTTTTCTTTTTGTTCCGCCGCTGGCCTCAAAACCAGCGGTACCCAAATTTTCAATAAAAGAGCAGTTTCTTCCGTCTCTGGGTCCGAAGAGGGCCCGGACAGTAGTGGGGGGAGAGAATCCTCACCACTCTCATCCGCCTCTTCTATCGCCAGCAGGCAGCAGTGTGCAGTTCGAGAACGCAACCAAGCCGTCTCCTGCACCTCCCGCCTCGTGGAATCAGGTAAGTGTTGCGCAGCACACTCAGACTCCGCTACGGGCCGCCTCCCAGAGAGAGCCTCCCGAGCCGATCCCTGTGTTCCACCTCGCTGCCCCACTCCGGGTACGCCTACGGTCCCCTTGGTCCCGCTTGTACGGTCTCTGCGAGCCTGGCTAGCACTCCCCAGTCCGTCTCGCTGGCTCATTCGGACCATCAGGCTCGGCTATGCGATTCAGTTCGCCCGGCGTCCCCCCAGTCCTACTGGCGAAGGACGCGATAGAGCCGGTCCCTCCAGCCGATATGAGGTCAGGGCACTACAGTCCCTACTTCATTGTACCCAAGAAAGGTGGTGGGTTACGACCGATCTTGGACCTGCGAGTTTTGAATCGGAGCCTTCACAGGCTACCGTTCAAAATGCTCACGCAGAAACGCATTTTCGAGTGCATCTGTCCCCAAGATTGGTTTGCAGCGATCGACCTGAAGGACGCGTACTTTCATGTCACGATTCTTCCTCGACACAGGCCGTTTCTGCGCTTTGCGTTCGAGGGTCGAGCATATCAGTACAAGGTCCTACCCTTTGGGCTGGCCCTGTCTCCCCGTGTCTTCACGAAAGTCACGGAGGGGGCCCTTGTTCCCATGAGAGAACAGGGCGTTCGCATTCTCAACTATCTCGACGACTGGCTCATACTAGCACACTCTCGAGATCAGTTATGCGAACACAGGGACCTCGTGCTCAGGCACCTCAGCCAGCTGGGCCTTCAGGTCAACTGGGAGAAGAGCAAACTCGCCCCCGTGCAGAGGATCTCTTATCTCGGTATGGAGTTGGATTCGGTCGCACAGACAGCACGCCTCACAGAGCAACGCGCTCAGTCGGTGCTGAACTGCATGAACACGTTCAAGGGCAGGACGGCGGTCCCACTGAAATTCTTTCAGAGGCTCCTGGGGCATATGGCAGCGGCAGCAGCGGTAACTCCGCTCGGCCTGCTCCATATGAGACCGCTTCAGCACTGGCTTCACGGCCGAGTCCCGAGATGGGCGTGGCATCACGGCACTCACCGGGTGGCAATCACACCGGAGTGCCGCCAGACCTTCAGTCCGTGGTCAGACCCCTCGTTCCTCCGGGCAGGAGTCCCCTTGGAACAGGTGTCCAGGCATGCTGTGGTTTTCACAGATGCCTCTGCCACCGGCTGGGGTGCCACGTACAACGGGCATGCAGTGTCAGGGGTGTGGACGGGCCCCCAACTGCAGTGGCACATCAATTGCCTCGAGTTGCTAGCAGTACGTCTCGCTCTGAGCCGCCTAAAAAGGCCGCTACAGGGCAGAGACGTACTGGTCCGTACGGACAACACTGCAACCGTTGCGTACATCAACCATCAAGGTGGTCTACGCTCCCGTCGCATGTTGCAACTCGCCCGCCATCTCCTCCTTTGGAGTCAGAAGCATCTGAGGTCGCTTCGAGCCATGTATGTCCCCGGTGTGCTCAACCGTGTGGCCGACGAGCTATCACGAGCTGTGCTCCCGGGAGAATGGCGACTCCACCCCCAGGCGGTTCAGCTGATCTGGAGAGAGTTCGGAGAGGCTCAGGTAGACCTGTTTGCCTCCTCAGAAACCTCCCACTGCCGGTTGTTTTACTCCCTAACCGAGGGAACACTCGGCACGGATGCACTGGCACACAGCTGGCCCCGGGGCCTCCGCAAATATGCATTTCCCCCAGTGAGCCTACTTGCACAGACCCTGTGCAAAGTCAGGGAGGACGAGGAGCAGGTCCTTCTGGTGGCTCCCTATTGGCCCACCCGGACTTGGTTCCCAGAACTCGTGCTCCTCGTGACAGTCCCTCCCTGGCCCATTCCTCTGAGGAAGGATCTTCTGACTCAGAGACGGGGCACCCTTTGGCACCCGCGTCCGGACCTCTGGAAACTCCATGTCTGGTCCCTGGACGGGACGCGGAGGTTCTAGGTGACTTACCCCCAGAGGTACTTAACACCATCACTTCTGCGCTAGCGCCGTCTACGAGATGTGCGTATGCCTTGAAGTGGAACCTGTTCGTCGAGTGGTGTTCCTCCCGCAGAGAGGACCCCCGAAGATGTTCGATAGGGTCAGTGCTTTCCTTCTTGCAGCAAGGGTTGGAGCGAAGGCTGTCTCCCTCCACCCTTGAAGTACATGCTGCTGCTATTTCAGCATATCATGACCACATAGATGGCAAAACAGTTGGGAAGCACGACCTGGTCGTCAGGTTCCTTAGGGGGGCGAGACGATTAAATCCTCCTCGTCCCCCCTCCATACCCTCTTGGGACCTTTCCCTGGTGCTCCGAGCACTTCAGGATGCTCCCTTTGAGCCTTTGCAGTCAGCAGACTTAAAGCTTCTCTCCTTGAAGACTTTGCTGCTGGTTGCACTGGCCTCGATCAAGAGGGTAGGGGACCTGCAAGCATTTTCGGTCGACGAATCGTGCCTAGAGTTCGGGCCGGGTGACAACCATGTTGTACTGAGACCCCGGCCTGGCTATGTGCCCAAGGTTCCTACCACTCCCTTTAGAGATCAGGTAGTGAACCTGCAAGCGCTGCCCCTGGAGGAGGCAGACCCAGCCCTGGCGTTGCTCTGTCCCGTTCGCGCTCTGCGTATGTATGTGGACAGAACCCAAAGCGTCAGGACCTCAGACCAGCTCTTTGTCTGTTACGGAGGCCAGCAGAAGGGGAAGGCTGTCTCCAAGCAGAGGATGGCCCACTGGATAGTGGATGCCATCGCCTTGGCTTACGAAGCTCAAGGCGTGCCCTGCCCGCTCAGGTTGCATGCACCCTCCACGAGAGGCGTTGCATCCTCTTGGGCGTTGGCACGTGGCTCCTCGCTAACAGATATCTGTAGAGCTGCGGGCTGGGCGACACCTAACACGTTCGCTAGATACTATAGCCTACGTGTAGAGCCCGTGTCCTCCCGTGTTCTCACCCTAGACGGGTAGAAGCACTGAGAGTACCGGCTCTGTCGGCTTGCTGCACCCTACTGTGCACCCTTATTGCTCCAGAGTTAAAACCTGTCGAGTCCTCCAAACACCCTCGGCCCGGACGTGGCGGAGCGTCCGGTGCCAGGCCTTTACCCGCTGAATCCTTGAGAACCGGGTCTGGGCTGGGTCCCATATGTGTGACCCTACAGGGATCCCATATATGTATGTCTCCACGGCTGCCCCTAAACGGAAGCCTGTGTCTTTCCCTTGGGCTAAGTCACCCATTATTCATATGCAGTACAACCCTTGGGTTAGTCCATATGTTATTCCCACATAACTCTTCTTAAGAATGTGGCTCCCGCAGCGTTCCCTCCCTCAGTTCGGGCACGCTTTCCCAGTGTTATCCAATATCTCACTGTATGGGTTATCACGGAACAACAGTGATGATACTCTCTGTGTAAGCCCTCTCCTATCGTCCTTCCAGGCAAGAAGGTGTAGTGGCTTGCTCAGGGCGCTGGATGGGGTGCAGCAGCTGTGGCACTTTGATTGGGATTCCTATTCGTCGTTCACCACGACGTACGTCGTAGTGACCGAACGATAGGGAACGTCTCGGTTACATATGGTAACCCTCGTTCCCTGAGGGAGGGAACGGAGACGTACGTCCCGTCGCCACATCTGCCGCTACCCGCCGGGGCGACCAGCTTTCAGGCTTGGCTCCTCAGCAAAAAACTGAAGTGCAATCACACCAGCTGCTCGTTAAATACCCGCGCTGCGAGGCTGCACAGCTGATGCAAATGATTGCACGCCAGTGTGCATTGGCTTGTTTTAGTTTCACTCGAAGTAGATTGGCCTCTCTAGCGAGATTCCTATTCGTCGTTCACCACGACGTACGTCTCCGTTCCCTCCCTCAGGGAACGAGGGTTACCATATGTAACCGAGACGTTCCTTGTGTTAAAATCGCATGTGTTGAACTACTGTAATAGGCTCTATGCACGTCACAGTTCTAGTACTCTTACACAAACTAGATGTACCGCATGGCGGTACAAAATATGACCGCCGCTCAGGCCTGCACTGGCTTTCCACAAAAAGAAATGACGTGGAGCAATTTGGCTGTATTGCGCGTTTATGTATATACCTAAAAAAAGTAGTAGTATGTGCATGTCTGTCTGTGTGTGTGTGTGTATGTGTGTGTGTTTGTGTATGTGTGTGTCTGTGTGTGTGTGTGTGTGTGTCTGTGCGTGTATGTATGCGTGCGTACATGTGTGTGCGCGTGTGTGTTTGTGTGTGTGTCTGTGCATGTGGATTTGTATGTGTGTGTGTATGGGTGTGTGTCTGTGCGTGTGGATGTCAGTGTGTGTGCATGCTTGCGTTTGTTTGTTTTCCTGCATGTGTGTGTGTGACAGTTAGGGTTGCCAACTTCAGAAAAGGAAAATGCGGGACAATCGTGGTTATTTATAGGAAAATGAGGGACACTCAAAATATTTGTACTGTATCACACAGTGTACGTCATTTCAGTGTCTGCAGTTAAGTTTGTGTTTACAGTTTTTTACGATTGTTATGACAGATTTTTCAATACTTTTAACAATTTTCCAAAACTCTTAACACAGTTAGCACTACATCCGTCTGTGTAAGCTGTACTATTAACACATTTCTTGTTGCTTTAACACAAAATGCATACAATTAACACAAATTTAAAATGCTTGAACTTCTTTTACACACAAGCTCAAACAAGACCAAAACAATGGATTTTTACTGCCAAATTTACCAATGCTTTAACACTGTATGTCAGAACAGATAACACCATGTTCTAAACCTAACCTTACAGGCTAAAGTCAAGGTAAACAGCTGTTTATATTGTGAACTGAAACACAAATATATCCCCTGTATTTTATTCCATTGCTACTGAGAAACAGCTGATTGAAGTTATGCAAATACCGTATGGGACAATGTGGCATTCCACCATTCCCGTGCAGTCACTGCATGGTTTGACGCTCATCAGAGGATGATGTCCAATTTCCTTGCCCCTCACTTCCCTTTCCTCAACCCCATTGAGGAGTTTTCTCAGCCTGGAGATGAAAGGTTTTTGACCATAGTCCACAGGACCAAATGTCCCTCCTGTATGCAAAAGATGCTGCATACCAAGACATCACAGCTGAACACTACCAGGATAAGGCAAACCAAAAGATTCTTCCCAAGATGCCTTGCCAGGGAAGATATCAGGTGTGATGTGGATGAGAACGTGGACAAATGCAGAAGACCGCGCAGATTAGAAGATGGCCTTTTCTGTTTCTATATTTTGTATTTTCACATACAGTAATACTGTAAATGACAGCTATATTGCATATTTTTGTTATCTTGCAGAAATGTCCTGTTGCAAATAAAGCCATTACTGCAGCAATTCTGTCTCTGTCTTCTTTTTTTCATAAACCATACATTCTATAAAGCTACTCTAAGAAGGGTCATTTATTTTGTTGTATTGAATTTCTGCTGCAAAAAACAACAACAACAAAATGCATGCATTTACATTATAAACAAAACAAAAATGTAGAGAGACTTCAAAAGAAACTGCAGTGCAAAACACAATCTATGATCAATACAATATACTGTCTGTTGTATAAGGGCATACCTGACACATATAAAATAATGCAGTTTCTGTAATTCCATCTGATGTTAGTGTTTTTATGACATTGTGCTATGATTGAATAAATCTTCCTGTTGGATGAGAACATGTGTTAGTGTTTTGAATAATTATTTGATTTTGAGACATGTTTGCAGTGTTTTGTTAGACATAGTGTATTGTTGCTAGTGTATTATTGTATTTTGAAAATTAGTTTTGGAGTTTAGTTTACAATGTGTGATTTTGAGCATGAAATTAACCGTTTTGCCAATTGTGTGTTTTAGGTGTGTTGGTGCGTTAAGAGTTTAGGAAACTTGTTAAATGTATTGAAAAAACTGTCATAGCGATTGTAAAAAACTGTAAAAGGTTATCAGACATAAACACATTTGTATTGCTTAACCTATTTATGTATTTAATTCTAAAAATAATTTTAATGTCATACATGAAAAAAGTCACATTACAAACAAACCATAGTTCAAAATAACAGCATATATCTAAAATAGAAAGCTTTTTTAACATTATACACTAGGCTTACAGTTCAAAAGTTTGGGGTTAGTAAGATTATTTTTTGGGGAAAAAAATAAAGAAAGTAATTGCCTACTTTTATTCAGCAAGGATGCATTACATTAATCAAAAGTGACAGTTAAGATAATGTTACAAAAGCTTTCTATGTACTTTCTAAAAGCTTTAAAACATTAATAATAATCAGAAATGTTTTTTGAGCATATTATTTCCTCAGGTAGATTACATGTTTTCTTGCGTGGCTGGATGTTAGACTCATGAACAATAATCACGTTGTTTGCATTCGCCAAAATTGATTAGCCGAAATCAAAACGTGGACAGTGAAAGGAAATTACCGTTAGCGCGAGACGAGTCCGGCTTGAAGCGGAAGCGACCAGACGGCAGAGGATGTTCGCAAATCAAACAATGATGTCTCAAAACAGTCTCAAAACAGTGATTAAAAAAAGCTGTGATTGGATGATGACAGGTGTCGGTGATCATTCTCAAGTGTCGTGGTCAGCACTGCTGCTGTTGCTGTTGTATCAGTCAGTGGTTTATCAGCTTGTCAAAAAACGGGACACGGGAGGTCACGCAAGGGACAAATAAATTAGGCCCAAAAACTGCATTTTTTGGGTTTGGGGGGGCCCAGCGCGGGGGGGGAGTGGCCCCCGGGGACCAAACGAAATTTTTCCGTAAAAGTCTAGTGGGGCTACATGCCCACCAAATTTCATGTTCCCCGGTGTTTCGGTGTCCCTGGTATCGTTGACGAAAAAATTCAGTAGATGACGAAAAAAAAAAAAAAAAAACTTTGACAATCGATTATGGGCTAGGTTGATGTGGGCCCTTAAGACCAACATACCATAAAAAATTCTTCATCCTCGGTGCCACGGTTCAGGTAGTTATTTAGGAAAAACTGCATTTTTTGGGTTTGGGGGGGCCCAGCACGGGGGGGGAGTGGCCCCCGGGGACCAAACGAAATTTTTCCGTAAAAGTCTTGTGGGGCTACATGCCCACCAAATTTCATGTTCCGGTGTTTCGGTGTCCCTGGTATCGTTGACGAAAAATTCAGTAGATGACGAAAAAAAAAAAAAAAAACTTTGACAATCCCTATATGACCGCTTTCGCTAGCTACGCTAGCGGCGGTCATAATTAAGAGTAGGGTGACTAGGGTCACTGTTAGGGTAATGGTTTGGCCTGCTGATAAGTCACCCATATCAGCTGATAAGTAACATTATTTAAATGTACATGGCTTAGTCTCTGTTTACTGTTTATGGACGTGAATGGGTAGGCCTACATTTGAATATATGTGCCTCTCATCTAGAATACAACCGTATGGTTTTATTAGTTATATTTTTTATAACTAATAAATATTTTCCTCTTGTTAATATATATATGACGAAGGACATGAGGAGATAAATCGATATGGAGCCAGTTACAGAGTACTGCAGTTTAAAAAATGTGAATTATTCACCCTGCGGGTTCATTATACACCCTGATGCTCCATGGCTGGGATGCTCTCCCGATGGAGTCGTTTTCAATCCTTCTGGCAACCCACCATTTGGCCTGCTTGAAATAAAATGCCCCAGTTATGTTGACTGTCCCTACCTCAAAATGTCAGATGGTTCTTTGCAGCTTAAGAGGCAGCACAAGTACTACTTGCGAGTGCAAGGTCAGATCCTCCTAACAGGTTTCGATTGGTGTGATTTTGTTGTATGTGCACAGGAGGACATGCTTGTTGAGCGCATACACAAAAATGTTGATGTAATGCACACCATTAGAGACCGAGCATATCTGTTTTTTGTTTTTTTACTACTACCTACTGAAGTGTTTGCGTGATAACCAAGTCATTTCAGATAACCAGTTAAGTATTTTTCAATTTCTACAATTGTACAAATGTTGCTTTATTTAATGACTGTGTGTTAAGTTTAACAGTGTGGCCACGTACCACTGGTGGTCCATTCAATTATATTGAAATTATTATATACAGCATTATATTGTATTATTCTTATTTGTTAATTACACTATAAACAATATTTACATATATACACAATATACACTCATGTACATATATACACACACACTATATTTATACAATATATACAATATTATATATATATATATATATATATATATATATATACTGTATATACCTATCTATATCTATTATATTACATTACACATGTATATTTACATAATATACTATATCTTTAGATTTTTATAGTTAATATATATATATATATATATATATATATAGTGTTACGCATTATGAAATTATAATAAAACATGTATAAGGAAACAATGTCTTTGTTTTGTCTGTTTTATTATGTATAACTAACATGGGAGCTTATTTTAAATGTCTATTTACATCTGACAGGAAAATATTCTATATACGTATTGCAGATGAGCACATCACAACATGAAATAGACATCTGAGTGATAAATGTGCTATTATGTAGAATTCACTGTTGTCAACACGGTTTACATTAGATAAATGAGCTTTAAGGTAAATAAACTAACTAGTTTAAGTAACTAAACATAGCCTAAGTTATCTATTTTATTTGTCCATTAGTAGGCTACTGTTGATAAATTGAGGAACATTTATGTTGGATAATGAGAGAGTTAACACATCAGCGAAAACCTCAACATATGATGTTTCATTAACAAAGTTCGGGAGGAGCACGTTCAAATAATCAATCAATCAATCAATCAATCAATCAACTCATCAAACAATTACCCTATCAGCATGAGAGGAAGCATATATATTCACTCTGTCAACTCACCTAACATTCCTTGACAGTTTTCAGCATCCCTCCACCACCCCGACTCCTCACTCTTAGCTTGTTCTTTCACAGCCAGGAATACGGGGGGAGTACTCTGGGTTCGGGCCGAATACCGAGCTCGGAGCCCTCTCCTCGGACAGCACGCCAAATACGCATTTATTCTATCTGACTTATTTGTAAGTGTGAACTCGTGAAGTAAATGTAGTATTGAGCACATAAATCACAGAGGTAACGTGAATCTTGTCTGGATGTAACAGGGACAGATGAACATGTGTGTGTTTATCCGGTGGAGAGTGGCTCATGAAGGAATGCTGCCATCAAAGGCTTTGAGTGAGTATACTACAGAAATGAATAACAAAATCTATTTAAATCTTAAGTTGTAGTTTATTTTAATTATTGTAATTTCAAACAGAGCTATTACAACACTTTTCTGATTCTTGATATCTGTGCATTTGGTGCAGATCTTTTGTGGTGGAGCAGGACCCGATGACAGCGGCATTTGTGGAAAAAAGAGGGGGAAACCTGAAATAAAAATATTAAGTAAAATAATTTTGTTACTTCTAATACAAAAATCAAATGACATTGTGCTGTTAAAATGACTGCTTTTGTATAATGTTTGTGCATTTTTGTAGGATCTGAAATGTCTGCAGACTGGTGTGAGCACTGAGGATGAGGAGCCCAGAGCTGAATCATGGAAATGGTGCCATGGATGAGACCCTCCATCACTCCACCTGCCCTTATGAGACCCTCCATCACTCCACCTGCCCTTATGAGACCCTCCATCACTCCACCTGCCCTTATTGCCTCAGATTGTGAGGCACAGCGCAGGACGGAACAACCTCAGGCACGAAGGCACGGCTCACATCTGGCTGTGAAGAAAATAGAGTACCAGTGTGTTTTCAGCATGCCAAAGGCTCGCTCTACCATGCTTCGCTCACAGGAGTGTTTGCTATTGAGACGAGCCTCACAGGGTTCTGTTCAGGCTCTCTGTATGAGGTGATGAGGGAGACAGTGCACTCAGGCAAGGATAGCCTTGATGTCCCTTTCCCATCCATGATCAGATTCTAGTCTGACTGCAGCAATGAGGGACATGAGGGACATGATGGACGGCAGAGACAGGTGAAGGTGGGAACGGTGGTCAGCTGATTCATCAGAATAAAGCCACAGAATGAGAACCGCTGTGTTGAGATGGCAGCAGGATGTAGGGGTCACTGCCTGTAAATATATGATTGTTAGAACAATAAGTTTGAATAAAGCTTTGTTTCATGTGTTGTTGACTTATTTATATATATTTATTTATTGTGATGGTTACCTTTTTCAATCTTTTACTCATTTATTCATGCTTCTAATTGGTGTCAGTAAATAAAATAAAATATAATTAATTTCATTAATTAATGCATTAATTCATTGCTTGACTGAAAATGTACATGTGTTCACTGCATTTATCTATGTAGTCATGCATAGCTGTTATATGACAAAACAAATTACATTTTGCTTGTTTTACTAAAATATATAATTTTCAGTAAAAAAAAAAAGTAATTAAGTATTGGTCAACATTTATCATTATTATCCTGCATAAGTGTTGGTGGGCTAGCAATGCAATTCATTTTGGGGTAATCTTAATTTTTAAGGAGTGATGCTTGAATTTTCCCAGAACAGTTTTCTCCAAAGGCGAGATCTTCGCACAGCTGCCCGTCTTCTTTGTACAGACATTACAAATGCTGAGGAAAACCGTTCTAGGTAGGGCTGTCGAGTTACTGATGTTAGTGCACCTGTCGCTCATAACATTTTGTTATTGCAGAACTTAGTTACATAAAGATCAAGGAAAGATACCATGGTTGTATCTTTCAACAGTGAACAATCATAAAAAACCCCAGAAAACATAAATATCGTTTGTGTACATCATAGCCTAATATAAGAATACACAGGGGAAAAAGCACCATGACAAGGTTAAATATCTTTGAATAATTCATCATAATTCATAAAGAAAATGCATTTTTTGTTTGCTATTTATAAGCCTGAGGGATAAAACGAGAGTTAAATTCAACAAGAAAAAGAGGAAAACAATTTAAGCGACTTTTGCTTGTGGGCGAAAACTTTTGCTTATAAAATGAAGAAATTTAACATATTCAAGAGATGACGATTTGGGGGTTTCTTAATAAAAATAATATATTTAAGGATAAAACTGTGGGTCACATAGTGGGTTAAAAATATAAGAATTTATTGGTTATACTACAATCACAAAACAAATGGGCAGCTGTTTCTTCAACAAGACCACAAAATTAGCAAGTTTCGTCAATATCAAGATATTTACAGATGAATTAAACCTGTCGCTCATATCTTTTAAGTTGTTGCGCTTGGGATAACGTCGTAGGTCACATGATAACGTCAACATGGCGGATGATGTACGGCTCACATTCATACTTAACGAGATCAGGCTATATAGTACCTACTCTTTTAGCGCTCGTTAAGTACCTACTCAGTGAGTATGCGGTTTCAGACGCAGCCATTGTTCACTGGTGTCCCTTGTCTAGTCATTAGTCTTGTGTATTTAAGCCCTTTTGTCAAGTATTGTTTCCTGTAGCCACTGGTTAGAAGTCCATGTTTATGTTCAAGTCTTGAGTTTCATGCCATGCCACGCCACGCCATGCTTTTGTTTTATGTTTGTATTGAATAAAACTGCACTTGGGTTCTGCAACTTTCCTTCAGTGCAACTTACCTTACAGCTCCCTTCATCTGAACATCTGTTTTATGACTATTTTCATGTACTACTTCTTTACCAGACAATGGTCTTTGTAGTCACTTTCTAATCATTAACTTTTACATACTAGGTGCATTTTGTCTCAACAGGAAAGTGAAAACTTTAAGAATGCTGAGTCCTAAGCTGTGTCAATATAGCACTAGGTGTGTCAGGTAGTCCTGTTCATGTAGGTCACAATCTCACATGACACTGAAAGAAAAAGCCTTCATAACAGACACAAAGTATGACTCTAATGCAATGTTCTATTGTATATTGTACATATATATCTGCAATGCCGTAAACAGCTCAAGAGAACAACAGTGAACTAAATATTCACTATTATACAGTCAAGAATTGACTATATCCGTTTACAAACTTATCAAGCAGATTATGTATATACAGTATGTATTTATGAATGTTTAATTATATTAATGTAAAAAGTATGAGTGTCTCCTTTCTGAATCTTTCTACACTATGATTGCTTCACAATTCTTATTTGTGCATCTTCGCATCTCAGCTCCACCCCCTGTAGGATGCGAGGGAAGAATACAAGGAAAGAAAATGAGGAAGGAGAAATCGAAGGAAAGCTTATTTACATTGGAGTACTTGATCACGCAGCAGCGTCATCAGCTGCACTCAAAGGATCTGCCCTTATGTTGTTGAAGTTTGGTTATTTAATAAATTCATAATAAATAATAATAAAGCTACCCTGTTGAAATATGTGAGATGTGCGGTTAATTTCATCTGCAAAGGTAAAGTATAAATTAAAATTATTGTGACAGATGTGAAGGGGAAGGAGAATTTATACGGGCGTCACGTCCGAAAAGGATACACCTGTGTATCCTCGCTCATGATTCCTCAGGAAGCCTCCTCGATCCTCGCCTCCTCGCCTCCTCGCGGTGCAATCAGAGAATTGAGATGTCCTTTAAGATGGCTGATATCGATCGGTTTCCGGGTCATAGGATGGAGGACAGAGGAGCGAGAAAACGAGAAGGGATGAGAAAATAAGCAGCTTTGTTATTTCATCAGAACCAGAGAAAGGATCTTTGATATTGTCTTTGAGAACCACTGCAACAGAGAACATGCACATAATAGCCTTTCGGTAACAATTGTATATTTGTTACCAACCTAATGTTGCATTATAGGATTTTAATCAAATATGTATTTGAATGGTCATTATCATATATGCAGCAAAATGCAATGCCGTTCTCTAAAGGTAAAAGTAGTTCTGCATGTAGAGAATAGCAGAATAATAAAACACAGATCACCTTAAACCAGCAAAAGAACAACAACAAAAAAAACAGGTTTAATTTTTATGTTGTATACTGTACATGTATATGTTGTATGTTGCATACTCAATTATTGTAGTGTAACTATATTACATCCCTTCATCGTTTTAATCAAATATCATTTGATGGTCATTTTCATAACAAAACCTAATGGCATACACTAAGAAAATTATATGCCTTTTTAAGTTTAAGTTTGAATTTAATATAGGCCCATTTAGACTCACTTTTCTCATCTTGTATGGAAGCTGTAAAAAAAAAAAAAAAAATCTTTTGGACGTCATGTCCAATATTAACCTTAAAATGAACATGTTGGTGAATTCATATTGACGTCACAGAGCCTCGTCAGTTAAACCTGGATAAATAAAGAACACTATAGAAACATGAAACTGCATGGTGATACTTTAAAAGAGTCTCTAAAGGAACTGATGTTTGGATTATTTTCCTAAATGAGATTAACCGTTCTGAGCTACCTGGTTTCTGAGCAGTCTTTAGTAACGCCTGTCTGGACTTTCCCTGTTGCCAGTGACCAATGGGGGGCATGTACTGTTACAGAAACTCATGCTATAATTAAGGATCGGTCAGATCTTAAGGATATACTTTTGTCACAATATTTAATGTTCAGTGCAAATAGAAATTGCCACTATTCATTTCAACTTTTACTGCAGTTTTCATTGTTCTCACCATTTTTTTTTTCTGATTTGCCAGACAAGTTCATATAAATACAGTTTCTGTGATATTGATAGGCTATAAAAGTAGAAAAGACAACACATTGAAAAAAAGTAGCCTATACAATATACATGCAAAAATAGTAAAAATGCAGATGTGACGAAGGATTTTTGTGGTAGAAAGTAATTTTCAAGCCTTGCTTAGAAAGGCTGAAGAGCATATCCAAATCAAATCTGTTTAGTGGCTTTGTCAATAATAGCCAGACATTTGTCTGTGTTTAAAGGTGCCATGTGTAAGAATTGAGGTAAAAATATCCAAAAAATGAGCTACACGCATCAAAAGAATGAGAAGAAATAAGGGCGATGATGTCATTAAAAAAATTACAAGTTATAGTGCTGCAGAGATATCAACCTGAATTAGCATGCTAAATTACTAGCCACGGCCCGACAGGTGTCATAATACCAGTTTCGGCCATGGGAGGCGGTATGCGGGCAACATAACCACCAGGCAGCCAAACTGCAATACACGAATAACTCGCACGGCTTGTGGGCGTACTTGAACCTGATGTCAATCGTGTGGAAAGTACAGTAGAGTCCTGCACGGGTGACCCGCAAATTTTGCTCAAACGGGTGAAAAATATCCAACTGTGTCGGATACGGGTGCGGGTCGGGTCGGACACGGGGGAAACACGGGTCTAAACACGGGTTTAAAACGATCACGTGCAAACATAAAAATATATGCATATTTTTAGGAACACATCTACAAAAATATTCCTGTATTTCAAGTTGATAAAATAATTTAAAATCCACATCAGTTTATTTGTGCCCACGCGCCACACCCTACCAGGATCTATAACGTTACCTAGGCTACTACTTTCACTTTTAAAAATTCCTCATAACCGCGCGCGCGATCTGCTTGCAGTCGTTGAGATGGATGCTGAGGAGTTGAAGAAAAGAATAGCTAGTGGAGATTGTAAAGTTGTCGACAAAACGTCATCAAAAGTCAAGTCCAGTGTGTGGGAGAAATTTGGAGTTATCTGAAGAAAACAATATTGTGAAAGGCTTTGCTGCATGCATTTTCGTGTTGGATAGCCGCAAATGTGGAACTTCATCGCCGAGGAAGCACGCAGATAACTGTGGTAACAAACCAAGCAGTTCTATCGAACAGTATTTTTCAAATGTAACACTGTTCAGTATGTGTGGTGTGCAGGGCGTGTTTGAACCTATGGTTTGAACCCAAAATTTTCAGATGTAGGCTAGACGAAATTGCGTGGCAGATATAGTGTTGTAGCCGCGTCTGTTAGGCTACTCAGTTTTGTGGTATAACGTTAGCCATGCAAATAAAAATCTGACAAAAAAAAAAGGAACAGAACCAGAGTAAACATTGGCACTGCTTTGCTTTCCATCGCTGGAGACAACTAATGGACATGAAAGAAATGAGGTTCGACTCCGAACTTGCAACATTTCTTTTGGATTGGTAAGCAAGATGCTGTTAGTATTTCGCTAGAAGTTTGTTTTATATGTTTGTGTAGTTTTTTCAGGAAGTTATAACAGTTATCACGTGAATGCGTGAGAGTTGGCAGCTCTGGTTACGTTGGCGCTAGCTTGGTCAACATCAGCGAATGCTGTCTGTCAAATTAATGTAATTCAAACTAACAATAAAAATGTAATATGAACAAAACGAATATGAACATATTCACTGGTAAAGGTGAAGGGGAGTAGCTTGAAGATGTCATATTTCAAAATCACTTGACATCAACCAACGTTCCTCTGGAGTCAAAACATCCTCAATTAGGAGTTGGCTCGGCTTCGGCTATGGCTCTAGGGTCGTTGTGAAGGTAGGGGCGGAGCATAGACTATGCCGTTTCTCGGTTGTTACTCTAGAGTAGACCAACTCACTTTCTGGAGGTATACTGCCCCCATCTGGTATGGAATGTGGAGTATGAATTGATTTTTTGGCGGACATTACACAAGGCACCTTTAAGGAGATGACGTAAACACTCATGAGTAAGTAGCGGCTCCTGACCATAAATTTAGGTGAGGCAGTCACTGGCTCATAATAGCGCTAGCTAACATTATATAATTAATATATAATTTAGATTATCATGTGATTTACGTTTTACATTATAATCGCTGAAAACACAGACTCACTTTAGGCAGATGTCTTGTTGTCCTTGCTTAGCCCATCCTGAGGGTGGCACTCTAATGTTGATTGACAGGCTATAAATAGCGTACACACACACACACACACACACATAAAAATGTTGTCTTAAAATGACCTTAATGTAGTCTAGTATTTATTGCGTTCAAATGTTGATATAGAATGTTAGGAATTGAGAAGAGAGGAAAATAAAGCCATATAGATGCAACAAATATAAAACAAACACAATCGAATAGTTTACAAGCCATTCACATGCAATGCTCACAAAGCCAAATGAAGTCCAGCTCCCACTCTTTGGACGTAATGGGTGGAGCTTGACCTAATTATGTTTAAGGATAGGGTAAAGCAACCCACAACCCACAAAAATCACAGTTTTTTTTTTTGTTGAGCATCATGTTTAGGGGAGTGAAAATGTAAAGTTGATGTCCCATACAATAACAGACCAGCATGAATCTAATAAATTATTCATTCAAGAATGTTGTGCAAGTTTACTGCAACAATGGAACCGCTAACTTCACATACTTTTGAAAATCCAGCGTTAAGTTGATTCTGGTAAGCGCTCATCATCACAGTCACAAACAAGACAACTTTACTCTTCCATGAGGGGGTTTGGCATCATGATGGCTTTGTTGCCAGGTGGATCATTAAAGAACGTGACACACGTCTCCAGGAAAAAAAGTGTTTCCCATTTTGTGTGCCATATGCATCAGACGTTCAGCCAATGGTCCGTGGGTCTGACGTCTGAGGCTGAAACTAGGGATAGGGTTATGGCTAAGGTTAGGGTGTAGTTGGAACTTCTAGCTCTACCCATTGCAACCAGAGAGAGAGAGAGAGCTGGACGTCAAGCTCCAACCATGGGCTCTACATGAGCAGCCTCTCTTAAAGGGATAGTACACCCAAAAATGAAAATTAGCCCATGATTTACTCACCCTCAAGTCATCCTAGGTGTATATGACATTCTTCTTTCAGACAAATACAATCGGAGTTATATAAAAAAATAAAAGTGCATCTCTCCATCATAAAAGTGGTCCATACGGCTCCAGAGGGTTAATAAAGGCCTTCTGAATAGATATGAATATGATATGAATATTTTTCTTACACAAACGCATCGCGGAGCACTTTTATGATGGATAGATGCACTTTTATGGACTTCAAAACAGAAACGGCCATTCACTGCCATTATCAAGATTGGAAGAGCCAGGACATTTTTTAAATAAAACTCAGATTGTATTCGTCTGAAAGAAGAATGTCACACCTAGGATGACTTGAGGGTGAGTAAATGGGCTAAGTTTCATTTTTGGGTGAACCATCCCTTTAATATGAGCACTTTTAAACCAAAGGATTTACACGTTCACTAATTTAGTACACTACTCCACACATCCTCCTGCCTCAAGTTAAACACTGATGGAGTTCACAATTAGACTTACTAGTTGCTGAACTGATGCAGACTAAACTGAAGCCATACAAGACATTTTAATACTTCTCACTTTATGACTTAAAATAGTCTAGAAACGTATTATTTGTTGCAGAATGCTGAACACATGTATGAGTTAAATTTAGGATTGATTATTTAGAAGTTTATATAAAAGTCTATGTATTCAAGTGGATGAATGTTTTAATAGGGCACTGCACAACCTGCCTCACCAGATGAGCCATGACTAAGTAAAACTATTTACTTGGTGATACAAAATAAAAAACAGCAATACAGTACCTCCACCACAACACTATTGGAAATGTTCACCCATGACACTTTGTAGCACAACACAGCAACTTTGTTTGACACAATTAAGGCGCCATCACATGACCCCCATGAAAGTCACTTGTTACGATGTCAGGTTTTTCTCCAGTATGGATTTGTTTCTTTCGTTTCAAGTAGCTTGCTCTGGAATTAGGTTTCACACAGACATGAAATCTCCGATGCGATCTTAAATTGCAGAGCCATTTAAAACTCTTTCCACACCGAGAACACAAATAGGGTCTTTTGTCTGCATGACTTTTCAGGTGTATCTCTAAGTGTGATGGCAAAATAAATGTTTTGTTACACCGATTACAATTAAATGGCCTTAGTCCAGAATGAATGCGCAGATGATTTTTGAAATTGCTCATCTTTGTAAACCTCTTGCCACACTCAGAACACTGCGATTTCTCTCCAAAATGAGTTTGCAGATGACTTTTAAGCTGTCGTAGATAAGCAAAACTCTTCTCACACTGAACACACATGTAAGGCCTGTCTCCAGTGTGAAGTCTCATGTGAGCCGTAAGGTTTCCTTTAAGTGCGAAACTTTTTCCACAAGGGCAGGAGAAAGGCCTTTCACCAGTGTGAATTCGCATGTGAATCTGAAGTTTTGATTTGCTTTCACAAATCCTTCCACAGTGATGGCAGGTAAAAGGCTTCTCATTGGTGTGCACACTTCTCATGTGACCATTAAGAAGTCCTTTATATCTGAAACTCATACCACACAGATGGCAACTGAAAGGCTTTTCTCCAGTGTGAAGTTTCATGTGATAATTAAGGAGTCCTTTATGAATGAAACTCTTTCCACACTGAGGGCAGGAGAAAGGCTTTTCTCCAGTGTGAATTTGTATGTGAATCTTAAGGTTTGATTTGCTTTCACAAATCCTTCCACAGTAATGGCACACAAAAGGCTTCTCATCGGTGTGAATATATCTCATGTGACGACTAAGCTGTCCTTCAAGAATGAAACTCTTTCCACACTGAGGGCAGGTGAAAGGCCTCTCTCCAGTGTGAAGTCTCATGTGGTAGTTAAGGGATGTTTCATGTTTTAAACACTTTCCACATTGATGGCACTTGAAAGGCTTCTCCTCAGTGTGACATTTCATGTGCGCCTTAAGGTTGTTACTTATTTGAAACCCCTTTCCACATTGGTGACATTTGAAGGGCTTCTCTCCGGTGTGAATTATCACATGCCTGTTAAGGCGTGCTATGTCTTTGAAACTCTTTCCACACTGATGGCATATAAAATGGTTCTCTCTTGAGTGAATTTTCATGTGTAAATTAAGGGTCACTTTATGTATGAAACTCTTTCCACACTGATTACATGTGTAAGGCCTTTCTCCAGTGTGAATCCTCATGTGATCCCTCAAGGTCTTGCTTCGTATGTAACTTTTCCCACACTGATTACATGTGTAAGGCCTTTCTCCAGTGTGAATCCTCATGTGATCCCTTAAGGTTTTGCTTCGTGTGTAACTCTTTCCACACTGATCACACGTGTAAGGCTTCTCTCCCGTGTGAACTCTCATGTGGTTTTTAAGGCTTCCGTTTGTAGTGAAAATGTTCCCACACTGTTGGCATGTGAAAGGGCATTGTCCGGTGTGATTTGCCTCGTGTTTTTTAAGGCTTTTTTCATAAGTGAAATTCCTGCCACACTGAGGACAGATGTAACACTTTTTAGAACCTGCCTTCCGAGCTCTTTTTTGTGAGGATGCCCGTTCAGTCTGTGAGCAAAGTGTTTCTTCATGATGATCTTCCTCCTCCATTTCATTCAGTTCTTGACTCTCCACTTTCATCACCACCAGGTCTATGGTGAAATAAAAGAATAATTCAAGTTAACCCACAAAGTTTAACGGCACAAAGTAACATCATAACATACAAAAATCAGGCAGCGTGCATACAGAATGCTCGTATTCTGGTGACAAAATGTGCATCACGTGCACTGCACGCAGACACTCGCGTACACATAATAAACAAAGTATACTTTGGGCTTAACACCCTAAATGCAGAACCAGGCACTTTTTCTATACAGTGCTCTATATACACACACTTGAGATACAGAATGTACAATCATCAATCCAATTTTCTTATGTAATCATATATAATCTTTTAGTGTTTTACCTATGTATTAATCTAAACTCTTTGAATGTATGTTTCATCCTTAATCAAGATCACATACTTTGTGTGGTATCTGCGAGTTTCTATTTTAATTTCCTGAATCACCATTTACATTATATGTTGATGCCTATGCAGCACATGAATATTAGAAACTTTAATTTTTCTCCATCAACACCCAATCAAATTACATATGCAAAACACCATGCTCGAAGACAAAGGATCATAAACTTTCCCTCCGAAAGTTTGAGTTACCATTGGCTCACTGACCACCTGAGGTGTGACGCCATTATGGTTTAAAAGATCATCAATCACAAGATCACAGGAGAAAGATCCTCTGACTGTTATTTGTGGGTCACGTCCATTCAGTGGATTCCCCAATCATGCAGAATTTGACTACATGCTATGAGTAGTACTGCACAATAGGAAAGTTACTTCCTGTATCCTAGAAATGAACATTTCTTAGAATTAATAAACAATTAACACAGAGTGTTTGCTGGACGAAAAGGATTGCTGTGGTATTAATTATGCTACATCAAGTTAACTCTTACGGTCACACTTTAGATTAGGGTCCAATCCTCACTATTAACTACACCTTTTGCCTCAATAAACTCCTTAATTATTTCTTATTAATAGTTAGTAAGGTAATTGTTAAGTTTAGGTGTTGAGTAAGGGATGTAGAATACGGTCATGCAGAATAAGGTATTATTTTTGTGCATTATAAGTACTAATAAACAGCCAATAACCTAGTAATATGCATGCTAATAAGCAACTAGTTAATAATGAGAACTGGACCCAAACTCAAGTGTTACCATTCTTACAGCTGTTCTAAATATTTTTTATTAATTATAACTAGTTAAGTAATTATTAAAATTTCCCTTTGGGCTAATTAATTAGTCATATTATATTAATGGCAAATAAGCAAGTCTAGATACCTGTAACAGTTATTTTATGATCATTTGGATCACTGATAAAATTGTTGGATTATATAGCAGAACCCTTTTTACATAAAGAACCATGCTTTGAAAGTGCTATATAAATTCTTAATGATGTTATAAATAACTTTTTAAGTACTAGTTACTATTACTATTAATTATTATTATAAAAATCTGCCTGATCTTATAATACTTTATTGGGGACTTAAAAAACTGGGGAAAACTGACAAGTTGTTTCAATTAGGTACTTTATTTTTTTATTGACAAAGGAAATTGTAGAAAAAAAATGACAATGCTCTAACAGTGATTACAGGGTTTGTACATCGTTAGTGTTTATTGAGAAACTGTCTGATGGCGGTTTATCAACAACTTCACAAGAGGTTACATTGTTACGCCATTAGGTGGTGGCAAGGGACCGACTTTAAGAGTGAGTTAGTAGATTCATATCTCTCTATAATGCAGTTTTAATACATTTAAAAGTACATCTTTGTCACCTGGGAAGTGATTCTTTTTTCATGTATATATGATTGACATGATAAATAAAAGCTGGACCACATACAAACATGTGAGCAATATCACGCTCATAGCCATGCAAAATGGCTCAGTATCTATATTTTAACAGCATTAATTTTATGTGAAAAGATTGTATTTGTGATTAAAAAAATAAACACTAATTTCATTTATATATAGTTTAAGTCAAATTCAAGTACTTCAAGCACCTTGTACGAACAATGTTATTAACTGAATACAGTATTAAATGGTATGACATCTGAACATGATTAATACAGAAAAAATATATATTTATATACATATAGGCCTATATATATAAACACAAAATAATGTAGTTCCAGTGAAATATCTTATGATCTTATGTCCATCATTATGTGTTTTGGTGTAACTGAGTGAGTGGCAGCTTCTCTCTGCAGATGATGAGGTGTGACAGCATCTGTCTGGGTAGAAAAACACAACTGTCACACTGAGTTTAGTCACACTGCCATTTGTTTAAGTAAAGGCAATTCGGTCAAACGTAGCTGTTGTGGATGTTATTACAGTTAGTAATGTTAAAATGGAGAAAAATAAAAAGATAAAATATCATGGGATAGATTTAATGGTTTTTGTGGACTAGGCATTTGCAAGGATAAACCCAAGTAATAATTGAAAATACTCTAACAGTATGGATCATAAATCCAATATCTCTGTCACTTACTTGCTTAGTGGAGAAGAGGAGAGAAGTATCATTCTCTGAACCAATCTTGTCACACTTACGTGCTCCGTTTAAAAACTAAGAAAAAAAATGACAGTATGTTTTCTAGGAAACCAGTTAAAATTTGAAATTTTAAATGTATAGACATTTTAAGAATGTTATTACCTGTTGAGAGTGTCGACCAGATGTGTATTTGTATGGTTGAGCTCCAGAAAATCAATAATGTGATGGCTTTGAAAAAAGTTTTTGAAAGTTACAGATTAAAACAAAAAAAAAAAAACAAAAAAAACAGGTGGGAATGAAGAACCCCCAAAGTCTTAATTTCAGCATAAAAGGTTTCCTGACACTCACAGAAAAAAAAGGTACAAAAGCTGTCACGGTGGAAGATACACCAATCGTACCTAAACGGTGCATATTGGTACCTTAAAAGTATTAGTACCTACATTTTAGCCTACATGTTAGAACCTAAAAGGTATAAAAGTGTACCTTTTGAAAAGGTACCACCCCAATGACAGCTTTTGTAACTTTTTTCTGAGAGTGCAGAATGGTATGATTCTAAATAGAACTATCCCTATGTGTAAAGAACAATTAAAGATAATTCACTGGATCTGAAATTTTAGATCAAACTGTGGGGATGAAGATGTAGATTAGTAGCAGATTAGAGCTACAAGTCAGGACCAGTGGTTAACAGCTTTTAATTTCTAAACACAATGCAAACACACACTTCTGAGGACTTCACATCATTCACTCAAGAGTGAATGAAAGACATAGATAACATGAGTACTACACAAATGAACCTGCAATCCGTTAAATTGTTTTTAAACTGTATTTTTATTTAAGAAATATATTTGCCATTATGACAATGATAGCCTATTATTTAGCTAAATTTCCTAATTTTGTCTGTCCACATGAGGTGACCCACTCTGTGTTTAATTAGGTGTCACGTATGATTTTTTATCTTTTTGTTTAGAGGTCAACATTTTAATAATAAAAATAAATTACTTATGAACCAACCTGTATGATCCTCAGCATCTTCATTTTTCACTCTGAATTGTTCTGCAATACTTATGTCTTCAGTCTCCTCTTTAATAAATTCCATCTTGAAAACTTGTTACTTGTTCCTGCATGTTTGGACATTTTGTCATGTTTAATATGAGGAAAACAGAAAGGAATATAAAATATTAACCCAATGAATGTGCTTACTACTCACAGACAAATAACAATCATAAAAGAGCAATTTACTAGCCAAACTATCAGGGTTCATGTAACGTCTTACAGTAGCCTACAGTTGTCAAACACAAAAATATAACAATAAAACGGGTGTAATATTATGAAATAATCATTACTGAAGACATGATTTAGAAAAAGGAAAATTGAAAGACAAGAGAGAAAACGGCAATTATCCATTGAATGAAAGCTGAACAGCAAAGCGTTACACGGCACCACACATAATAATTCGTTTACGAATGATTAATGCATTAAACGATTTGTATCAAATTAAACGCACCAAATGCATAGGCGTTCAAAAACTCGAACCTTTGTTGAGCCAGAGGAGAACGGTCCAGCCTTATGATGTCATTACACCAGACCAAAATAAAAGTCCCGTCCACATACTGCCTAAAAGTATATGTGGAAAGTGCTTAAAAATGTACATGCAAAGACTACATACAAATAATATGTCAAAGACATTCAGAGAAAAGCCTGACGTGTACTGACAACTATACATTATTTAATTCTCTTCTTTAGGTAGTGTCTTTCTAAAAGATACTAGTACGAGCCTACTTGTGCCTATTAGTACTAGATATATCTAGTATATACTAGTATACTAGTGCAGTACTTATTCATTAGATACTAGTACTTATTTCAATAGTGACTAATAGTCCTAACTATTCCATTGTTACTAACACATTTCAAATGTCTGCCATTGACTTCCATGGGGATTTGTCATTAGAATATCAACTATTCAGTTTTGACAAGAATGTATTACAATTGTGACTACAACATATTTGTTATAGTGCTTATTTATTAGACACTCGTACATATTAAATATATACTAGTATTTATTTATTACATAGTATTTATTTATTAGATACTAGTGCTTAATTATTAGATATCTAGTAGCCTACTTATTAGATAGTACTTATTGATTAGCTACTAGTAGTTATTCAATAGATACTAGTACACATTTATTAAATATTACTAGTAATGATATTTTATTTTACTAGTAAGCTTTTTGGTAACACTTTATTTTAAGGGCCCAGAATTATGCATTTAATACACTAGTAATTAATGATTAACTTGTCCACACTAACTTGTCCACACCTGCCACCCACCCAAGCCTATGATTTTCTCTGATTTAGATATCCGCACCTGATCGTCACATTATTTAAAGGGATACTTCACTTTAAAATGAAAGTTCTGTCATCATTTACTCACCCTCAAGTTGTTTCAACCTGGATGAATTTCTTTCTTCTGCTGAACACAAAGGACGATATTTTGAAGAATGTCAGTAACCAAACAGTTAACTGGAACCATTGACTTCCATAGTATTTTTTTTTTCCTACGATGGAAGTCAATGTTCAGCAGAAGAAAGAAATTCATACAGGTTTGAAACAACTTGAGGGTGAGTAAATGATGACAGCATTTTCATTTTAAAGTGAAGTATCCCTTTAAGTATTCAAAATCTCAGCATTTAGCATATGGCTTTACTCCTTCAAATGAAATTCACATCACTGTAACTTCCCGAGCACACAAACAGGAAATTAAATAAGTTTATCACAAGAAAAGGCTGGATATTTTTACTTTGTCATATACAGCGCTTCACATTGTTACATATCAGCACTTGATACAACCTGGTCCACCGTACGTTTCTTTCCTTTGGCCTTTAATCCTTTTTGAAATTTGTCTGATATGTTTTGCCTGCTTGAGAATATGCATATTAGAGCCTGATTATAATTAAACTTTACACACATCAGTATTTCCATCATAATGTTGGAAAACATTTATTAGAATAATTTCTGTTAAGCTTGTGTATATTCTATACGTGTATAATAGAAATTTAACTTGCATTGTTGTTGAAGAGATATGCCTTGTTAGAAAAAGTAAGAGTGGCACACGTTTGTTGTATGTTTTACCATGTTCAGTGTCTTTATTAAAATAAAACACATTAATGATTTATCTCTCATTCACAGGCGACCGACCCGCAAGTGTCCCGGGCTTTAAATCATTCCCTCTTTTGTGAATTTTCATTTGACACTTAAGGTGTCCTTTATGTATGAAAATCTTCCCAGGTGTAAGGCCTCTCTCCAGTGTGAATCCTCATGTGAGTCTTAAGGTTTCCTTTAGATGTGAAACTCATTTCACACTCAGGACAGGGGAAATGCTGCTCTTTGGGGTGAGCATTTTTATGAATGTTAAAGAGTTTCTTATTTGCAAAAATCTTCCCACATTGAGTACATTTTAAATCGTTCTCTTTTTTGTGAGCTCTCATGTGAGAATTAAGATGTCCTTTATGTATGAAATTCTTTCCACACTGAGGGCAGGTTAAAGGCCTCTCTCCAGAGTGAATCTTCATGTGGTAAGCAATGGATTCTTTCTGTTTTAAACCCTTTCCACACTGATGGCACTTGAAAGGTTTCTCCTCAGGGTGACATCTCATGTGTGCCTTAAGGTTTTGACTTATTTGAAACCCCTTTCCACATTGATGGCACTTGAAAGGCTTCTCCCCAGAGTGACTTCTCAAGTGTCCCTTTAGGTACTTTTTAAATTTGAACACCTTTTCACATAGGTAACATTTGTAAGGGCTCTTTCTGGAGTGAATTATCATGTGAATGTTAAGGCATTTCACAGACGTGAAACTCTGTCCACAATGATGGCATATAAAACGGTTCTCTCTTGTGTGAATTCTCATGTGTAAATCAAGGATGCTTTTACGTATAAAACTCATTCCACATTGATTACATGAGAAAGGCTTCTCTCCAGTGTGTGTCCTCATGTGGTATTTCAAGTTTTGTGATGTAGTGTACGCCTTTCCACACTGTTGACAGGTGAAATATCTTTTACGTCCTGCCGCCTTAACTCTTTTCTGTGAGGAAGACTTTTCAGGCTGTGAGCAAAGTTTATTATCAGTTATGAAATCATGTTTCTCATACTGTTGTGCCTCCTTCAATTCATTCAGTACTCGACTCTCCTCTAGAAGCGGCATCAGGTCTGAATGGTGAAAACAGAAAAATACAAGTTAACCCCAATTTCTTAAAGCAACAGATATCAAACAACTATTTGTATTCAATGTGCTAAAGGTTAATTCTGTCATCTTATCAATGAAAATTAGCAAGTATATAAAAAGCAGCAGTTTTTAAGATTCATCCATGTTCCTGTTTTAGCATAAACAATCATCGCTAGACAGTTAATGAACATAATCTTGCTAACATTTATAATTTATTTACACCTGAAATGTTGCACATATATGTAACAAGAAGTATTAATCATAATGTACTTTAAATTATATTAAAAATAATGTCAGAAAGATATCAGTTCTGCTGTTGTTCATAAATACCAGTAGTGATGTTGTACAATGAGGATGTTGTCATGTTGCCGGAAACAGCATTATCAATGTCCCAATGTGTAGTTTACCATCCTTATCAGTGCCTGAATTCAAGTACACGATATACAGATTCACGAGCTAGGGAGCTGAGTGAGACTATTTGTATACCGTTGCTGCGTTCCAGTCCAAAATTGTCATACCCTTCACTCGCTAACTTCCCTCCGTCTCGTTCACTCGGATGTACGTCATTGCTTACGTTGCACGAGTGCCCACTACTGGCAGAAACTGCAATGGGCTGAATTGGAACGTCCTAAGCCCTTGATAACTTGGAATCAGCTATGGAGCTGATTTATTATTCAATTTTTTTTCCTTTAAGAATTTGTTTAATGCAGCATCCAAATGTTTATAGGTGTGTTTGGGTTGTTTTAAATAAAAAAAAATATAATTGAGTTGTCTGTTGTGGTGGTGATTAGACGAGATATGTGGTGACGTCACAATCGTACTGCATTGTGGAACATATAGGTGCCTGAAGTGTACATTTGAAGTAGACTCGCTCCCTCGGTCAAAATCGAGGGAACGAGGGTCTGTCCATATAAACTTCCCTCATTCACTTCACGAAGTGGAACGCACTTCAAAATGGCGGCAGGGATTCCCCCAAGGGGAAGTGCTTAGGGAAGTTTGCAAGTGCGTGTCTAAAAGTGGACTGGAACGCAGCCCGTGTCTCCTTTGTCTGCCACCCATTTCAGGTCTTGGGCTGTGTCCGAAATCGCCCCCCTATACCCTTAAATAGGGAACTATTTGAAGGAACAGCCATTCACTCACTCGTTTTCATCAACTCCTTCAAGTGGACTACTATATTAGTGGAGTAATGTAGGGAATAGCAAATGAGGGTATAGGGGGCGCACCATTGGAGTCTCTAATAATGAGCTGATGACCTGAATCAGGTGTGTTTGATTAAGAAGATATGTAAAGTGTGCAGTGTTTGCAATGATTTAGGCTACGTTCAGACTGTCAGTCCAAATCCGATTATTTGTGTATCCGATTGTAATCTGATCTAAAATTATTGATGTCCACGCTGTGTATCGCAACTGTTCAGATCCGATCGTTCAGATTTGTGTGTCCATGCAGCTCTTTCGTTTTCCGGAATATCTGCATTGGTTACAATAACAACCGCAACATGGAGGGGTTTGCAATAGAGACGTTGTCTTGTTTAAATTTTAAAACATGGGAATTTGTAGCCGCCACGCTGGACTACCCGTATTCTGAGGCAGCGAGCGGCAGAGCCAGAGGCTGGTATGCACAGCTTTTTTCTGCGCTGTTTTCTCCGCCAGTTTCAAAATATGTCATATTGTCATTGTTTGCATATTGTCAAACACAGCATTATTTCTGCATATTTCCTATAACAATGTCTGACGTTTACATTTTTTTATGTGGTGTGAGAAAGTCACATAAACCACGCGAAATCCGATCAGAGCAGTCAGACTGAAACAGATTTACAGAAATGCGATTTGAATAGGATTTCAAACCACATATAGATGTAGGCTACTGTAGGTTGAAACGGATTTGTAAAAATCGCATTTTATGTGATTTTTTGCTGTTCACATTAGCTAATTCTGATCTGATTTCAATCGGATATGCACAAAAATCAGATTTAGACTGACAGTTTGAATGTAACCTCTGATCAGGGTTTCCTAATTCTGATCCTCGAATACCTTCAATGCACGTTATGTGTTTGATTTATTTATTTATTTTTTGACTCCTGATTCAACTCATCAGCTAGTTATTAGAAACTTCAAAACCTGAAATGTGCATGTCAGATAAGGGAAACATTCATTCAAACTGTGTACTGTTGTGTTACACCAGGACCAGGGTTGGCTTCTCAGACATTCCATGATCTCGAGGCTCTATTAGCACCACAGTTTACTCCGTCTCACCCAGAAAAAGCACACAAGTTGTGAGAATGCAAGATTAACAAACACGAGACATGAAATACAATCCATGTTCCTTCTTCTCTGAGGTTAATATATCCACTGTGTTCATCGTAACAAGAAGTTATTATTGGTGCGCTCAAGTCCTCCTGGGAAGTTCGTACATACGAGGAGGGAAGTAGTGTTTACGACGGAAGGTGCGTTCAAGTCACTTTCGTCGGAGTAAGATGGCGGAGTACTTTCTCTTAATTAATTACACAAAAATACAGTAAGGTTCTTAAACTCTTGTTCTAGAAAATGAATAACAAAGAAATGTGCACCAGGAGTACTTTGTTTTAAAAAAAATATTTTTTGTTAATTTATGAAGCCACTGCCAACTTTATCGTTACAAAATGTTGCATTGTTATATTATAATGCCATCATATTCTGTGCAGGCAATTAGCTTACTGCACTGTAAATAGAAAAGCCTGACAATATCACTGCTAAATAAGTATTGTGGTATTCCGCCATGTTTCTCAGTGACACGCCCACAACTTGAAAAGATCGGGGTTTAGAGAAAATCCGGAGCTCCCCACTGGTATTTACGACATTGTGGTGGCGTCCAAGTGTGTGCAACTCGTAAATACGATCTATACGAGATGATTTGAACGCACCATATGTTCACATCCATCAACTATCATTCTGACAGTCATCAGACAAACTGAGTTCCAGTCCAGAGATATTTAACTCAGTGAAGAAAGTAGCCTACACAGATACTTTTTTGGGACTGTTCATCTTGATTTTAATTTTGATTTTGCTCACAACTACTGTGCTTTTTTTGACGGAGTGAACTGCGATGCTAATAGAGTCACACGAATGCCCACATTGCATATCTGTGCATTGAAGACCAACAGCCAAGGTCAGGATTTTTCGTTAACTAATACTTTAAATTTCATATTGTATACTCCCAGAACACTTGGAATGTAAGACACGTGTCGGATTCTGTGATACTTTTGCATCTTTTTTAAAAAGCTTGATGCTGGTCGCTATTCACTGCCATTATATGGACGAGCGCGAGCAGGACATTTTTTTTAATTCTCCTTTTGTGGTCCATAAAAGAAATAATGGCATACGGCATTAGAACCGTAGAGGGTGAGTAATTTTCATTTTAGGGGGAACTATACCTTTTATTTATTATATTTACACATGATTAAATTAGCATTAATAAGTAACTCAAGTATTTTTATTTTATTTTTAAATGGAAAAATAATATAATCACACCATTTAATAGTTTTTGCTATACTGAAACTGGGATTGACACAGACAACCTAAACTTTGGTACTGTGACAACACTAAGTGCTCAACATCTTGTAAATTTATAAATTCTGAGTTCACATTTGAAACTTTTTTGAGTTCACATTTGAAACCAACCTTTTTGTTCCTCAGTGTCTTCATGTTTCACTCTGAATGGTTCAGAAATGATCATGTCTTCAGTCTCCTCTTTAATAAATGCCATCTTGGAAAACTGTCACGTGGATCTCAGTTGTTTCACCAACTGTTTCTTGTTCCTGTATGTTTGGACATTTTCCATGTTTAAAATGAGGAAAACAATCAATAGAAAAAAAAGATAAATCCAAACTTTATTCGTATTAATGCACTTGCAGATAACAATCTTAAAAGAGCGATTTACGAGACAAACTACCAGTTCATGTAATGCTTTAGTTCTATTAATTTTATTTAAATATAAAATAAAATGGGTGTATTATGATTAAATCATAATTTCTGAAGAGACGAAAAACGGCCAATTACTGAAAACTGAACTGTAAAGCATCACACGACACCTCACACAATAATCCATTCATTTCACATTACTTGTAAAAACTATGAGTAAACGATTTGTATCAATTTAAACACCTCAAATATTCAAAAACTCAAACCTTTGTTGAGCCAGAGGAGAGCGGTGCAGCCTTATGATGTCATAACACCAGACCAAAATAAAAGTCCCCCACACATACTCTCCCTAAAATCACAGGACGTGCATAGAAATTTACATACAAGACTGCACACACATAACAAAATATGTAATTCCGAGCGGAAATGTAAAGTGAATTCTTGAATTACGCATTTAAAAACAAAATGTTGTCAGCTGATTGTGTTGAAAATATAAAAACTATTAATGAAAGGGTGAGCAAAACATCTGGAACGCGAGATTCTGTCTAAAATGTTGACGTTTTGGTGCACCATACCTGATGACAATTTAGGGCACTTACTGTTACATAAACTCGTCAGTTATTTTCATGCTGTGACTCGGAAATGGTCTGAATTTTTTAAAATCACAACACTGAATCCTAATATAAGTAAAAATGACAATTACAAAAAAAAAAAAAAGAAAGAAGGTTTTCTTACCTGTTGCATGTTTGAAGTTCCCCGTAATCGTATTTATTTTAAACTGTTGTTTTATAGCATGACCAGTTTATGACATAAAGTCTTGTTCTTTTCAAACTTGTATCTTTTCCCTGATTGTCCAGATTCGCCAAATAATTTCAGTTATTTAAAAAGGTCCTTACAGCCAACAGCAACCGAAACAAAATCCACAATGACACTGACCAAGCAAATAAATAGTAAACAATCAGTGGCGTAGCGCACATCTACGAAGCACAAGAAGGGGCCCCTGCCACCAGCAGTGATGTCATGTAGGCCTATTAAAATTTGTTGTGCACCTGCTGCAACAAACCACTGATATGGACTCCTCCATTTACACCTTACGCTTTATGAATGATGAAATTGCCGGTTGCCTTGAGCTGGATGCTTTACATGTGTGACGCTGAAGGCCACTCGTGCCTGAGTCGGAATGGTATTTAATCATTTGTCTGCATGTCTTGCAACTAGCGTATGGCGTTTTCACGCCGTCTTTCTCAACACGTCTACATTTTTTGGTGATTTCAGACCGCCCTGAAATGTCGGTGAGCACAACTGATGGATCGTTTTCCGACAGTAGTCATAGCAGTGTGTCTTTCATGTCTGACTCCATTTTGATTGTGATTTTCGTGGCAACACAGTGTATGGGGGAAGCCTTCTTCTCTTATATTATTGGTGGTTGGCATTGTATACTTGGTGCATATATTACAGCCACCAACTGGTACGGGTGTGTGGAGCACGTCATTCACTTTACCAGCCACACCAAAGCAAACAGGAGAGCATAAAGAGACAGGGCAAATAGAATTTAGTTCAAAATTTAAATATAGAGTTTATTTATAGAAACTGTATATTTGTGTATAAAGTTGGGTATCATCAGAGAATGTCTAATAGGAAGAGAATTGGCACTCTCTGCTTACTTCCGGTTTCTGGACTGGCTGCAGTAACACGTCTCTGTCCATGCGGGGGCGCTCGCATGTGCAGAATGAATGGAGGTCTATGGCGAAAAACCCTCAAAATCCACTTTTCTCAGGATATAATTTTTTGTCTAGTAATTTGAATGTTGTATTCGAAAGGAGATGCAAAGAAATTACACATTGCTGGGTGTTAGATTTTTTAGAGTCACTTATTTGGTTTAAAAAGTCTTTTAAAATGTCAATGACGTCAGAATGCTGACGTCATTAGCAGAATGCTAGCGTGTTATGAGCAACAAAAACTCAACCTGCAAGAAATCGAAAAGAAATAAGTACTCGTTCATTCAACTTTCGACCTATAACCCATGTTGAACTTGCAAAACCTACAATAAAATCTGAAATTTCTCAACGGCAATCGGGTGAAAGAGACACATTTAGCCGTCTAGCCCCATAGACTCCCATTCAGTCTGCACTCGCCCGCGATCACCTCCAGTGGAATTCTAATGGAACTGCAACCAAGATCGATACAATGGGGTTAATAGGAAGTGCCAAGGCTCTCCGTAGACGGGCTCTGGTATCATACGATTCCCGGTCCCGCCCACTCCCGCTGACATTTTTTCCTGTCCCGTCCCAATCCCGTGATTAATAGTGATTTTGTTTCCCATCCCGCGGGATTCCCGTGACCCGCGGGATTCCCGAAAAAATGTCAGCCACCCCGCCATCCAACAACTCTTTGATCAAGCTCATTTTTTCTAATGGTCCAAGTGACTACAGTGGCTCAACCTTAAGTTTATCAAGCGATGAGAATACTTTTTGTGCAGTAAAAAAAACTAAAATAACCACTTTTGATTTGACCAACTATTGATTTTCTTCTGTTTGGGCCTCTGTCGTGAGTTCCAGTGGGAGCTGTTGAAGTTTGAAATCGGTAAATATTTCAGAAAATTTGCTAGTAACTTAGCCAAACTTAAAAGAGCAGAAGAAAATAAGGTGGAGTCTAAAATTGCAATACTTTCTTCTAAACCCCCAGAGCTGCTTTCTGAATCTGATAAGCTTGAGTATGCTGAACTGCAATGTAAATTAGATGAGCTATACACTTATAGGGTGCTTATAAGATCTAGACAAAAATGGATAGAGGAAGGAGAATGTAACACAGCATATATTTTTTAGATTAGAAAAGAGTCGTTTAAGATCCTCTTTAATTGAATCTGTAAATATTGATGGGACAGTGACTAATAACCCTCAAGAAATTGCACATTTCTGTGCTGACTTTTACTGTATTTTACCATCAAAATTATTCTGAAGAGGCAGCTTGTACTTTTCTTGAATCTGTTAAAAATTGCTATTTTGGGTAATGATAGAAACCTCTGCAATAGTGAAATTACTTTATTAGAAGTTAATAACTCAATTATAGAACTTAAAAACAATAAATCACCCGGAACTGACGGGCTTATCGCAGAGTTCTACAAACAGTTTTCTAAAGAATTATCACCTTTTTTTGAAGAAAGCATATAATGAGACTCGCCCCCCAACTCTCACTGAAGGTTTAATTACTTTAATCCCGAAACCAAAGAAAGATTTACTTTTAATTGACAATTGGTGTCCTGTATCTCTGCTCAACAATGATTAACCCCGGTTAAATAAAAGGGAATTAAGTTTAATTTATTCACAATTTATTAACATCTTATTTCCCTAATAATGGTTGAAAAGTGATTTAAGTAAAAAAAAAAAAATCGAAGTTTTAAGTTATTTAGTTGATTGGTGATTGACCAATCAGAGCTGCAAGTGTTTCAGCTTTAAAATATATCTACATTGCTTTAATAAGATCTAAATTAGACTATGGGAGTGTTGCGTATGGGTCAGCAGCAAAGACAACATTAGCTGAATTGGACATTGTGCAAGCGTGTGCCTTAAGAATATGCTTAGGGGCAATTAAAACTTCCCCAGTATGTGCACTTCAGGTGGAGGGAGGTGAAATGCCATTGTGGCTTCGACGGAAACAATTGACCGCAAACTATTGGATAAATCTTCGAGGGCATGAGGATAGTCATCCAACAAAAAAGGTATTACAGAAGTGTTGGGAAAAGGAGAGAAGAAAGAAAGAAAGTTTTGGCTGGACAGGTGATTTAATTGCAAAAGAAATGGAAGTGTATAATAAAAGATTTGCTAATACTGTGTTATGGCCTGTTAAGCCAATTTGGACATTGGAAATTCCGAAGGTTGATCTAGAGCTTTTAGCAATTAAAGGGTGTAACAGAAATATAGATATAATCAATGAATATTATAAATATAAGAAAAAGTATAAAGACAATACTGAGATTTATACAGATGGGTCAAAGGACCTACAAACAGATGCGACAGGGTCTGCGGTATACATCCCTAAATATGAGATAGGAATTAGCAAAAGAACATCTGACAGCACAAATGTTTATGCAGTTGAATTATGTGCTATACTTATTGCATTAGAATGGATTGAACAATGCAGGGATATTAACATTCTAGTATGCAGTGACTCAGTATCAGCTCTTATGAGTATGAAGACTGGAAAAGCTAGTAGTCATCAAGAAATATTTTATGAAGTCTTGTTTTTAAATTCAAGGGTAAGTAGACAAGGGACAAATATTACATATATGTGGATACCAGCACATGTGGGCATACAGGGAAATGAGAAAGTTGATAGATTGGCAAAAAAGGCAACAAAAAAAGAGCATGTTGACATTGAAGTTAAATTGTCAAAATCAGAAGGGAAGAGTCTAGTGTGGAAAAAGATAATGGAAATATGGCAACATCAATGGGATCATGAAAGTAAAGGAAGACAACTATACGTGATTCAAACTAAAGTAGGCATAATAAGAGAGATGACAAATAGAAGGAAAGAACAAGTGGTAATAACAAGACTTAGGATTGGGCATTGTAAGTTAAATGGAACTCTTCGTATGTTAGGAAAACATCCCACAGGTCAATGCGATGAATGTCAAGAGGAGGAAACAGTTAGTCACATTTTTATGTCATGCAGGAAATTTACAATAGAAAGACAAGAGTTGAAATATAGCTTACAAGAAATTGGTATAGGACAGTACAATGTAAAAAATATATTAGAATATGGAAAGAGTGAGCAAGGAAAACAATATTTGTTTTATTTTTTAAAGAGGACTGGACTGGAAAGAAGAATATAATCAATAAGTGACATGATAATAGACAGCAGATGGCAGTAATGTAACTTTTTGGATACCAACTGCCTTAAAAACCCAAGGAAGAAGAAGAAGAAGAAGAATTGTAATACCACAAATAGGATTAGTATTTAGGGAAAGAACTCCAGATCATTTATCCGTTTATACAGTGGAGATGTTAGCCATATCATTTAGTCTTCAATGGATGGAACAAAATAGAATTAAAAGAGGAATTATATGTACGGATTCATTATCGGTATTAGTGTCAGTTAAATTAATGTCCACCAAAAGTCGAATAGATATATTATATGAAATTTATGAGACCATATTTAGATTAAGGAAATTGGGAACAGAAGTTAAATTTTTATGGGTACCAGCACATAGAGGAGTAGAAGGAAATGAAATGGCAGATTATTATGCAAAAAAGGCAATAAGAGAGGAAACAATAATAAATATTGCATATAGTGTTGCTGAAATGAAATCTATTATTAAAGCACATATAATGGAAGAGTGGCAAAGCATGTGGGAAAAAGAAGAGAAAGGAAGACATTTATTTCAAATACAAGGGAAAGTAGGAAAATGGAAAAATGTAAGAATGAATAGTAAAGAGCAAAGAATAATATCACGATTAAGAATGGGTCATACTAGGCTAAATAGTACTATGCATCTGATAGGGAAGCATCCCACAGGCTTGTGTGTATGTGAGGTAGAGAGAGAAACAGTGGAACATGTTTTATGTAATTGTATAAAATATGAGGAAAATAGAAGAAAACTCAGGGAGAAATTAAAAAACATAGGAGGGGGAGGGATAAATGTAAAGAATTTGTTAGATGGTGAAGAAAGGAAATATAAGTTGGTGATTGAGTTTTTAAAACAAAGTGGTTTATTGAATCGAATTTATTTATTTATTTTTATTTATTTTTTTTATTATTTTTATTATTATTATTATGATCTTACTCCGACTCACACTCCAGCATAGTAGGTGGCGGAAATGCACCTAGACGTTAGATGCCACCCGCCAATAAACAAAAAAAAGAAGAAGAAGAAGAAGAAGAAGAAGAAGACCAATCAGAGCGCTCCGTCATCACGCGCCTGCGTAACGACGAGGAGAGAGAGCTGATCTTTGCGATCTAAGTTAAAGGAATATAGTCAAAAGAAAACCTTCTGAAAAGTAGAAATGAGTTAAATTGATTCATTTCATACCATTCAGTGTATGGAGAAGCTGACTGAATATTGTTGAGTCACATTTTACAGTGATAGTGAACCGCGTGTTCACCGACGCCATTGTTGGCCATGCGTCCCTGTGTAAAAGGAAAAACGATTAATATAGAGGTGACTGATTAATATATAATTTCTTGTGAAAAAAGAAATTGGAAGTGAACCGCGTGGTTATTCCTTGTTCAATTTAGTTCACCAGCGCCATTGTTGGTCACATGCGCCTGTGTGTGAGAGAAACAACGATTGTTTTAGAGGTAAATTAGTATTATATATATATATATTTTTGTAAATAAATAAAGATATATTCTCATATATATATATATATATATATATATATACTCATATTTTGAGAGAAAAGACACTTCGTTTATTTATTTTTTATTTCATTTCGTTTTGACATTGAAATGACTGGTTTGTATATTTTTGGGGGGTGAGAGAAGAGTGCACAGTTTTCATGTTTGATCATTATTGTGTATTGTTTGTGTGATATTGTAATTAACCTTCTTTTATTTTGTTTCTTATTTTCACTTTATATCAAATTACATTCCAGTTCAAATCTAACTCTTGTCTGTCTGTTGTTTCTCACCACTACCCGCTACCTCCTTTTACGAACTTTAAATCATCTGCTAAATCTATTTGCACCAACAGCAATTAATTTAATAATTAATTACCAGATTCTGTAGACACCTGTTACATAGCTCTTATATTTGCTAAAAGACTAAGGCCCGGTTTCACAGACAGGGCTTAGACTAAGCCAGGATTAGACCATAGATCAATTAGGACATTTAAGTAATTTTTATAAACATGCTTAGAAAAAAACATTACCGATGTGCATCTTAAAACTAAAAAGGCACTGATATATTTTTAAGATCAGTCAGTGCAAGTTTATTTCAGTGGAAACAGCTCAGACTTACATTTTAGTCTAGGACTAGTCTTAAGCCCTGTCTGTGAAACCAGGGGTAAAATCGGCAATGAGTTCTGTAATAGATGAGACAAAAACATATTGTTAATAATATAAGATTGGTTCTTGATTTATTAGATTATTCAGAATTGATACAGGAGTACAGCTTCATTCTTTTTTTAGATTTCTATAAGGCGTTTGATTATTTAGAGCACCAGTTTATTATTAAGTCATTACATAGATTTGGTTTTGGAGATATGTTTTGCAAAGTAACTAAAACCCTTTACAATAATGGAAGCTGCTGGATTAAATTAAAGAATGGCACTTCCCCAAGGTTTAGTTTAGGAGTCAGACAAGGGTGTCCCATTTCTCCCTATTTATTTCTACTTTGTGTGCAGCTACTCTCAACGTTTATCTGTGAAAGCGGTATTTAGGGTATCCGTATATAGCAGATCGAGAAGTTGATATTAGCCAATTAGCAGATGACACTCCCTTATTTTTAAGAGATGCTTCCCAAATCCCTATAGAAATTGATTATATAAAACTGTTCTCTAAAGCTTCAGGACTTAATTTAAACATAAATAAATGTGAGTTAATGTCTATTAAAGATTGCACCACACCCTCTTTTTATAATATTCCAGTTAGATCTAAAGGTACATATTTAGGCATCGTGATCACTAAAAATCAAGATAATGGATAATAGTACCTTGAACTTTGACCGTTATAATAAAAGCCCAAAGAAGATGTAATGCATGGTTGCAGAGAGACTTTATTATTAATCTATTATTGCTCCGTGCAAAATTTTACATTCACCGCTGTAAATTCTCTCTTCAAAATCCTTTACTCATTGTTTTTAGGAGAGAGGTCCAACAGTACATCCAAAATAATTCATCATCCAAGAATCTTAAAGCTCTTAAGACAATAACCTTGTTTCAACCTTTTCATTTATTTCATTAAAGTTTTCTGTTCTGTTTTTCTATGTATATAATAGGCCCATGCATAAATGATGGATTTTATTATCATTTAATTGTATGTAACTTCTACATTTTTGCTATGTACTTGTATTTTTGATACCTTGGCATTAAAAATAAATAAAAATATGGTGGATAGAGGACCTGCTCCTCCTGAAGAATACAGAATTTTTTACATATAAAGATAAGAGTGTTTGGAAAATGCTGAGGTGCAATAGGTGATTGTCTACAAACAAAAAAAAAGTATTATGCTGGTTGAAAGTCTCCTCATATCCTGATAGCAATCACAATGCTAAGTGGTATAACACACATTCCATTTCTCAAAATCAGGTATGCCAATATGGTTTATATACAATTATTTATTGAACAATAATAGTTAATTATACAAGAATACAAAGTTTGTAGAATAGCAAGGCAAGGCAAGTTTATTTACATAGCACATTTCATACACTATGGCAATTCAAAGTGCTTTACATAGAGAGGAATAAAAATAATCACAAAATAAAAGCAAGGAAAATTCAAACAGTTATTCAAAAGCTTTACATAGAAAGGAATTATAATCATCACACTGTAGCAATTCATAGCGCTTTGCATAGAAAATAGACACAAAATAAAAGCAGGGGAAATTAAAACAGTTATAAAAGGAATTAAAAACGATAAGTGACACCGTTATACAATGAATTAGAGTAAAATGAATTAAAATAGTAAATAAACTTCTCATCTGGCAAAACACCGGTGTATCTTATTTTGACTCTGAGATTTCCCCCTGACGGTCAGTATTCTTCTGGGGATTTTCATATACCGTGGATTATCTGAGCCCACCAGATTAGTAATCTGTACCAATCAGCAGATGTGATTGACGTTAAAGATACAGCCTTCATAAATAGTACACTAGTGTTCTCTCTTCTTGACAGACACAGATCTAGCTTCAATGGCAGGAGAGATCAATATATCAAAGGAACTACAGAAATGATCAGACAGTGCTACATCCTTAATAACAATGGATGAAATGTTTAGACCCTTACTGACAAGTAAATCTAGAGTGTGTCCACGATTGTGATGGTGAGGAGACCAGAGTCGGCAGCAAGCAGAATGTCGTTGGTGATTTTGAGGAGGGCAGTTTCGGTGCTGTGTTTAGAGCGGATGCCAGATTGGAATGGTTCATATAGATTATTGGAGTTGAGGTGTGTTTGAAGTTGAGTAGCAACAGCGCGTTCCAGGATTTTGGACAGCAATGGGAGTTTTGAGATGGGACGGTAACTGTTGGGAATGTCTGGGTCCAAACCAGGTTTTTTCAATATGGGGGTGATGGCAGCAAGCTTGAGAGGTGAGGGGACAATACCAGAGGCCAGAGAGGAGTTGATTATGTTGGTGATGAGGGGGGAAAGTGAGGGGAGGCAAACCTTGGTAAGAAATGTGGGGATAGGATCAAGCGGAGAGGTTGAGGGCTTCATGCTGGAGATTATGGTAGATACATCTGTTTCAGTGATTGGAGTGAATGAAGAGAGAGAGTGGGATGGAGGGGAGGGTGGTGGAGGTCCAGGGGTTGGGAAGGGGGTGCTATATGGGCTAGTTGAATACGGATGTTGTCGACCTTGGTTTTGAAGAAGGAAAGAAACAAATCACACTTAGAGGTGGTGAAGGAGTTGGAGATTGTGTCCATGAGTTTCAGAAGTTTGTTGATTGTGGAGAAGAGGGTCTTGGGACTGTTGGAGCCGGATTGGATGACAGAGGAGTAGTGGGTGGAGCGGGCAGAGTTGAAGGCGTCTTTGTATTGTTGTCTATGAAGTTTGTAGGCTTCCAGGTGGACAGTAAGACCGGGTTTATTGGTGAGTCGTTCCAGTTGTCGGCATTTGGCTTTGAGGAGGCGGAGTTGGTTAGTGTACCAAGGGGCGGAGTGTGTGAAGGAGACACAGGGTACCCCCAGGATCCTTCAACTTAAATTCAAGGCTTTTTAAGACCTTTTTAATACCATTTCAAATGAAATTCAATGCCAACTTCGTACCAATTCCGACAGAAGTATGAGGGGAAAATGTCAAATCTGTATACATTTTAAACCCTAAAAAATAATTATGTACAAGTAGACTACTTGAATTAAATAAAACATTTTATTTAAATAATAAGTCATATTTAATATATACGCAACAGCGTTGTAGCGCGCACGTGTGTAGGCCAATGTTAATTTTGGCAGCCATTTTTGATTTAGTCCTACTCTTCATCTTTCATCGACGAAAATGCTTATTGGTCTTAGTCACATTTGAGTCATTCTGCCTTTCATAGTTTTAGTTGACGAAATGTGTTTGCATTTTTTGTCAACTTTTAGTCATTACTTTTAGTCAAACTGCAGTAACTTTAATTTTGGTAGCTATTTTATATGTAGTCTTTAGACAGAAAATGTCATAATTATTCTCTCTAGGCCAATTCAATTAAGCTTATGAGAAATTAAAATTAAGCTAACAGGCTGTATTGACATTGCACTCTTTAGCAGTAGCACTTGTGCAATTCTACATATCCCTTTTCCTTAGTTCTCCAATTTTTTAGAGTGCCGTACCCCCTGGTACCCCAACTCTTCCACATCTTTCCATTAAGGGACAATATTTGCTGTATATCAGCCTGCATTTTGATCGCAGATTTAGTCGCACAAACAGCGCAAGCGGCTCGTGACAGAACACAGACCGACTGAATGACACTTTAATTTAAGTAGAAAATCTCAAATGAAGATCGCTGAACTCCAGCTTGTCTGTGTTTTCAGATCATCCGCGCTTCTTCAACAATGTAGAGAGAGCGCGCGTGGATGGTTGTGGCCAGATACTACTGAAAAGACCGGGTAGAAAACATGTTCTTTTAACAGAAAAGCTCTGCTTAGTAACCATCGTAACGGGTGCGCACACTTTTGCGCGTTCTGCTATGACGTGGAGCGCGAGGTGCACTCAACGTTACGCGACTAATTTTTAATTAGTCTACATTAGTAACAGTTAATTTTGTTACGGTATGAACTTAATCATAGAAAAGGCAAAAAATCGAAGACTTTTGTAACGAAATCCAAGACTTTGTATACCAAATTCAAGGCTTTTAAGGCCTTCATTTGAGATTATCAAATTTAAGACTTTTTCAATGCTTTTAAGACCCCGCGGGTACCCTGAGACACATTTGGTTATAAGGGGGGCGATGGTATTGAGACAGGATGAGAGTACATCATTGTAGGCGTTGACGAGGACAATTGGGGACGTGTTTAGGGGGTCAATGGATTTTGCAATGGTGGTTGTCAATATGGAGGAGAAAGGTCGATGGATTTGAGGTTCCTGAATGTTATTGTGCGTTTTTGCTTGGTGGGTGGAGATGGGATGTCGATGTCAATGACAATAGCCAGGTGGTCGGAAATGGTGAGGTTAGTTTGGGTTACATTGTTGATGGTGGTACCGGATGAACAAACCAGGTCAAGTGTGTGTCCTTTTTTGTGGGTGGGGAAATCAATATGTTGGCTGATATTGAAAAAGTGCAGGATGTCCAGGAATTCGGTGGTTGTTTTGGAGTCTGTGGAGTCAATGTGGATGTTGAAGTCACTCACACGGAAGACTGGATGGTGATATGGCACAGAGTTGGGATAGAAATTCGGATAGATCAGAGAGGAATGCAGGGTTTGTTTTGGGGGGGCGGTAGATAGTTGCAATGACCAGGGGTTTGACGTGTAATAGGCACCAGATTAGTTGGGTTTGCTGTACGGCTATTGAAGGCCTTAGACTTTCTATCACGTAATAGAACAGCAATAGAGATATAATAATACAGGCACACTGGGTTCCCGCTTGTTTTGTAAACATTTGAAAAAGTTACTGTTATCATAGCGGGGACCAGACACATATCACTGAGAGCTGGTATCAGTTGCTTTTGGTTCACCTCAAGCAGATGGGGGAGGGTGTGGGCCCTGGCGTTGTGGCAGAGGCCGAATATAGCTCTCACAGGAGGAGGGCGATGGCGAGCTGGGCCCGCAGGCTGTGGTGTTTGCGGGGCCTGATGTTTTTTGGTTGATATCTGAGGGCTCGCAGCAAAAGAGTGGGATAGTTTGGTTCCAGCATACACCAGTTCTTCCATTTTCTCTGAGAAGCACAGAAGTGGAGATGCTGGAGAGAGATAATGTGTCTGGTGTTATCGGAGGCTGTGATATGTTGTCCTGGTTTTCCTGGCTGTTTTCCAGGAAGTCGTCCTTGGGTGCTGAATAGCAAACAGACAAGCCAACAATTCTTTCACAGGAACTTCTGGGAGGAATTCCGACATGACGTGCAGCTCTGACATTCCTCTTCATGTCTTATTCTGTGACCTGAAACAAACAAACATAAAAGGTTACAGTCAGAGATCACAATTAGAAGAAAACATTGAAACAACATTGAATATAATCTTCAAAATCATTTGTAGCTGATCTTAGGCTCATTACCTTAAACCATTCATGTCGAAGGATTTTCCTCAAATAAATCCGTTGTCTTGGGCTTTTCTTCAGGAGGGATCGAATCAGGAGGCAGCATTCTGTGCAGAACGATAGAAGTGAGTCAGATTATTACCTTAAACTTTACAAACCTGCTGTCTTTGTATTAAGCTGTAAGATTCGACTATCCCATAAAGTACGGTCAGAAGAAAAATCAGAAAAAAATGCTTGTATTATCCAATACAGTATCTATCTTTTATACAGGCACTTGGCTCAGGTGTTACTTTTTCGTAATTTCTTTGTTTTGTATGATTTAAATTACAGTTGGTCTTCTTTGTTGTGATGAATGCCATCTTACCGTTTGACAAGCCAGGATCAGACCAGGTGTCTTCATCAATCATTTGCCTGTCTCTTGCTTCTGGAAAGCGTCCACACACCAACAGGAAAAAGAGCACTCCCAGAGACCACACAGTAGCTGGTCTCCCGTGGTACTTGCCCTCTGTGCAGTACTCAGGTGGGCAGTAGAGTCGAGTGCCTGCAGAAAAAAGATTTGTCTGATGGGTAAGTACCATAGCATGAAATACCATAGCATGTGGTCAAAACACCTGGTGTTTTTAATTTAAAAAAATGCTGCCTCAAATGTGAGATATGGTTTATATGATACCGATTGAACTAGTCACTAGAACTTAAGTCCCAAACTACAGGTTTGATTCATAATTCATACCACTGAATCTTTCATAGCCAGATTCCTGCAGGAGATCCCCGCACCCGAAGTCAATCAGTTTGACCTCAAGCGTTTCTGTGTTGATCAGCAGGTTCTCCAGCTTAACATCACGGTGAAACACTCCACGGCGACAGCACATATGAGCAGCCATCGTTGCCTGCTCCATAATAAAGCGCGCTGTGTCCTCATTTAGGATGCCTTTGTGACGTTTCCAAAAATGCCGCAGATCTTCACAGGGTGAGGGACGCTCCAAGACCATGATGTATCGGTCAGGCTGGTCCTGCCAGTCCAGCAGGTCAATGATCTCTGAAACTTTGGGGCCCCTATTAGCAAGGATTAATAGGCCGACCTCTAATGGCAATTTTCCGGGATGACCAGGCTGGAAGAAAGATCATTGTTATATGAAGGGGTTGTCATTATGTTTACATATTTTAATTTGAAAACTACATAGTGAGTGTAGCCTACTTACAATGTAGATGTACTTCATGTTCTGCGGCTTTCTGGCAATTTTCACCGCCACCTGATCAACCAAAAAAAACGTTGTTACATTTCTAACATGTCAAATGCAGTAAATAGTGGAAAAATACACACAAAAAAAACTTGAAATGGATATAGTGAGACAACATAATTTGTTGGCTAAATATTGTAAGAGAATGACGATACCTCAAGGCCATCCTCCAAGCGTTTCCCTTCATAAACAGAGCCGAATGATCCCCGACCGAGCATTCTGCCCATTTCATACCGGCTCAAAATGTTGTCTGCAAAAAGATGATTCGTTTTAGTTGCATGGAAAGCAGTGAGTTTAATGCTTGAGGTCATGGCCGTAAACTCACCCTCAGTTGTCTCGTCCACTCTGTTGCTGTGACCTGGTGCTGGACTGACTGGACTGGGATGGACTGGAGCTGGAGGGGTTTGAACCTGCTGAGCCTCAAGACCACCGGATAGAGCTTCCTGAAGACCATGATCCTCTGCAGCACGGGCACTGGACTGTAGACAATTTTGATCTAAAAGCAAGGAATATCAAACAAAAGCATGTTTAAAAGCAATCCAAAAAAAATTTGTCAAGTCACCTTCATTTATATAGCGCTTTTAACAATGTAGATTGTTTCAAAGCGGCTTTACAGTGATAATAGGAAATGAAAGTAGCAGAGATTGTTTTGGCTTTATACCAGCTCTAGAATAAATCTAATGTCCAGCTAAAGTTAGTTTTGATTGATTCACTTCCGTCGCAACGATCATTAGTTATTAACTTAGGGGCCGCTAACACAACACCGTTTTAACAGAAAACTCTTAAGTTCTCTCTGCGCAAACTTTAAAAACGCACACCTGTGAGAACGCTGATGCGCACAACACATGCGTATTACGAGTTTAGTCTGTAGGAATGCGCGTTTGAATATATATGTGCGCAGGCGTGTAGTCCTTCTTTACAAACCAACCCTCAACAAACTACTTGTCTGGCCTTAAAATTTATGATACAAAATAAATTAATAAAGTTAATCAATTAAATAATTTAATAAATTATTAATCACATTAAATTGTATTAAATTAAATTCATTAATTAAACACTGCATAGTCATATTATGGTGATTCTTCAGATACTACATGAATTCTTAAAAGAAAAAAGTTCTGTTTAAATATTTAAGACATGTCCTGGAAAAAATCATAACTTTGATCGAATTGATTTTGATATAGCTGTGAATTTGTAACATATGGTAATTAATGGCACTTCATCCAAGGCAGTGGTTCTCAATTCCAGTCCTCGGGACCCACTGCTCTGCACATTTTGTATGTCTCCCTTATTTAACACACCTGAACCAGATCATCAGCTCATTAGGAGAGACTCCATGAACTGAACTGAGTGTGTCAGATAAGAGAGACAAAATGTGCAGAGCAAGGGGTCCCGAGGACTGGAATTGAGAACCACTGATCCAAGGGAACAGAAAAATTCCCTTAATTAATTAAGTTCCCATGAATGACACGTTTCCATTAATGGATACTCATATCTAGCTGAAAATGATGTAGACTTTATGATACAGAGCACTAATAAACAGAGCATATTACACATTGTCAACTGGTCATTGGATTTACCCTCAGCGTGTCTCTCACTATTGGTTGCATGGGTCTGATCCTCCTCTTTCTGAACCTGACCTGAGCCACTGCTGTGAAGAGAGAGATGCTCTCCAGAACTCCAGTGAAGAGTGAGCAGATCTACAGAACTACTCTTCTTCCTCTGACTCTCCTGACTATCACTTTCCTCACTAATAGGCTGATGATACACATAGAGCACACAGAAGAGATTTGAACCTGATTTCTTCCCATATCACAATAAACAAAGAACATTTAAAACAAATGCACAAAAAGGTGTAAAAATCTTCCAAATATTAATATATATTCAAATTCATTTGTAGCTTATTAGGGCCAATACCTCAAACCAATTCCGGAAAAGTGCTGGACGACTGGGGTGGACTGGAGCTGGAGGGGTTTGAACCTGCTGATCTGCAGGAGGAAGAACTTCAAAAATTATATTTTGATATAATATGGTGTGGTCAAATATGGTAATTAATGACAATCCAGTGATATTCTCCAATGGTCATTTCTTTTACCCTCAGACGTATCCATCCTCCTCCTCTTTCTCAGTGGCATCTCATTTTCAGCGCTCGGATGGGAGTCGTACACCTGAGCGCTAGAACTCAGCTGTCTCTTCAGTGGACGTCCATCTGGGCTCCTCTCCCTGTGAGCCGGACCTGTGGGCACAGAAACACGTGAGCCCGGCATCCTCCTTTAAACTGCAATAAAAAAAACAATACAAATACAATACAAAATACAATACAATGCTCCTCAGAAATACCCCTCCCAAAAAAATAAATAAATTAATTAAATAAAACTCCAAACTCCCTCTAAAATAAGAAAAGAACAATCAAATGAAAGAGTCCTCAGAAATAATATGAAGTTTTAAAAAAGATACAACGATGTAACGTTAGGGGATAACGTTATATTATCCGATCTCCTTGTAGAATAAAAGTCTCCTCAGTCTGAAATCCTCCGAACAGCTTCAAAATCTCAAAATCTCAGAAAATATCAGCAAAAGTCTCTGAATCCGTCTCGTCTCTCAACCAACAGATACAGCGATCAAAGTGTTTATATTTGCAGTCAGAATTCATAACACGCGTCCCCGTCGCCATAGCAAATAAAATTCGAATCACGCACGCACGCGCACCCGAAGTCGCGTGCGTGAGCAGAGCGCGTGAGCGCACATGCAATCTGCAAACAAACCGAATCTGTTCATGCAGGACTGAATGTTATTATTAAATAACCATTTAACAAGTGATATTATGATGTATAATTACTGCTTAGCTACAAAATGGAGGTTTAAAATTCAACCGTTAAAGCATGAAATAAGGTACTATGAATCAGTGAATTTGAGTTTGATGTGGCTATATTATCAGTAATAAAATAATCATTAAAAAATGTAATCGTTAAAAAAAAAAAAAAAGTATCAGACGTTTATGTAAATTCGATTCAGAGATGAATACTAATGTTGTCCACCAGAGGGAGCCACAGGATAGCAAATCCTTTAAGATCAAAGTTAATAATAAAGTTATAACGCTAACTTTGTTTTAAATGGTTGATATAAAAACGTTTAGATTGTTCGATTTATTCAGATATACAGAAAAAGAAATGTACATATAATGAACATGTAATATAGTGTCTAATGTAATTGTCCAATGAGTTTATTGAATGACTTTTATGAGGTAAATGTAACATTGCTCTCAAGCTTTCTTAGTTTGAGTGATTACATGAGACATGATTAGTTTATTCATGATAGTTTATTTAGAAATTAGTAAAAAGTAGGGCTGTCAAAGTTAGCGCGTTAATCACGCGTTAACGCAAAATCATATTAACGGCACTAATTTTTTTAACGGGCGATTAACGCAGCGCATATTTTCTGTTTGACCCGTGGCCCAACCCTAGTTGGGGAAATGGAGATACACCGTGTTGGCAACTTAGCGACATTGCAGACCCCTTTAGCGATTTTTTTTCCTTCAACAAAGCGCCCAAACCTTATTTAGTTTCTGAGAATCTACCGGCTCTCTCAGCACGCGCGCACGCGCCTCTCTCTCTCTCTCTCTCTCTCTCTCTGCGTCTCGCGCGGAGGAGCAGCGCTTTAATTCAGCTAAACAGATATTATGTTGCTTCTCTAATTTTACAAATATACACGGATATTGTCTTTAGCTTATGTGTATTTGATTTCACCAGACGACGGCTCGATTATCAGAATTTTTGTGCAGTTTAACGTATTGGAAGGGAGAGCTGGTTATGTTTATTGGGTCGCGTTTCAGTCACCATTTCAAATTCATTGCGTTGTTTGACAATAGAAACAGTAAAATATACCAATGAAAACAGTTTTATTGAGAATTTAGCTTCATCAAAATGGGCACAGAGAGAGACAAACTATAATGTAATAATAAATAATAAATGTACATTTAGCATTTTCAGAAGAGCTGCCCTGTCATGCAAAAATCTAAACATTTTTTTGTTAGTAAATTGCTCAGTGCAAAGAAAGAGAAGTAATGGGAACATGGTATTTCTTTGTTCTTTCTACATGTGTCTAATAGACATGAACAAGTTCTTTGAAAAAACATCTATGACCTTTAAAACATGTCTTGTCTTCATGCTCTATATTGACTATGGTTTCAATAATAAACATACATTTGCATAAAGCATCTATATTTATCCATGCCCACGTTGATTAGAGTATTACAAACTTGAAAAGTATTAATTTAAGGTATATTTAGAACAAATAAAAAAATGTGCGATTAAATGCGATTAATCACGAGTTAACTCACGACAATCATGTGATTAATTGATTAAAAATTTTAATCGATTGACAGCCCTAGTAAAAAGGAAAAAAAGGTATTCAGCCAATAACCGCTTGAACTGAGGAGCTACAACACGCGACATTAAAAAACGTCAAAATGGTGTTTGTTTAAATTTGATAATAATATTGACACAATTTGAAATCTGAAACTTTATAACAAAGCACAAAAGCAAATTGCGATTTATTGGATAGAAGGTGCACTAGGGGAGAGCAGGGCACAAAGTAACGCTTTTTGACTTTCTCAGTTTGTGTAAATCTACTTAGGGTTCAGAGTATTTATTTTATCCCACATTAATTTCACACATTTCTAGTGCAATTATGTGGCTTTGTTTTTTTTAATACAGTATACACTTTTTTTCTGGAAGTGACATGTGACAACATGCCCCATAGGTGGGGTACATTGTAACATGTGAGGGGTTCATAGTAACATGACCATATGACAGCTTAAAATGCTATCTGATTTAATCAAACAAACATACAAGACAAACTAAAATATTTTCTCAATAAAATACAATTATTAACTTTTTCATATAAAATGATGCCATTTTTAATAATTAAATATAAACTCATTTTTGAGTTTTGACTACGAACACAGGAAAACACAGCTAAAGAACATACTTCAAAACAAATGAATAATTAGTCATTTCTGAGCATTGACTCTGTCTTTATTCGCCTTTTTCTCATGTTTTCTCAATAGAATTCAAAAAAGTATAGAATAGAATAGCATATTTCTAATAGGGGCACATTGAAACGCAGTGTGACAACATGCCCCACCTGCAGAACTGGGATTTAAACCCTGCTAGTGTCTTCTGCTAGTTAGCGAAACATTAAAGAACTATATCAACCGTTAAATATCATATTGGAGATTAAAATAATATCAGATTTGTCTAATTTTAAATAAACACAAAAAATAGAGATTCAAAATTAACTTAAGAAATAAATGTACTTTTGCTATGGTTTAATAAATGTCTATGGATATCTAAAAAAAAAAAAAAAAAAAAACGAACTTTGGGCAATTTTTTGTCTATAAAGTGTTGATATGGCAACTAGTGTAGATCATTCTCGTGTTTGCGTACTGTATGGACACTACAAGACACCGTACCTGAGGAAGTGCGCATGCGCATAGTTAATTGCCCATCCTGTCTGTGTGCACATATCCTGCCAAGTTGTGAGTGTAAGTTCATTATACTCAACAGAGGTTTATGTAATAAACACGTTTGGCTTGGATTAAAATCACGGACTCATTTCTACAACTAGTAAATACACCAAGTTTCGTCATGCTAGCATGTGTGGAAGTATTTTAAACCAGTGTGTTACAACTAGCCCCGTGTTACGTTGTGCCCCGCTCTCCACTACAATGTTCTGCTCGTTCATCAACTAAAAATGACTGACTTTAAGAATTGACATTCCTTCATAAAAATACTGTAAGAAGCGAATTGAATCTCTAAATATTGACGGGACAGTGACTAATAACCCTCAAGAAATTGTAAATTTCTGTGCTGATTTTTACTGTAATCTTTAACCATCAAAATTATTCTGAAGAGGCAGTTTGTACTTTTCTAGAATCTGTTAAAAATTGCAAGACTATTTCGGGTAATGATAGAAACCTCTGCTATAGTGAAATTACTTTATTAGAAGTTAATAACTCAATTATAGAACTTAAAAACAATAAATCACCCGGAACTGACGGGCTTATCGCAGAGTTCTACAAACAGTTTTCTAAAGAATTATCACCTTTTTTTACTTAAGGTCTCACTGACTGAAGGTTTAATTACTTTAATCCCGCAACCCAAGAAAGATTTACTTTTAATTGACAACTGGCGTCCTGTATTTGTAATTGTATAATCATTGCTCAACAATGATTATAACATTTTAGTGCTTATATTTGCTAAAAGACTAAAATCGGCAGTGACTTCTGTAATAGATGAGACACAATCTGGTTTTATGAAAGACATATTGTTAATAATAAACGATTGGTTCTTGATTTATTAGATTATTCAGAATTGATTGGGGAGTACAGCTTCATTCTTTTTTTTTTTTTGATTTCTATAAGGCGTTTGATTCTTTAGAGCACCAGTTTATTATTAAGTCATTGCATATAGATTTGGTTTTGGAGATATGTTTTGCAAAGTAATTAAAACCCTTTACAATAATGGAAGCTGCTGGATTAAATTAAAGAATGGCACTTCCCCAAGGTTTAGTTTAGGAGTCAGACAAGGGTGTCCCATTTCTCCCTATTTATTTCTACTTTGTGTGCAGCTACTCTCAACGTTTATCTGTGAAAGCGGTATTTAGGGTATCCGTATATAGCAGATCGAGAAGTTGTTATTAGCCAATTAGCAGATGACACTCCCTTATTTTTAAGAGATGCTTCCCAAATCCCTATAGAAATTGATTATATAAAACTGTGCGAGTTAATGTCTATTAAAGATTGCACCGCATCCTCTTTTTATAATATTCCAGTTAGATCTGAAGTTACATATTTACTGTAGGCATCGTGATCACTAAAAATCAAGATAAAAGTATACCTTGAACTTGATAATAAAAAGCCCGAAGAAGATTTAATGCATGGTTGCAGAGAGACTTGACCTTGAGAGGCAGAGCACTGTCGATAAAACCCGATCAAATTTTATTTGGAAAAACAAAATATCTTTAGAAGTCTGTAATAATGAATACATACAAGGATGGTGGGTTGAATTTTCTTGATTTCTCATCTCTGAACAACACTTTCAAAATTAATTGGATTAGACAGTTTTTGTGTAATCCAAATTCAATTTGGAATTGTATCCCTAATTACTTCTTTTCCAAATTAGGTGGTCTCCCTGTCCTATTGATCTGCAATTATAATATTGCTAGAATCCCTTACAACTTATATAAGTTCCATAAGCAAGCATTACTCGCATGGTCTTTCATTTTTGAGCACAACTTTCCCCCTCACCGGTACTTTATTTGGAACAACCGGGATATTGTATATAAGAATAAGTCTTTGTTTTTTAGTAATTGGTTTGAGAAACATATTTTGACTGTTTCTCAGTTATTAAATTCAGAAGGTCTTACTTTAAATATACTTTATTATTAATCTATTATTGCTCCTTGCAAAATTTCACATTCACCGCTGTAAATTCTCTCTTCAAAATCCTTTACTCATTGTTTTTAGGAGAGAGGTCCAACAGTACATCCAAAATATTTCATCATCCAAGAATCTTAAAGCTGTTAATACAATAACCTTGTTTCAACTTTTTAATTTATTTCATTAAAGTTTTCTGTTCTGTTTTTCAATGTATATATGTATAAATTATGGATTTTTATCATTTAATTGTATGTAACTGCTACATTTTACATTTTGTACTTGTACTTGTATTTTTGATACCTTGGCATTAAAAATAAATAAAAATATGGTGGATAGAGGACCTGCCCCTCCTGAAGAATACAGAATTTTTAACATATAAAGATAAGAGTGTTTGGAAAATGCTGAGGTGCAATAGGTGATTGTCTACAAAAAAACACAAATTGTATTATGCTGGTTGAAAGTCTCCTCATATCCTGATCGCAATGTTAAGCGGTCTTAAAAATCAGTCTTCTCAAAATCAGGTACGCCAATATGGTTTATATAAAATATTATTTATTGAACAATAATAGTTAATTATACAAGAATACAAAGTTTGTAGAATAGCAAGGCAAGGCAAGTTTATTTACATAGCACATTTCATACACTATGGCAATTCAAAGTGCTTTACATAGAGAGGAATAAAAATAATCACAAAATAAAAGCAAGGAAAATTCAAACAGTTATTCAAAAGCTTTACATAGAAAGGAATTATAATCATCACACTGTAGCAATTCATAGCGCTTTGCATAGAAAATAGACACAAAATAAAAGCAGGGGAAATTAAAACAGTTATAAAAGGAATTAAAAAAGATATAAAAGTGATACCGTTATACAATGAATTCGAGTAAAATGAATTAAAATAGTAAATAAACTTCTCATCTGGCAAAACACCGGTGTATCTTATTTTGACTCTGAGATTTCCCCCTGACGGTCAGTATTCTTCTGGGGATTTTCATATACCGTGGATTATCTGAGCCCACCAGATTAGTAATCTGTACCAATCAGCAGATGTGACTGACGTTAAAGATACAGCCTTCATAAATAGTACGCTAGTGTTCTCTCTTCTTGACAGACACAGATCTAGCTTCAATGGCAGGAGAGATCAATATATCAAAGGAACTACAGAAATGATCAGACAGTGCTACATCCTTAATAACAATGGATGAAATGTTTAGACCCTTACTGACAAGTAAATCTAGAGTGTGTCCACGATTGTGATGGTGAGGAGACCAGAGTCGGCAGCAAGCAGAATGTCGTTGGTGATTTTGAGGAGGGCAGTTTCGGTGCTGTGTTTAGAGCGGATGCCAGATTGGAATGGTTCATATAGATTATTGGAGTTGAGGTGTGTTTGAAGTTGAGTAGCAACAGCGCGTTCCAGGATTTTGGACAGCAATGGGAGTTTTGAGATGGGACGGTAACTGTTGGGAATGTCTGGGTCCAAACCAGGTTTTTTCAATATGGGGGTGATGGCAGCAAGCTTGAGAGGTGAGGGGACAATACCAGAGGCCAGAGAGGAGTTGATTATGTTGGTGATGAGGGGGGAAAGTGAGGGGAGGCAAACCTTGGTAAGAAATGTGGGGATAGGATCAAGCGGAGAGGTTGAGGGCTTCATGCTGGAGATTATGGTAGATACATCTGTTTCAGTGATTGGAGTGAATGAAGAGAGAGAGTGGGATGGAGGGGAGGGTGGTGGAGGTCCAGGGGTTGGGAAGGGGGTGCTATATGGGCTAGTTGAATATGGATGTTGTCGACCTTGGTTTTGAAGAAGGAAAGAAACAAATCACACTTAGAGGTGGTGAAGGAGTTGGAGATTGTGTCCATGAGTTTCAGAAGTTTGTTGATTGTGGAGAAGAGGGTCTTGGGACTGTTGGAGCCGGATTGGATGACAGAGGAGTAGTGGGTGGAGCGGGCAGAGTTGAAGGCGTCTTTGTATTGTTGTCTATGAAGTTTGTAGGCTTCCAGGTGGACAGTAAGACCGGGTTTATTGGTGAGTCGTTCCAGTTGTCGGCATTTGGCTTTGAGGAGGCGGAGTTGGTTAGTGTACCAAGGGGCAGAGTGTGTGAAGGAGACACAGGGTACCCCCAGGATCCTTCAACTTAAATTCAAGGCTTTTTAAGACCTTTTTAATACCATTTCAAATGAAATTCAATGCCAACTTCGTACCAATTCCGACAGAAGTATGAGGGGAAAATGTCAAATCTGTATACATTTTAAACCCTAAAAAATAATTATGTACAAGTAGACTACTTGAATTAAATAAAACATTTTATTTAAATAATAAGTCATATTTAATATATACGCAACAGCGTTGTAGCGCGCACGTGTGTAGGCCAATGTTAATTTTGGCAGCCATTTTTTATTTAGTCCTACTCTTCATCTTTCATCGACGAAAATGCTTATTGGTCTTAGTCACATTTGAGTCATTCTGCCTTTCATAGTTTTAGTTGACAAAATGTGTTTGCATTTTTTGTCAACTTTTAGTCATTACTTTTAGTCAAACTGCAGTAACTTTAATTTTGGTAGCTATTTTATATGTAGTCTTTAGACAGAAAATGTCATAATTATTCTCTCTAGGCCAATTCAATTAAGCTTATGAGAAATTAAAATTAAGCTAACAGGCTGTATTGGCATTGCACTCTTTAGCAGTAGCACTTGTGCAATTCTACATATCCCTTTTCCTTAGTTCTCCAATTTTTTAGAGTGCCGTACCCCCTGGTACCCCAACTCTTCCACATCTTTCCATTAAGGGACAATATTTGCTGTATATCAGCCTGCATTTTGATCGCAGATTTAGTCGCACAAACAGCGCAAGCGGCTCGTGACAGAACACAGACCGACTGAATGACACTTTAATTTAAGTAGAAAATCTCAAATGAAGATCGCTGAACTCCAGCTTGTCTGTGTTTTCAGATCATCCGCGCTTCTTCAACAATGTAGAGAGAGCGCGCGTGGATGGTTGTGGCCAGATACTACTGAAAAGACCGGGTAGAAAACATGTTCTTTTAACAGAAAAGCTCTGCTTAGTAACCATCGTAACGGGTGCGCACACTTTTGCGCGTTCTGCTATGACGTGGAGCGCGAGGTGCACTCAACGTTACGCGACTAATTTTTAATTAGTCTACATTAGTAACAGTTAATTTTGTTACGGTATGAACTTAATCATAGAAAAGGCAAAAAATCGAAGACTTTTGTAACGAAATCCAAGACTTTGTATACCAAATTCAAGGCTTTTAAGGCCTTCATTTGAGATTATCAAATTTAAGACTTTTTCAATGCTTTTAAGACCCCGCGGGTACCCTGAGACAGATTTGGTTATAAGGGGGGCGATGGTATTGAGACAGGATGAGAGTACATCATTGTAGGCGTTGACGAGGACAATTGGGGACGTGTTTAGGGGGTCAATGGATTTTGCAATGGTGGTTGTCAATATGGAGGAGAAAGGTCGATGGATTTGAGGTTCCTGAATGTTATTGTGCGTTTTTGCTTGGTGGGTGGAGATGGGATGTCGATGTCAATGACAATAGCCAGGTGGTCGGAAATGGTGAGGTTAGTTTGGGTTACATTGTTGATGGTGGTACCGGATGAACAAACCAGGTCAAGTGTGTGTCCTTTTTTGTGGGTGGGGAAATCAATATGTTGGCTGATATTGAAAAAGTGCAGGATGTCCAGGAATTCGGTGGTTGTTTTGGAGTCTGTGGAGTCAATGTGGATGTTGAAGTCACTCACACGGAAGAATGGATGGTGATATGGCACAGAGTTGGGATAGAAATTCGGATAGATCAGAGAGGAATGCAGGGTTTGTTTTGGGGGGGGCGGTAGATAGTTGCAATGACCAGGGGTTTGACGTGTAATAGGCACCAGATTAGTTGGGTTTGCTGTACGGCTATTGAAGACCTTAGACTTTCTATCACGTAATAGAACAGCAATAGAGATATAATAATACAGGCACACTGGGTTCCCGCTTGTTTTGTAAACATTTGAAAAAGTTACTGTTATCATAGCGGGGACCAGACACATATCACTGAGAGCTGGTATCAGTTGCTTTTGGTTCACCTCGAGCAGATGGGGGAGGGTGTGGGCCCTGGCGTTGTGGCAGAGGCCGAATATAGCTCTCACAGGAGGAGGGCGATGGCGAGCTGGGCCCGCAGGCTGTGGTGTTTGCGGGGCCTGATGTTTTTTGGTTGATATCTGAGGGCTCGCAGCAAAAGAGTGGGATAGTTTGGTTCCAGCATACACCAGTTCTTCCATTTTCTCTGAGAAGCACAGAAGTGGAGATGCTGGAGAGAGATAATGTGTCTGGTGTTATCGGAGGCTGTGATATGTTGTCCTGGTTTTCCTGGCTGTTTTCCAGGAAGTCGTCCTTGGGTGCTGAATAGCAAACAGACAAGCCAACAATTCTTTCACAGGAACTTCTGGGAGGAATTCCGACATGACGTGCAGCTCTGACATTCCTCTTCATGTCTTATTCTGTGACCTGAAACAAACAAACAAAAAAGGTTACAGTCATAGATCACAATTAGAAGAAAACATTGAAACAACATTGAATATAATCTTCAAAATCATTTGTAGCTGATCTTAGGCTCATTACCTTAAACCATTCATGTCGAAGGATTTTCCTCAAATAAATCCGTTGTCTTGGGCTTTTCTTCAGGAGGGATCGAATCAGGAGGCAGCATTCTGTGCAGAACGATAGAAGTGAGTCAGATTATTACCTTAAACTTTACAAACCTGCTGTCTTTGTATTAAGCTGTAAGATTCGACTATCCCATAAAGTACGGTCAGAAGAAAAATCAGAAAAAAATGCTTGTATTATCCAATACAGTATCTATCTTTTATACAGGCACTTGGCTCAGGTGTTACTTTTTCGTAATTTCTTTGTTTTGTATGATTTAAATTACAGTTGGTCTTCTTTGTTGTGATGAATGCCATCTTACCGTTTGACAAGCCAGGATCAGACCAGGTGTCTTCATCAATCATTTGCCTGTCTCTTGCTTCTGGAAAGCGTCCACACACCAACAGGAAAAAGAGCACTCCCAGAGACCACACAGTAGCTGGTCTCCCGTGGTACTTGCCCTCTGTGCAGTACTCAGGTGGGCAGTAGAGTAGAGTGCCTGCCGAAAAAAGATTTGTCTGATGGGTAAGTACCATAGCATGAAATACCATAGCATGTGGTCAAAACACCTGGTGTTTTTAATTTAAAAAAATGCTGCCTCAAATGTGAGATATGGTTTATATGATACCGATTGAACTAGTCACTAGAACTTAAGTCCCAAACTACAGGTTTGATTCATAATTCATACCACTGAATCTTTCATAGCCAGATTCCTGCAGGAGATCCCCGCACCCGAAGTCAATCAGTTTGACCTCAAGCGTTTCTGTGTTGATCAGCAGGTTCTCCAGCTTAACATCACGGTGAAACACTCCACGGCGACAGCACATATGAGCAGCCATCGTTGCCTGCTCCATAATAAAGCGCGCTGTGTCCTCATTTAGGATGCCTTTGTGACGTTTCCAAAAATGCCGCAGATCTTCACAGGGTGAGGGACGCTCCAAGACCATGATGTATCGGTCAGGCTGGTCCTGCCAGTCCAGCAGGTCAATGATCTCTGAAACTTTGGGGCCCCTATTAGCAAGGATTAATAGGCCGACCTCTAATGGCAATTTTCCGGGATGACCAGGCTGGAAGAAAGATCATTGTTATATGAAGGGGTTGTCATTATGTTTACATATTTTAATTTGAAAACTACATAGTGAGTGTAGCCTACTTACAATGTAGATGTACTTCATGTTCTGCGGCTTTCTGGCAATTTTCACCGCCACCTGATCAACCAAAAAAAACGTTGTTACATTTCTAACATGTCAAATGCAGTAAATAGTGGAAAAATACACACAAAAAAAACTTGAAATGGATATAGTGAGACAACATAATTTGTTGGCTAAATATTGTAAGAGAATGACGATACCTCAAGGCCATCCTCCAAGCGTTTCCCTTCATAAACAGAGCCGAATGATCCCCGACCGAGCATTCTGCCCATTTCATACCGGCTCAAAATGTTGTCTGCAAAAAGATGATTCGTTTTAGTTGCATGGAAAGCAGTGAGTTTAATGCTTGAGGTCATGGCCGTAAACTCACCCTCAGTTGTCTCGTCCACTCTGTTGCTGTGACCTGGTGCTGGACTGACTGGACTGGGATGGACTGGAGCTGGAGGGGTTTGAACCTGCTGAGCCTCAAGACCACCGGATAGAGCTTCCTGAAGACCATGATCCTCTGCAGCACGGGCACTGGACTGTAGACAATTTTGATCTAAAAGCAAGGAATATCAAACAAAAGCATGTTTAAAAGCAATCCAAAAAAAATTAGTCAAGTCACCTTCATTTATATAGCGCTTTTAACAACGTAGATTGTTTCAAAGCGGCTTTACAGTGATAATAGGAAATGAAAGTAGCAGAGATTGTTTTGGTTTTATAGCAGCTCTAGAATAAATCTAATGTCCAGCTAAAGTTAGTTTTGATTGATTCACTTCCGTCGCAACGATCATTAGTTATTAACTTAGGGGCCGCTAACACAACACCGTTTTAACAGAAAACTCTTAAGTTCTCTCTGCGCAAACTTTAAAAACGCACACCTGTGAGAACGCTGATGCGCACAACACATGCGTATTACGAGTTTAGTCTGTAGGAATGCGCGTTTGAATATATATGTGCGCAGGCGTGTAGTCCTTCTTTACAAACCAACCCTCAACAAACTACTTGTCTGGCCTTAAAATTTATGATACAAAATAAATTAATAAAGTTAATCAATTAAATAATTTAATAAATTATTAATCACATTAAATTGTATTAAATTAAATTCATTAATTAAACACTGCATAGTCATATTATGGTGATTCTTCAGATACTACATGAATTCTTAAAAGAAAAAAGTTCTGTTTAAATATTTAAGACATGTCCTGGAAAAAATCATAACTTTGATCGAATTGATTTTGATATAGCTGTGAATTTGTAACATATGGTAATTAATGGCACTTCATTCCAAGGGAACAGAAAAATTCCCTTAATTAATTAAGTTCCCATGAATGACACGTTTCCATTAATGGATACTCATATCTAGCTGAAAATGATGTAGACTTTATGATACAGAGCACTAATAAACAGAGCATATTACACATTGTCAACTGGTCATTGGATTTACCCTCAGCGTGTCTCTCACTATTGGTTGCATGGGTCTGATCCTCCTCTTTCTGAACCTGACCTGAGCCACTGCTGTGAAGAGAGAGATGCTCTCCAGAACTCCAGTGAAGAGTGAGCAGATCTACAGAACTACTCTTCTTCCTCTGACTCTCCTGACTATCACTTTCCTCACTAATAGGCTGATGATACACATAGAGCACACAGAAGAGATTTGAACCTGATTTCTTCCCATATCACAATAAACAAAGAACATTTAAAACAAATGCACAAAAAGGTGTAAAAATCTTCCAAATATTAATATATATTCAAATTCATTTGTAGCTTATTAGGGCCAATACCTCAAACCAATTCCGGAAAAGTGCTGGACGACTGGGGTGGACTGGAGCTGGAGGGGTTTGAACCTGCTGATCTGCAGGAGGAAGAACTTCAAAAATTATATTTTGATATAATATGGTGTGGTCAAATATGGTAATTAATGACAATCCAGTGATATTCTCCAATGGTCATTTCTTTTACCCTCAGACGTATCCATCCTCCTCCTCTTTCTCAGTGGCATCTCATTTTCAGCGCTCGGATGGGAGTCGTACACCTGAGCGCTAGAACTCAGCTGTCTCTTCAGTGGACGTCCATCTGGGCTCCTCTCCCTGTGAGCCGGACCTGTGGGCACAGAAACACGTGAGCCCGGCATCCTCCTTTAAACTGCAATAAAAAAAACAATACAAATACAATACAAAATACAATACAATGCTCCTCAGAAATACCCCTCCCAAAAAAATAAATAAATAAATTAAATAAAACTCCAAACTCCCTCTAAAATAAGAAAAGAACAATCAAATGAAAGAGTCCTCAGAAATAATATGAAGTTTTAAAAAAGATACAACGATGTAACGTTAGGGGATAACGTTATATTATCCGATCTCCTTGTAGAATAAAAGTCTCCTCAGTCTGAAATCCTCCGAACAGCTTCAAAATCTCAAAATCTCAGAAAATATCAGCAAAAGTCTCTGAATCCGTCTCGTCTCTCAACCAACAGATACAGCGATCAAAGTGTTTATATTTGCAGTCAGAATTCATAACACGCGTCCCCGTCGCCATAGCAAATAAAATTCGAATCACGCACGCACGCGCACCCGAAGTCGCGTGCGTGAGCAGAGCGCGTGAGCGCACATGCAATCTGCAAACAAACCGAATCTGTTCATGCAGGACTGAATGTTATTATTAAATAACCATTTAACAAGTGATATTATGATGTATAATTACTGCTTAGCTACAAAATGGAGGTTTAAAATTCAACCGTTAAAGCATGAAATAAGGTACTATGAATCAGTGAATTTGAGTTTGATGTGGCTATATTATCAGTAATAAAATAATCATTAAAAAATGTAATCGTTAAAAAAAAAAAAAAAGTATCAGACGTTTATGTAAATTCGATTCAGAGATGAATACTAATGTTGTCCACCAGAGGGAGCCACAGGATAGCAAATCCTTTAAGATCAAAGTTAATAATAAAGTTATAACGCTAACTTTGTTTTAAATGGTTGATATAAAAACGTTTAGATTGTTCGATTTATTCAGATATACAGAAAAAGAAATGTACATATAATGAACATGTAATATAGTGTCTAATGTAATTGTCCAATGAGTTTATTGAATGACTTTTATGAGGTAAATGTAACATTGCTCTCAAGCTTTCTTAGTTTGAGTGATTACATGAGACATGATTAGTTTATTCATGATAGTTTATTTAGAAATTAGTAAAAAGTAGGGCTGTCAAAGTTAGCGCGTTAATCACGCGTTAACGCAAAATCATATTAACGGCACTAATTTTTTTAACGGGCGATTAACGCAGCGCATATTTTCTGTTTGACCCGTGGCCCAACCCTAGTTGGGGAAATGGAGATACACCGTGTTGGCAACTTAGCGACATTGCAGACCCCTTTAGCGATTTTTTTTCCTTCAACAAAGCGCCCAAACCTTATTTAGTTTCTGAGAATCTACCGGCTCTCTCAGCACGCGCGCACGCGCCTCTCTCTCTCTCTCTCTCTCTCTCTCTGCGTCTCGCGCGGAGGAGCAGCGCTTTAATTCAGCTAAACAGATATTATGTTGCTTCTCTAATTTTACAAATATACACGGATATTGTCTTTAGCTTATGTGTATTTGATTTCACCAGACGACGGCTCGATTATCAGAATTTTTGTGCAGTTTAACGTATTGGAAGGGAGAGCTGGTTATGTTTATTGGGTCGCGTTTCAGTCACCATTTCAAATTCATTGCGTTGTTTGACAATAGAAACAGTAAAATATACCAATGAAAACAGTTTTATTGAGAATTTAGCTTCATCAAAATGGGCACAGAGAGAGACAAACTATAATGTAATAATAAATAATAAATGTACATTTAGCATTTTCAGAAGAGCTGCCCTGTCATGCAAAAATCTAAACATTTTTTTGTTAGTAAATTGCTCAGTGCAAAGAAAGAGAAGTAATGGGAACATGGTATTTCTTTGTTCTTTCTACATGTGTCTAATAGACATGAACAAGTTCTTTGAAAAAACATCTATGACCTTTAAAACATGTCTTGTCTTCATGCTCTATATTGACTATGGTTTCAATAATAAACATACATTTGCATAAAGCATCTATATTTATCCATGCCCACGTTGATTAGAGTATTACAAACTTGAAAAGTATTAATTTAAGGTATATTTAGAACAAATAAAAAAATGTGCGATTAAATGCGATTAATCACGAGTTAACTCACGACAATCATGTGATTAATTGATTAAAAATTTTAATCGATTGACAGCCCTAGTAAAAAGGAAAAAAAGGTATTCAGCCAATAACCGCTTGAACTGAGGAGCTACAACACGCGACATTAAAAAACGTCAAAATGGTGTTTGTTTAAATTTGATAATAATATTGACACAATTTGAAATCTGAAACTTTATAACAAAGCACAAAAGCAAATTGCGATTTATTGGATAGAAGGTGCACTAGGGGAGAGCAGGGCACAAAGTAACGCTTTTTGACTTTCTCAGTTTGTGTAAATCTACTTAGGGTTCAGAGTATTTATTTTATCCCACATTAATTTCACACATTTCTAGTGCAATTATGTGGCTTTGTTTTTTTTAATACAGTATACACTTTTTTTCTGGAAGTGACATGTGACAACATGCCCCATAGGTGGGGTACATTGTAACATGTGAGGGGTTCATAGTAACATGACCATATGACAGCTTAAAATGCTATCTGATTTAATCAAACAAACATACAAGACAAACTAAAATATTTTCTCAATAAAATACAATTATTAACTTTTTCATATAAAATGATGCCATTTTTAATAATTAAATATAAACTCATTTTTGAGTTTTGACTACGAACACAGGAAAACACAGCTAAAGAACATACTTCAAAACAAATGAATAATTAGTCATTTCTGAGCATTGACTCTGTCTTTATTCGCCTTTTTCTCATGTTTTCTCAATAGAATTCAAAAAAGTATAGAATAGAATAGCATATTTCTAATAGGGGCACATTGAAACGCAGTGTGACAACATGCCCCACCTGCAGAACTGGGATTTAAACCCTGCTAGTGTCTTCTGCTAGTTAGCGAAACATTAAAGAACTATATCAACCGTTAAATATCATATTGGAGATTAAAATAATATCAGATTTGTCTAATTTTAAATAAACACAAAAAATAGAGATTCAAAATTAACTTAAGAAATAAATGTACTTTTGCTATGGTTTAATAAATGTCTATGGATATCTAAAAAAAAAAAAAAAAAAAACCGAACTTTGGGCAATTTTTTGTCTATAAAGTGTTGATATGGCAACTAGTGTAGATCATTCTCGTGTTTGCGTACTGTATGGACACTACAAGACACCGTACCTGAGGAAGTGCGCATGCGCATAGTTAATTGCCCATCCTGTCTGTGTGCACATATCCTGCCAAGTTGTGAGTGTAAGTTCATTATACTCAACAGAGGTTTATGTAATAAACACGTTTGGCTTGGATTAAAATCACGGACTCATTTCTACAACTAGTAAATACACCAAGTTTCGTCATGCTAGCATGTGTGGAAGTATTTTAAACCAGTGTGTTACAACTAGCCCCGTGTTACGTTGTGCCCCGCTCTCCACTACAATGTTCTGCTCGTTCATCAACTAAAAATGACTGACTTTAAGAATTGACATTCCTTCATAAAAATACTGTAAGAAGCGAATTGAATCTCTAAATATTGACGGGACAGTGACTAATAACCCTCAAGAAATTGTAAATTTCTGTGCTGATTTTTACTGTAATCTTTAACCATCAAAATTATTCTGAAGAGGCAGTTTGTACTTTTCTAGAATCTGTTAAAAATTGCAAGACTATTTCGGGTAATGATAGAAACCTCTGCTATAGTGAAATTACTTTATTAGAAGTTAATAACTCAATTATAGAACTTAAAAACAATAAATCACCCGGAACTGACGGGCTTATCGCAGAGTTCTACAAACAGTTTTCTAAAGAATTATCACCTTTTTTTACTTAAGGTCTCACTGACTGAAGGTTTAATTACTTTAATCCCGCAACCCAAGAAAGATTTACTTTTAATTGACAACTGGCGTCCTGTATTTGTAATTGTATAATCATTGCTCAACAATGATTATAACATTTTAGTGCTTATATTTGCTAAAAGACTAAAATCGGCAGTGACTTCTGTAATAGATGAGACACAATCTGGTTTTATGAAAGACATATTGTTAATAATAAACGATTGGTTCTTGATTTATTAGATTATTCAGAATTGATTGGGGAGTACAGCTTCATTCTTTTTTTTTTTTTGATTTCTATAAGGCGTTTGATTCTTTAGAGCACCAGTTTATTATTAAGTCATTGCATATAGATTTGGTTTTGGAGATATGTTTTGCAAAGTAATTAAAACCCTTTACAATAATGGAAGCTGCTGGATTAAATTAAAGAATGGCACTTCCCCAAGGTTTAGTTTAGGAGTCAGACAAGGGTGTCCCATTTCTCCCTATTTATTTCTACTTTGTGTGCAGCTACTCTCAACGTTTATCTGTGAAAGCGGTATTTAGGGTATCCGTATATAGCAGATCGAGAAGTTGTTATTAGCCAATTAGCAGATGACACTCCCTTATTTTTAAGAGATGCTTCCCAAATCCCTATAGAAATTGATTATATAAAACTGTGCGAGTTAATGTCTATTAAAGATTGCACCGCATCCTCTTTTTATAATATTCCAGTTAGATCTGAAGTTACATATTTACTGTAGGCATCGTGATCACTAAAAATCAAGATAAAAGTATACCTTGAACTTGATAATAAAAAGCCCGAAGAAGATTTAATGCATGGTTGCAGAGAGACTTGACCTTGAGAGGCAGAGCACTGTCGATAAAACCCGATCAAATTTTATTTGGAAAAACAAAATATCTTTAGAAGTCTGTAATAATGAATACATACAAGGATGGTGGGTTGAATTTTCTTGATTTCTCATCTCTGAACAACACTTTCAAAATTAATTGGATTAGACAGTTTTTGTGTAATCCAAATTCAATTTGGAATTGTATCCCTAATTACTTCTTTTCCAAATTAGGTGGTCTCCCTGTCCTATTGATCTGCAATTATAATATTGCTAGAATCCCTTACAACTTATATAAGTTCCATAAGCAAGCATTACTCGCATGGTCTTTCATTTTTGAGCACAACTTTCCCCCTCACCGGTACTTTATTTGGAACAACCGGGATATTGTATATAAGAATAAGTCTTTGTTTTTTAGTAATTGGTTTGAGAAACATATTTTGACTGTTTCTCAGTTATTAAATTCAGAAGGTCTTACTTTAAATATACTTTATTATTAATCTATTATTGCTCCTTGCAAAATTTCACATTCACCGCTGTAAATTCTCTCTTCAAAATCCTTTACTCATTGTTTTTAGGAGAGAGGTCCAACAGTACATCCAAAATATTTCATCATCCAAGAATCTTAAAGCTGTTAATACAATAACCTTGTTTCAACTTTTTAATTTATTTCATTAAAGTTTTCTGTTCTGTTTTTCAATGTATATATGTATAAATTATGGATTTTTATCATTTAATTGTATGTAACTGCTACATTTTACATTTTGTACTTGTACTTGTATTTTTGATACCTTGGCATTAAAAATAAATAAAAATATGGTGGATAGAGGACCTGCCCCTCCTGAAGAATACAGAATTTTTAACATATAAAGATAAGAGTGTTTGGAAAATGCTGAGGTGCAATAGGTGATTGTCTACAAAAAAACACAAATTGTATTATGCTGGTTGAAAGTCTCCTCATATCCTGATCGCAATGTTAAGCGGTCTTAAAAATCAGTCTTCTCAAAATCAGGTACGCCAATATGGTTTATATAAAATATTATTTATTGAACAATAATAGTTAATTATACAAGAATACAAAGTTTGTAGAATAGCAAGGCAAGGCAAGTTTATTTACATAGCACATTTCATACACTATGGCAATTCAAAGTGCTTTACATAGAGAGGAATAAAAATAATCACAAAATAAAAGCAAGGAAAATTCAAACAGTTATTCAAAAGCTTTACATAGAAAGGAATTATAATCATCACACTGTAGCAATTCATAGCGCTTTGCATAGAAAATAGACACAAAATAAAAGCAGGGGAAATTAAAACAGTTATAAAAGGAATTAAAAAAGATATAAAAGTGATACCGTTATACAATGAATTCGAGTAAAATGAATTAAAATAGTAAATAAACTTCTCATCTGGCAAAACACCGGTGTATCTTATTTTGACTCTGAGATTTCCCCCTGACGGTCAGTATTCTTCTGGGGATTTTCATATACCGTGGATTATCTGAGCCCACCAGATTAGTAATCTGTACCAATCAGCAGATGTGACTGACGTTAAAGATACAGCCTTCATAAATAGTACGCTAGTGTTCTCTCTTCTTGACAGACACAGATCTAGCTTCAATGGCAGGAGAGATCAATATATCAAAGGAACTACAGAAATGATCAGACAGTGCTACATCCTTAATAACAATGGATGAAATGTTTAGACCCTTACTGACAAGTAAATCTAGAGTGTGTCCACGATTGTGATGGTGAGGAGACCAGAGTCGGCAGCAAGCAGAATGTCGTTGGTGATTTTGAGGAGGGCAGTTTCGGTGCTGTGTTTAGAGCGGATGCCAGATTGGAATGGTTCATATAGATTATTGGAGTTGAGGTGTGTTTGAAGTTGAGTAGCAACAGCGCGTTCCAGGATTTTGGACAGCAATGGGAGTTTTGAGATGGGACGGTAACTGTTGGGAATGTCTGGGTCCAAACCAGGTTTTTTCAATATGGGGGTGATGGCAGCAAGCTTGAGAGGTGAGGGGACAATACCAGAGGCCAGAGAGGAGTTGATTATGTTGGTGATGAGGGGGGAAAGTGAGGGGAGGCAAACCTTGGTAAGAAATGTGGGGATAGGATCAAGCGGAGAGGTTGAGGGCTTCATGCTGGAGATTATGGTAGATACATCTGTTTCAGTGATTGGAGTGAATGAAGAGAGAGAGTGGGATGGAGGGGAGGGTGGTGGAGGTCCAGGGGTTGGGAAGGGGGTGCTATATGGGCTAGTTGAATATGGATGTTGTCGACCTTGGTTTTGAAGAAGGAAAGAAACAAATCACACTTAGAGGTGGTGAAGGAGTTGGAGATTGTGTCCATGAGTTTCAGAAGTTTGTTGATTGTGGAGAAGAGGGTCTTGGGACTGTTGGAGCCGGATTGGATGACAGAGGAGTAGTGGGTGGAGCGGGCAGAGTTGAAGGCGTCTTTGTATTGTTGTCTATGAAGTTTGTAGGCTTCCAGGTGGACAGTAAGACCGGGTTTATTGGTGAGTCGTTCCAGTTGTCGGCATTTGGCTTTGAGGAGGCGGAGTTGGTTAGTGTACCAAGGGGCAGAGTGTGTGAAGGAGACACAGGGTACCCCCAGGATCCTTCAACTTAAATTCAAGGCTTTTTAAGACCTTTTTAATACCATTTCAAATGAAATTCAATGCCAACTTCGTACCAATTCCGACAGAAGTATGAGGGGAAAATGTCAAATCTGTATACATTTTAAACCCTAAAAAATAATTATGTACAAGTAGACTACTTGAATTAAATAAAACATTTTATTTAAATAATAAGTCATATTTAATATATACGCAACAGCGTTGTAGCGCGCACGTGTGTAGGCCAATGTTAATTTTGGCAGCCATTTTTTATTTAGTCCTACTCTTCATCTTTCATCGACGAAAATGCTTATTGGTCTTAGTCACATTTGAGTCATTCTGCCTTTCATAGTTTTAGTTGACAAAATGTGTTTGCATTTTTTGTCAACTTTTAGTCATTACTTTTAGTCAAACTGCAGTAACTTTAATTTTGGTAGCTATTTTATATGTAGTCTTTAGACAGAAAATGTCATAATTATTCTCTCTAGGCCAATTCAATTAAGCTTATGAGAAATTAAAATTAAGCTAACAGGCTGTATTGGCATTGCACTCTTTAGCAGTAGCACTTGTGCAATTCTACATATCCCTTTTCCTTAGTTCTCCAATTTTTTAGAGTGCCGTACCCCCTGGTACCCCAACTCTTCCACATCTTTCCATTAAGGGACAATATTTGCTGTATATCAGCCTGCATTTTGATCGCAGATTTAGTCGCACAAACAGCGCAAGCGGCTCGTGACAGAACACAGACCGACTGAATGACACTTTAATTTAAGTAGAAAATCTCAAATGAAGATCGCTGAACTCCAGCTTGTCTGTGTTTTCAGATCATCCGCGCTTCTTCAACAATGTAGAGAGAGCGCGCGTGGATGGTTGTGGCCAGATACTACTGAAAAGACCGGGTAGAAAACATGTTCTTTTAACAGAAAAGCTCTGCTTAGTAACCATCGTAACGGGTGCGCACACTTTTGCGCGTTCTGCTATGACGTGGAGCGCGAGGTGCACTCAACGTTACGCGACTAATTTTTAATTAGTCTACATTAGTAACAGTTAATTTTGTTACGGTATGAACTTAATCATAGAAAAGGCAAAAAATCGAAGACTTTTGTAACGAAATCCAAGACTTTGTATACCAAATTCAAGGCTTTTAAGGCCTTCATTTGAGATTATCAAATTTAAGACTTTTTCAATGCTTTTAAGACCCCGCGGGTACCCTGAGACAGATTTGGTTATAAGGGGGGCGATGGTATTGAGACAGGATGAGAGTACATCATTGTAGGCGTTGACGAGGACAATTGGGGACGTGTTTAGGGGGTCAATGGATTTTGCAATGGTGGTTGTCAATATGGAGGAGAAAGGTCGATGGATTTGAGGTTCCTGAATGTTATTGTGCGTTTTTGCTTGGTGGGTGGAGATGGGATGTCGATGTCAATGACAATAGCCAGGTGGTCGGAAATGGTGAGGTTAGTTTGGGTTACATTGTTGATGGTGGTACCGGATGAACAAACCAGGTCAAGTGTGTGTCCTTTTTTGTGGGTGGGGAAATCAATATGTTGGCTGATATTGAAAAAGTGCAGGATGTCCAGGAATTCGGTGGTTGTTTTGGAGTCTGTGGAGTCAATGTGGATGTTGAAGTCACTCACACGGAAGAATGGATGGTGATATGGCACAGAGTTGGGATAGAAATTCGGATAGATCAGAGAGGAATGCAGGGTTTGTTTTGGGGGGGGCGGTAGATAGTTGCAATGACCAGGGGTTTGACGTGTAATAGGCACCAGATTAGTTGGGTTTGCTGTACGGCTATTGAAGACCTTAGACTTTCTATCACGTAATAGAACAGCAATAGAGATATAATAATACAGGCACACTGGGTTCCCGCTTGTTTTGTAAACATTTGAAAAAGTTACTGTTATCATAGCGGGGACCAGACACATATCACTGAGAGCTGGTATCAGTTGCTTTTGGTTCACCTCGAGCAGATGGGGGAGGGTGTGGGCCCTGGCGTTGTGGCAGAGGCCGAATATAGCTCTCACAGGAGGAGGGCGATGGCGAGCTGGGCCCGCAGGCTGTGGTGTTTGCGGGGCCTGATGTTTTTTGGTTGATATCTGAGGGCTCGCAGCAAAAGAGTGGGATAGTTTGGTTCCAGCATACACCAGTTCTTCCATTTTCTCTGAGAAGCACAGAAGTGGAGATGCTGGAGAGAGATAATGTGTCTGGTGTTATCGGAGGCTGTGATATGTTGTCCTGGTTTTCCTGGCTGTTTTCCAGGAAGTCGTCCTTGGGTGCTGAATAGCAAACAGACAAGCCAACAATTCTTTCACAGGAACTTCTGGGAGGAATTCCGACATGACGTGCAGCTCTGACATTCCTCTTCATGTCTTATTCTGTGACCTGAAACAAACAAACAAAAAAGGTTACAGTCATAGATCACAATTAGAAGAAAACATTGAAACAACATTGAATATAATCTTCAAAATCATTTGTAGCTGATCTTAGGCTCATTACCTTAAACCATTCATGTCGAAGGATTTTCCTCAAATAAATCCGTTGTCTTGGGCTTTTCTTCAGGAGGGATCGAATCAGGAGGCAGCATTCTGTGCAGAACGATAGAAGTGAGTCAGATTATTACCTTAAACTTTACAAACCTGCTGTCTTTGTATTAAGCTGTAAGATTCGACTATCCCATAAAGTACGGTCAGAAGAAAAATCAGAAAAAAATGCTTGTATTATCCAATACAGTATCTATCTTTTATACAGGCACTTGGCTCAGGTGTTACTTTTTCGTAATTTCTTTGTTTTGTATGATTTAAATTACAGTTGGTCTTCTTTGTTGTGATGAATGCCATCTTACCGTTTGACAAGCCAGGATCAGACCAGGTGTCTTCATCAATCATTTGCCTGTCTCTTGCTTCTGGAAAGCGTCCACACACCAACAGGAAAAAGAGCACTCCCAGAGACCACACAGTAGCTGGTCTCCCGTGGTACTTGCCCTCTGTGCAGTACTCAGGTGGGCAGTAGAGTAGAGTGCCTGCCGAAAAAAGATTTGTCTGATGGGTAAGTACCATAGCATGAAATACCATAGCATGTGGTCAAAACACCTGGTGTTTTTAATTTAAAAAAATGCTGCCTCAAATGTGAGATATGGTTTATATGATACCGATTGAACTAGTCACTAGAACTTAAGTCCCAAACTACAGGTTTGATTCATAATTCATACCACTGAATCTTTCATAGCCAGATTCCTGCAGGAGATCCCCGCACCCGAAGTCAATCAGTTTGACCTCAAGCGTTTCTGTGTTGATCAGCAGGTTCTCCAGCTTAACATCACGGTGAAACACTCCACGGCGACAGCACATATGAGCAGCCATCGTTGCCTGCTCCATAATAAAGCGCGCTGTGTCCTCATTTAGGATGCCTTTGTGACGTTTCCAAAAATGCCGCAGATCTTCACAGGGTGAGGGACGCTCCAAGACCATGATGTATCGGTCAGGCTGGTCCTGCCAGTCCAGCAGGTCAATGATCTCTGAAACTTTGGGGCCCCTATTAGCAAGGATTAATAGGCCGACCTCTAATGGCAATTTTCCGGGATGACCAGGCTGGAAGAAAGATCATTGTTATATGAAGGGGTTGTCATTATGTTTACATATTTTAATTTGAAAACTACATAGTGAGTGTAGCCTACTTACAATGTAGATGTACTTCATGTTCTGCGGCTTTCTGGCAATTTTCACCGCCACCTGATCAACCAAAAAAAACGTTGTTACATTTCTAACATGTCAAATGCAGTAAATAGTGGAAAAATACACACAAAAAAAACTTGAAATGGATATAGTGAGACAACATAATTTGTTGGCTAAATATTGTAAGAGAATGACGATACCTCAAGGCCATCCTCCAAGCGTTTCCCTTCATAAACAGAGCCGAATGATCCCCGACCGAGCATTCTGCCCATTTCATACCGGCTCAAAATGTTGTCTGCAAAAAGATGATTCGTTTTAGTTGCATGGAAAGCAGTGAGTTTAATGCTTGAGGTCATGGCCGTAAACTCACCCTCAGTTGTCTCGTCCACTCTGTTGCTGTGACCTGGTGCTGGACTGACTGGACTGGGATGGACTGGAGCTGGAGGGGTTTGAACCTGCTGAGCCTCAAGACCACCGGATAGAGCTTCCTGAAGACCATGATCCTCTGCAGCACGGGCACTGGACTGTAGACAATTTTGATCTAAAAGCAAGGAATATCAAACAAAAGCATGTTTAAAAGCAATCCAAAAAAAATTAGTCAAGTCACCTTCATTTATATAGCGCTTTTAACAACGTAGATTGTTTCAAAGCGGCTTTACAGTGATAATAGGAAATGAAAGTAGCAGAGATTGTTTTGGTTTTATAGCAGCTCTAGAATAAATCTAATGTCCAGCTAAAGTTAGTTTTGATTGATTCACTTCCGTCGCAACGATCATTAGTTATTAACTTAGGGGCCGCTAACACAACACCGTTTTAACAGAAAACTCTTAAGTTCTCTCTGCGCAAACTTTAAAAACGCACACCTGTGAGAACGCTGATGCGCACAACACATGCGTATTACGAGTTTAGTCTGTAGGAATGCGCGTTTGAATATATATGTGCGCAGGCGTGTAGTCCTTCTTTACAAACCAACCCTCAACAAACTACTTGTCTGGCCTTAAAATTTATGATACAAAATAAATTAATAAAGTTAATCAATTAAATAATTTAATAAATTATTAATCACATTAAATTGTATTAAATTAAATTCATTAATTAAACACTGCATAGTCATATTATGGTGATTCTTCAGATACTACATGAATTCTTAAAAGAAAAAAGTTCTGTTTAAATATTTAAGACATGTCCTGGAAAAAATCATAACTTTGATCGAATTGATTTTGATATAGCTGTGAATTTGTAACATATGGTAATTAATGGCACTTCATTCCAAGGGAACAGAAAAATTCCCTTAATTAATTAAGTTCCCATGAATGACACGTTTCCATTAATGGATACTCATATCTAGCTGAAAATGATGTAGACTTTATGATACAGAGCACTAATAAACAGAGCATATTACACATTGTCAACTGGTCATTGGATTTACCCTCAGCGTGTCTCTCACTATTGGTTGCATGGGTCTGATCCTCCTCTTTCTGAACCTGACCTGAGCCACTGCTGTGAAGAGAGAGATGCTCTCCAGAACTCCAGTGAAGAGTGAGCAGATCTACAGAACTACTCTTCTTCCTCTGACTCTCCTGACTATCACTTTCCTCACTAATAGGCTGATGATACACATAGAGCACACAGAAGAGATTTGAACCTGATTTCTTCCCATATCACAATAAACAAAGAACATTTAAAACAAATGCACAAAAAGGTGTAAAAATCTTCCAAATATTAATATATATTCAAATTCATTTGTAGCTTATTAGGGCCAATACCTCAAACCAATTCCGGAAAAGTGCTGGACGACTGGGGTGGACTGGAGCTGGAGGGGTTTGAACCTGCTGATCTGCAGGAGGAAGAACTTCAAAAATTATATTTTGATATAATATGGTGTGGTCAAATATGGTAATTAATGACAATCCAGTGATATTCTCCAATGGTCATTTCTTTTACCCTCAGACGTATCCATCCTCCTCCTCTTTCTCAGTGGCATCTCATTTTCAGCGCTCGGATGGGAGTCGTACACCTGAGCGCTAGAACTCAGCTGTCTCTTCAGTGGACGTCCATCTGGGCTCCTCTCCCTGTGAGCCGGACCTGTGGGCACAGAAACACGTGAGCCCGGCATCCTCCTTTAAACTGCAATAAAAAAAACAATACAAATACAATACAAAATACAATACAATGCTCCTCAGAAATACCCCTCCCAAAAAAATAAATAAATAAATTAAATAAAACTCCAAACTCCCTCTAAAATAAGAAAAGAACAATCAAATGAAAGAGTCCTCAGAAATAATATGAAGTTTTAAAAAAGATACAACGATGTAACGTTAGGGGATAACGTTATATTATCCGATCTCCTTGTAGAATAAAAGTCTCCTCAGTCTGAAATCCTCCGAACAGCTTCAAAATCTCAAAATCTCAGAAAATATCAGCAAAAGTCTCTGAATCCGTCTCGTCTCTCAACCAACAGATACAGCGATCAAAGTGTTTATATTTGCAGTCAGAATTCATAACACGCGTCCCCGTCGCCATAGCAAATAAAATTCGAATCACGCACGCACGCGCACCCGAAGTCGCGTGCGTGAGCAGAGCGCGTGAGCGCACATGCAATCTGCAAACAAACCGAATCTGTTCATGCAGGACTGAATGTTATTATTAAATAACCATTTAACAAGTGATATTATGATGTATAATTACTGCTTAGCTACAAAATGGAGGTTTAAAATTCAACCGTTAAAGCATGAAATAAGGTACTATGAATCAGTGAATTTGAGTTTGATGTGGCTATATTATCAGTAATAAAATAATCATTAAAAAATGTAATCGTTAAAAAAAAAAAAAAAGTATCAGACGTTTATGTAAATTCGATTCAGAGATGAATACTAATGTTGTCCACCAGAGGGAGCCACAGGATAGCAAATCCTTTAAGATCAAAGTTAATAATAAAGTTATAACGCTAACTTTGTTTTAAATGGTTGATATAAAAACGTTTAGATTGTTCGATTTATTCAGATATACAGAAAAAGAAATGTACATATAATGAACATGTAATATAGTGTCTAATGTAATTGTCCAATGAGTTTATTGAATGACTTTTATGAGGTAAATGTAACATTGCTCTCAAGCTTTCTTAGTTTGAGTGATTACATGAGACATGATTAGTTTATTCATGATAGTTTATTTAGAAATTAGTAAAAAGGAAAAAAAGGTATTCAGCCAATAACCGCTTGAACTGAGGAGCTACAACACGCGACATTAAAAAACGTCAAAATGGTGTTTGTTTAAATTTGATAATAATATTGACACAATTTGAAATCTGAAACTTTATAATAAAGCACAAAAGCAAATTGCGATTTATTGGATAGAAGGTGCACTAGGGGAGAGCAGGGCACAAAGTAACGCTTTTTGACTTTCTCAGTTTGTGTAAATCTACTTAGAGTTCAGAGTATTTATTTTATCCCACATTAATTTCACACATTTCTAGTGCAATTATGTGGCTTTGTTTTTTTTAATACAGTATACACTTTTTTTCTGGAAGTGACATGTGACAACATGCCCCATAGGTGGGGTACATTGTAACATGTGAGGGGTTCATAGTAACATGACCATATGACAGCTTAAAATGCTATCTGATTTAATCAAACAAACATACAAGACAAACTAAAATATTTTCTCAATAAAATACAATTATTAACTTTTTCATATAAAATGATGCCATTTTTAATAATTAAATATAAACTCATTTTTGAGTTTTGACTACGAACACAGGAAAACACAGCTAAAGAACATACTTCAAAACAAATGAATAATTAGTCATTTCTGAGCATTGACTCTCAGTCTTTATTCGCCTTTTTCTCATGTTTTCTCAATAGAATTCAAAAAAGTATAGAATAGAATAGCATATTTTTAATAGGGGCACATTGAAACGCAGTGTGACAACATGCCCCACCTGCAGAACTGGGATTTAAACCCTGCTAGTGTCTTCTGCTAGTTAGCGAAGCATTAAAGAACTATATCAACCGTTAAATATCATATTGGAGATTAAAATAATATCAGATTTGTCTAATTTGAAATAAACACAAAAAATAGAGATTCAAAATTAACTTAAGAAATAAATGTACTTTTGCTATGGTTTAATAAATGTCTATGGATATCTAAAAAAAAAAAAAAAAAAAAAAAAACCGAACTTTGGGCAATTTTTTCTCTATAAAGTGTTGATATGGCAACTAGTGTAGATCATTCTCGTGTTTGCGTACTGTATGGACACTACAAGACACCGTACCTGAGGAAGTGCGCATGCGCATAGTTAATTGCCCATCCTGTCTGTGTGCACATATCCTGCCAAGTTGTGAGTGTAAGTTCATTATACTCAACAGAGGTTTATGTAATAAACACGTTTGGCTTGGATTAAAATCACGGACTCATTTCTACAACTAGTAAATACACCAAGTTTCGTCATGCTAGCATGTGTGGAAGTATTTTAAACCAGTGTGTTACAACTAGCCCCGTGTTACGTTGTGCCCCGCTCTCCACTACAATGTTCTGCTCGTTCATCAACTAAAAATGACTGACTTTAAGAATTGACATTCCTTCATAAAAATACTGTAAGAAGCGAATTGAATCTCTAAATATTGACGGGACAGTGACTAATAACCCTCAAGAAATTGTAAATTTCTGTGCTGATTTTTACTGTAATCTTTAACCATCAAAATTATTCTGAAGAGGCAGTTTGTACTTTTCTAGAATCTGTTAAAAATTGCAAGACTATTTCGGGTAATGATAGAAACCTCTGCTATAGTGAAATTACTTTATTAGAAGTTAATAACTCAATTATAGAACTTAAAAACAATAAATCACCCGGAACTGACGGGCTTATCGCAGAGTTCTACAAACAGTTTTCTAAAGAATTATCACCTTTTTTTACTTAAGGTCTCACTGACTGAAGGTTTAATTACTTTAATCCCGCAACCCAAGAAAGATTTACTTTTAATTGACAACTGGCGTCCTGTATTTGTAATTGTATAATCATTGCTCAACAATGATTATAACATTTTAGTGCTTATATTTGCTAAAAGACTAAAATCGGCAGTGACTTCTGTAACAGATGAGACACAATCTGGTTTTATGAAAGACATATTGTTAATAATAAACGATTGGTTCTTGATTTATTAGATTATTCAGAATTGATTGGGGAGTACAGCTTCATTCTTTTTTTTTTTGATTTCTATAAGGCGTTTGATTCTTTAGAGCACCAGTTTATTATTAAGTCATTGCATATAGATTTGGTTTTGGAGATATGTTTTGCAAAGTAATTAAAACCCTTTACAATAATGGAAGCTGCTGGATTAAATTAAAGAATGGCACTTCCCCAAGGTTTAGTTTAGGAGTCAGACAAGGGTGTCCCATTTCTCCCTATTTATTTCTACTTTGTGTGCAGCTACTCTCAACGTTTATCTGTGAAAGCGGTATTTAGGGTATCCGTATATAGCAGATCGAGAAGTTGTTATTAGCCAATTAGCAGATGACACTCCCTTATTTTTAAGAGATGCTTCCCAAATCCCTATAGAAATTGATTATATAAAACTGTGCGAGTTAATGTCTATTAAAGATTGCACCGCATCCTCTTTTTATAATATTCCAGTTAGATCTGAAGTTACATATTTACTGTAGGCATCGTGATCACTAAAAATCAAGATAAAAGTATACCTTGAACTTGATGATAAAAAGCATTGCATTACTCGCATGGTCTTTCATTTTTGAGCACAACTTTCCCCCTCACCGGTACTTTATTTGGAACAACCGGGATATTGTATATAAGAATAAGTCTTTGTTTTTTAGTAATTGGTTTGAGAAACATATTTTGACTGTTTCTCAGTTATTAAATTCAGAAGGTCTTACTTTAAATATACTTTATTATTAATCTATTATTGCTCCTTGCAAAATTTCACATTCACCGCTGTAAATTCTCTCTTCAAAATCCTTTACTCATTGTTTTTAGGAGAGGTCCAACAGTACATCCAAAATATTTCATCATCCAAGAATCTTAAAGCTGTTAATACAATAACCTTGTTTCAACTTTTTAATTTATTTCATTAAAGTTTTCTGTTCTGTTTTTCAATGTATATATGTATAAATTATGGATTTTTATCATTTAATTGTATGTAACTGCTACATTTTACATTTTGTACTTGTACTTGTATTTTTGATACCTTGGCATTAAAAATAAATAAAAATATGGTGGATAGAGGACCTGCCCCTCCTGAAGAATACAGAATTTTTAACATATAAAGATAAGAGTGTTTGGAAAATGCTGAGGTGCAATAGGTGATTGTCTACAAAAAAACACAAATTGTATTATGCTGGTTGAAAGTCTCCTCATATCCTGATCGCAATGTTAAGCGGTCTTAAAAATCAGTCTTCTCAAAATCAGGTACGCCAATATGGTTTATATAAAATATTATTTATTGAACAATAATAGTTAATTATACAAGAATACAAAGTTTGTAGAATAGCAAGGCAAGGCAAGTTTATTTACATAGCACATTTCATACACTATGGCAATTCAAAGTGCTTTACATAGAGAGGAATAAAAATAATCACAAAATAAAAGCAAGGAAAATTCAAACAGTTATTCAAAAGCTTTACATAGAAAGGAATTATAATCATCACACTGTAGCAATTCATAGCGCTTTGCATAGAAAATAGACACAAAATAAAAGCAGGGGAAATTAAAACAGTTATAAAAGGAATTAAAAAAGATATAAAAGTGATACCGTTATACAATGAATTCGAGTAAAATGAATTAAAATAGTAAATAAACTTCTCATCTGGCAAAACACCGGTGTATCTTATTTTGACTCTGAGATTTCCCCCTGACGGTCAGTATTCTTCTGGGGATTTTCATATACCGTGGATTATCTGAGCCCACCAGATTAGTAATCTGTACCAATCAGCAGATGTGATTGACGTTAAAGATACAGCCTTCATAAATAGTACACTAGTGTTCTCTCTTCTTGACAGACACAGATCTAGCTTCAATGGCAGGAGAGATCAATATATCAAAGGAACTACAGAAATGATCAGACAGTGCTACATCCTTAATAACAATGGATGAAATGTTTAGACCCTTACTGACAAGTAAATCTAGAGTGTGTCCACGATTGTGATGGTGAGGAGACCAGAGTCGGCAGCAAGCAGAATGTCGTTGGTGATTTTGAGGAGGGCAGTTTCGGTGCTGTGTTTAGAGCGGATGCCAGATTGGAATGGTTCATATAGATTATTGGAGTTGAGGTGTGTTTGAAGTTGAGTAGCAACAGCGCGTTCCAGGATTTTGGACAGCAATGGGAGTTTTGAGATGGGACGGTAACTGTTGGGAATGTCTGGGTCCAAACCAGGTTTTTTCAATATGGGGGTGATGGCAGCAAGCTTGAGAGGTGAGGGGACAATACCAGAGGCCAGAGAGGAGTTGATTATGTTGGTGATGAGGGGGGAAAGTGAGGGGAGGCAAACCTTGGTAAGAAATGTGGGGATAGGATCAAGCGGAGAGGTTGAGGGCTTCATGCTGGAGATTATGGTAGATACATCTGTTTCAGTGATTGGAGTGAATGAAGAGAGAGAGTGGGATGGAGGGGAGGGTGGTGGAGGTCCAGGGGTTGGGAAGGGGGTGCTATATGGGCTAGTTGAATACGGATGTTGTCGACCTTGGTTTTGAAGAAGGAAAGAAACAAATCACACTTAGAGGTGGTGAAGGAGTTGGAGATTGTGTCCATGAGTTTCAGAAGTTTGTTGATTGTGGAGAAGAGGGTCTTGGGACTGTTGGAGCCGGATTGGATGACAGAGGAGTAGTGGGTGGAGCGGGCAGAGTTGAAGGCGTCTTTGTATTGTTGTCTATGAAGTTTGTAGGCTTCCAGGTGGACAGTAAGACCGGGTTTATTGGTGAGTCGTTCCAGTTGTCGGCATTTGGCTTTGAGGAGGCGGAGTTGGTTAGTGTACCAAGGGGCGGAGTGTGTGAAGGAGACACAGGGTACCCCCAGGATCCTTCAACTTAAATTCAAGGCTTTTTAAGACCTTTTTAATACCATTTCAAATGAAATTCAATGCCAACTTCGTACCAATTCCGACAGAAGTATGAGGGGAAAATGTCAAATCTGTATACATTTTAAACCCTAAAAAAGAATTATGTACAAGTAGACTACTTGAATTAAATAAAACATTTTATTTAAATAATAAGTCATATTTAATATATACGCAACAGCGTTGTAGCGCGCACGTGTGTAGGCCAATGTTAATTTTGGCAGCCATTTTTGATTTAGTCTTACTCTTCATCTTCAGACGAAAATGCTTATTGGTCTTAGTCACATTTGAGTCATTCTGCCTTTCATAGTTTTAGTTGACGAAATGTGTTTGCATTTTTTGTCAACTTTTAGTCATTACTTTTAGTCAAACTGCAGTAACTTTAATTTTGGTAGCTATTTTATATGTAGTCTTTAGACAGAAAATGTCATAATTATTCTCTCTAGGCCAATTCAATTAAGCTTATGAGAAATTAAAATTAAGCTAACAGGCTGTATTGACATTGCACTCTTTAGCAGTAGCACTTGTGCAATTCTACATATCCCTTTTCCTTAGTTCTCCCATTTTTTAGAGTGCCGTACCCCCTGGTACCCCAACTCTTCCACATCTTTCCATTAAGGGACAATATTTGCTGTATATCAGCCTGCATTTTGATCGCAGATTTAGTCGCACAAACAGCGCAAGCGGCTCGTGACAGAACACAGACCGACTGAATGACACTTTAATTTAAGTAGAAAATCTCAAATGAAGATCGCTGAACTCCAGCTTGTCTGTGTTTTCAGATCATCCGCGCTTCTTCAACAATGTAGAGAGAGCGCGCGTGGATGGTTGTGGCCAGATACTACTGAAAAGACCGGGTAGAAAACATGTTCTTTTAACAGAAAAGCTCTGCTTAGTAACCATCGTAACGGGTGCGCACACTTTTGCGCGTTCTGCTATGACGTGGAGCGCGAGGTGCACTCAACGTTACGCGACTAATTTTTAATTAGTCTACATTAGTAACAGTTAATTTTGTTACGGTATGAACTTAATCATAGAAAAGGCAAAAAATCTAAGACTTTTGTAACGAAATCCAAGACTTTGTATACCAAATTCAAGGCTTTTAAGGCCTTCATTTGAGATTATCAAATTTAAGACTTTTTCAATGCTTTTAAGACCCCGCGGGTACCCTGAGACAGATTTGGTTATAAGGGGGGTGATGGTATTGAGACAGGATGAGAGTACATCATTGTAGGCGTTGACGAGGACAATTGGGGACGTGTTTAGGGGGTCAATGGATTTTGCAATGGTGGTTGTCAATATGGAGGAGAAAGGTCGATGGATTTGAGGTTCCTGAATGTTATTGTGCGTTTTTGCTTGGTGGGTGGAGATGGGATGTCGATGTCAATGACAATAGCCAGGTGGTCGGAAATGGTGAGGTTAGTTTGGGTTACATTGTTGATGGTGGTACCGGATGAACAAACCAGGTCAAGTGTGTGTCCTTTTTTGTGGGTGGGGAAATCAATATGTTGGCTGATATTGAAAAAGTGCAGGATGTCCAGGAATTCGGTGGTTGTTTTGGAGTCTGTGGAGTCAATGTGGATGTTGAAGTCACTCACACGGAAGAATGGATGGTGATATGGCACAGAGTTGGGATAGAAATTCGGATAGATCAGAGAGGAATGCAGGGTTTGTTTTGGGGGGGCGGTAGATAGTTGCAATGACCAGGGGTTTGACGTGTAATAGGCACCAGATTAGTTGGGTTTGCTGTACGGCTATTGAAGGCCTTAGACTTTCTATCACGTAATAGAACAGCAATAGAGATATAATAATACAGGCACACTGGGTTCCCGCTTGTTTTGTAAACATTTGAAAAAGTTACTGTTATCATAGCGGGGACCAGACACATATCACTGAGAGCTGGTATCAGTTGCTTTTGGTTCACCTCGAGCAGATGGGGGAGGGTGTGGGCCCTGGCGTTGTGGCAGAGGCCGAATATAGCTCTCACAGGAGGAGGGCGATGGCGAGCTGGGCCCGCAGGCTGTGGTGTTTGCGGGGCCTGATGTTTTTTGGTTGATATCTGAGGGCTCGCAGCAAAAGAGTGGGATAGTTTGGTTCCAGCATACACCAGTTCTTCCATTTTCTCTGAGAAGCACAGAAGTGGAGATGCTGGAGAGAGATAATGTGTCTGGTGTTATCGGAGGCTGTGATATGTTGTCCTGGTTTTCCTGGCTGTTTTCCAGGAAGTCGTCCTTGGGTGCTGAATAGCAAACAGACAAGCCAACAATTCTTTCACAGGAACTTCTGGGAGGAATTCCGACATGACGTGCAGCTCTGACATTCCTCTTCATGTCTTATTCTGTGACCTGAAACAAACAAACAAAAAAGGTTACAGTCATAGATCACAATTAGTGACATTGAAACAACATTGAATATAATCTTCAAAATCATTTGTAGCTGATCTTAGGCTCATTACCTTAAACCATTCATGTCGAAGGATTTTCCTCAAATAAATCCGTTGTCTTGGGCTTTTCTTCAGGAGGGATCGAATCAGGAGGCAGCATTCTGTGCAGAACGATAGAAGTGAGTCAGATTATTACCTTAAACTTTACAAACCTGCTGTCTTTGTATTAAGCTGTAAGATTCGACTATCCCATAAAGTACGGTCAGAAGAAAAATCAGAAAAAAATGCTTGTATTATCCAATACAGTATCTATCTTTTATACAGGCACTTGGCTCAGGTGTTACTTTTTCGTAATTTCTTTGTTTTGTATGATTTAAATTACAGTTGGTCTTCTTTGTTGTGATGAATGCCATCTTACCGTTTGACAAGCCAGGATCAGACCAGGTGTCTTCATCAATCATTTGCCTGTCTCTTGCTTCTGGAAAGCGTCCACACACCAACAGGAAAAAGAGCACTCCCAGAGACCACACAGTAGCTGGTCTCCCGTGGTACTTGCCCTCTGTGCAGTACTCAGGTGGGCAGTAGAGTAGAGTGCCTGCCGAAAAAAGATTTGTCTGATGGGTAAGTACCATAGCATGAAATACCATAGCATGTGGTCAAAACACCTGGTGTTTTTAATTAAAAAAAATGCTGCCTCAAATGTGAGATATGGTTTATATGATACCGATTGAACTAGTCACTAGAACTTAAGTCCCAAACTACAGGTTTGATTCATAATTCATACCACTGAATCTTTCATAGCCAGATTCCTGCAGGAGATCCCCGCACCCGAAGTCAATCAGTTTGACCTCAAGCGTTTCTGTGTTGATCAGCAGGTTCTCCAGCTTAACATCACGGTGAAACACTCCACGGCGACAGCACATATGAGCAGCCATCGTTGCCTGCTCCATAATAAAGCGCGCTGTGTCCTCATTTAGGATGCCTTTGTGACGTTTCCAAAAATGCCGCAGATCTTCACAGGGTGAGGGACGCTCCAAGACCATGATGTATCGGTCAGGCTGGTCCTGCCAGTCCAGCAGGTCAATGATCTCTGAAACTTTGGGGCCCCTATTAGCAAGGATTAATAGGCCGACCTCTAATGGCAATTTTCCGGGATGACCAGGCTGGAAGAAAGAAATCATTGTTATATGAAGGGGTTGTCATTATGTTTACATATTTTAATTTGAAAACTACATAGTGAGTGTAGCCTACTTACAATGTAGATGTACTTCATGTTCTGCGGCTTTCTGGCAATTTTCACCGCCACCTGATCAACCAAAAAAAACGTTGTTACATTTCTAACATGTCAAATGCAGTAAATAGTGGAAAAATACACACAAAAAAAACTTGAAATGGATATAGTGAGACAACATAATTTGTTGGCTAAATATTGTAAGAGAATGACGATACCTCAAGGCCATCCTCCAAGCGTTTCCCTTCATAAACAGAGCCGAATGATCCCCGACCGAGCATTCTGCCCATTTCATACCGGCTCAAAATGTTGTCTGCAAAATGATGATTCGTTTTAGTTGCATGGAAAGCAGTGAGTTTAATGCTTGAGGTCATGGCCGTAAACTCACCCTCAGTTGTCTCGTCCACTCTGTTGCTGTGACCTGGTGCTGGACTGACTGGATTGGGATGGACTGGAGCTGGAGGGGTTTGAACCTGCTGAGCCTCAAGACCACCGGATAGAGCTTCCTGAAGACCATGATCCTCTGCAGCACGGGCACTGGACTGTAGACAATTTTGATCTAAAAGCAAGGAATATCAAACAAAAGCATGTTTAAAAGCAATCCAAAAAAAATTTGTCAAGTCACCTTCATTTATATAGCGCTTTTAACAACGTAGATTGTTTCAAAGCGGCTTTACAGTGATAATAGGAAATGAAAGTAGCAGAGATTGTTTTGGTTTTATAGCAGCTCTAGAATAAATCTAATGTCCAGCTAAAGTTAGTTTTGATTGATTCACTTCCGTCGCAACGATCATTAGTTATTAACTTAGGGGCCGCTAACACAACACCGTTTTAACAGAAAACTCTTAAGTTCTCTCTGCGCAAACTTTAAAAACGCACACCTGTGAGAACGCTGATGCGCACAACACATGCGTATTACGAGTTTAGTCTGTAGGAATGCGCGTTTGAATATATATGTGCGCAGGCGTGTAGTCCTTCTTTACAAACCAACCCTCAACAAACTACTTGTCTGGCCTTAAAATTTATGATACAAAATAAATTAATAAAGTTAATCAATTAAATAATTTAATAAATTATTAATCACATTAAATTGTATTAAATTAAATTCATTAATTAAACACTGCATAGTCATATTATGGTGATTCTTCAGATACTACATGAATTCTTAAAAGAAAAAAGTTGTGTTTAAATATTTAAGACATGTCCTGGAAAAAATCATAACTTTGATCGAATTGATTTTGATATAGCTGTGAATTTGTAACATATGGTAATTAATGGCACTTCATCCAAGGGAACAGAAAAATTCCCTTAATTAATTAAGTTCCCATGAATGACACGTTTCCATTAATGGATACTCATATCTAGCTGAAAATGATGTAGACTTTATGATACAGAGCACTAATAAACAGAGCATATTACACATTGTCAACTGGTCATTGGATTTACCCTCAGCGTGTCTCTCACTATTGGTTGCATGGGTCTGATCCTCCTCTTTCTGAACCTGACCTGAGCCACTGCTGTGAAGAGAGAGATGCTCTCCAGAACTCCAGTGAAGAGTGAGCAGATCTACAGAACTACTCTTCTTCCTCTGACTCTCCTGACTATCACTTTCCTCACTAATAGGCTGATGATACACATAGAGCACACAGAAGAGATTTGAACCTGATTTCTTCCCATATCACAATAAACAAAGAACATTTAAAACAAATGCACAAAAAGGTGTAAAAATCTTCCAAATATTAATATATATTCAAATTCATTTGTAGCTTATTAGGGCCAATACCTCAAACCAATTCCGGAAAAGTGCTGGACGACTGGGGTGGACTGGAGCTGGAGGGGTTTGAACCTGCTGATCTGCAGGAGGAAGAACTTCAAAAATTATATTTTGATATAATATGGTGTGGTCAAATATGGTAATTAATGACAATCCAGTGATATTCTCCAATGGTCATTTCTTTTACCCTCAGACGTATCCATCCTCCTCCTCTTTCTCAGTGGCATCTCATTTTCAGCGCTCTGATGGGAGTCGTACACCTGAGCGCTAGAACTCAGCTGTCTCTTCAGTGGACGTCCATCTGGGCTCCTCTCCCTGTGAGCCGGACCTGTGGGCACAGAAACACGTGAGCCCGGCATCCTCCTTCAAACTGCAATAAAAAAAACAATACAAATACAATACAAAATACAATACAATGCTCCTCAGAAATACCCCTCCCAAAAAAATAAATAAATTAATTAAATAAAACTCCAAACTCCCTCTAAAATAAGAAAAGAACAATCAAATGAAAGAGTCCTCAGAAATAATATGAAGTTTTAAAAAAGATACAACGATGTAAGGTTAGGGGATAACGTTATATTATCCGATCTCCTTGTAGAATAAAAGTCTCAGTCTGAAATCCTCCGAACAGCTTCAAAATCTCAAAATCTCAGAAAATATCAGCAAAAGTCTCTGAATCCGTCTCGTCTCTCAACCAACAGATACAGCGATCAAAGTGTTTATATTTGCAGTCAGAATTCATAACACGCGTCCCCGTCGCCATAGCAAATAAAATTCGAATCACGCACGCACGCGCACCCGAAGTCGCGTGCGTGAGCAGAGCGCGTGAGCGCACATGCAATCTGCAAACAAACCGAATCTGTTCATGCAGGACTGAATGTTATTATTAAATAACCATTTAACAAGTGATATTATGATGTATAATTACTGCTTAGCTACAAAATGGAGGTTTAAAATTCAACCGTTAAAGCATGAAATAAGGTACTATGAATCAGTGAATTTGAGTTTGATGTGGCTATATTATCAGTAATAAAATAATCATTAAAAAATGTAATCGTTAAAAAAAAAAAAGTATCAGACGTTTATGTAAATTCGATTCAGAGATGAATACTAATGTTGTCCACCAGAGGGAGCCACAGGATAGCAAATCCTTTAAGATCAAAGTTTATAATAAAGTTATAACGCTAACTTTGTTTTAAATGGTTGATATAAAAACGTTTAGATTGTTCGATTTATTCAGATATACAGAAAAAGAAATGTACATATAATGAACATGTAATATAGTGTCTAATGTAATTGTCCAATGAGTTTATTGAATGACTTTTATGAGGTAAATGTAACATTGCTCTCAAGCTTTCTTAGTTTGAGTGATTACATGAGACATGATTAGTTTATTCATGATAGTTTATTTAGAAATTAGTAAAAAGGAAAAAAAGGTATTCAGCCAATAACCGCTTGAACTGAGGAGCTACAACACGCGACATTAAAAAACGTCAACATGGTGTTTGTTTAAATTTGATAATAATATTGACACAATTTGAAATCTGAAACTTTATAACAAAGCACAAAAGCAAATTGCGATTTATTGGATAGAAGGTGCACTAGGGGAGAGCAGGGCACAAAGTAACGCTTTTTGACTTTCTCAGTTTGTGTAAATCTACTTAGGGTTCAGAGTATTTATTTTATCCCACATTAATTTCACACATTTCTAGTGCAATTATGTGGCTTTGTTTTTTTTAATACAGTATACACTTTTTTTTCTGGAAGTGACATGTGACAACATGCCCCATAGGTGGGGTACATTGTAACATGTGAGGGGTTCATAGTAACATGACCATATGACAGCTTAAAATGCTATCTGATCTAATCAAACAAACATACAAGACAAACTAAAATATTTTCTCAATAAAATACAATTATTAACTTTTTCATATAAAATAATGCCATTTTTAATAATTAAATATAAACTCATTTTTGAGTTTTGACTATACGAACACAGGAAAACACAGCTAAAGAACATACTTCAAAACAAATGAATAATTAGTCATTTCTGAGCATTGACTCTGTCTTTATGCGCCTTTTTCTCATGTTTTCTCAATAGAATTCAAAAAAGTATAGAATAGAATAGCATATTTTTAATAGGGGCACATTGAAACGCAGTGTGACAACATGCCCCACCTGCAGAACTGGGATTTAAGCCCTGCTAGTGTCTTCTGCTAGTTAGCGAAGCATTAAAGAACTATATCAACCGTTAAATATCATATTGGAGATTAAAATAATATCAGATTTGTCTCATTTTAAATAAACACAAAAAATAGAGATTAAAAATTAACTTAAGAAAGAAATTTACTTTTGCTATGGTTTAATAAATGTCTATGGATATCTTAAAAAAAAACGAAAAAAAAAAAAACGAACTTTGGGCAATTTTTTCTCTATAAAGTGTTGATATGGCAACTAGTGTAGATCATTCTCGTGTTTGCGTACTGTATGGACACTACAAGACACCGTACCTGAGGAAGTGCGCATGCGCATTAGTTAATTGCCCATCCTGTCTGTGTGCACATATCCTGCCAAGTTGTGAGTGTAAGTTCATTATACTCAACAGAGGTTTATGTAATAAACACGTTTGGCTTGGATTAAAATCACGGACTCATTTCTACAACTAGTAAATACACCAAGTTTCGTCATGCTAGCATGTGTGGAAGTATTTTAAACCAGTGTGTTACAACTAGCCCCGTGTTACGTTGTGCCCCGCTCTCCACTACAATGTTCTGCTCGTTCATCAACTAAAAATGACTGACTTTAAGAATTGACATTCCTTCATAAAAATACTGTAAGAAGCGAATTGAATCTCTAAATATTGACGGGACAGTGACTAATAACCCTCAGGAAATTGTAAATTTCTGTGCTGATTTTTACTGTAATCTTTAACCATCAAAATTATTCTGAAGAGGCAGTTTGTACTTTTCTAGAATCTGTTAAAAATTGCAAGACTATTTCGGGTAATGATAGAAAGAAACCTCTGCTATAGTGAAATTACTTTATTAGAAGTTAATAACTCAATTATAGAACTTAAAAACAATAAATCACCCGGAACTGACGGGCTTATCGCAGAGTTCTACAAACAGTTTTCTAAAGAATTATCACCTTTTTTTACTTAAGGTCTCACTGACTGAAGGTTTAATCACTTTAATCCCGCAACCCAAGAAAGATTTACTTTTAATTGACAACTGGCGTCCTGTATTTGTAATTGTATAATCATTGCTCAACAATGATTATAATATTTTAGTGCTTATATTTGCTAAAAGACTAAAATCGGCAGTGACTTCTGTAATAGATGAGACACAATCTGGTTTTATGAAAGACATATTGTTAATAATATAAGATTGGTTCTTGATTTATTAGATTATTCAGAATTGATACAGGAGTACAGCTTCATTCTTTTTTTTTTGATTTCTATAAGGCGTTTGATTCTTTAGAGCACCAGTTTATTATTAAGTCATTGCATAGATTTGGTTTTGGAGATATGTTTTGCAAAGTAATTAAAACCATTTACAATAATGGAAGCTGCTGGATTAAATTAAAGAATGGCACTTCCCCAAGGTTTAGTTTAGGAGTCAGACAAGGGTGTCCCATTTCTCCCTATTTATTTCTACTTTGTGTGCAGCTACTCTCAACGTTTATCTGTGAAGGCAGTATTTAGGGTATCCGTATATAGCAGATCGAGAAGTTGTTATTAGCCAATTAGCAGATGACACTCCCTTATTTTTAAGAGATGCTTCCCAAATCCCTATAGTAATTGATTATATAAAACTGTGTGAGTTAATGTCTATTAAAGATTGCACCGCATCCTCTTTTTATAATATTCCAGTTAGATCTGAAGTTACAAAATTTACTCTAGGCATCGTGATCACTAAAAATCAAGATAAAAGTATACCTTGAACTTGATAATAAAAAGCCCAAAGAAGATTTAATGCATGGTTGCAGAGAGACTTGACCTTGAGAGGCAGAGCACTGTCGATAAAACCCGATCAAATTTTATTTGGAAAAACAAAATATCTTTAGAAGTCTGTAATAATGAATACATACAAGGATGGTGGGTTGAATTTTCTTGATTTCTCATCTCTGAACAACACTTTCAAAATTAATTGGATTAGACAGTTTTTGTGTAATCCAAATTCAATTTGGAATTGTATCCCTAATTACTTCTTTTCCAAATTAGGTGGTCTCCCTGTCCTATTGATCTGCAATTATAATATTGCTAGAATCCCTATACAACTTATATAAGTTCCATAAGCAAGCATTACTCGCATGGTCTTTCATTTTTGAGCACAACTTTCCCCCTCACCGGTACTTTATTTGGAACAACCGGGATATTGTATATAAGAATAAGTCTTTGTTTTTTAGTAATTGGTTTGAGAAACATATTTTGACTGTTTCTCAGTTCAGAAGGTCTTACTTTAAATATACTTTATTATTAATCTATTATTGCTCCTTGCAAAATTTCACATTCACCGCTGTAAATTCTCTCTTCAAAATCCTTTACTCATTGTTTTTAGGAGAGAGGTCCAACAGTACATCCAAAATATTTCATCATCCAAGAATCTTAAAGCTGTTAATACAATAACCTTGTTTCAACTTTTTAATTTATTTCATTAAAGTTTTCTGTTCTGTTTTTCAATGTATATATGTATAAATTATGGATTTTTATCATTTAATTGTATGTAACTGCTACATTTTACATTTTGTACTTGTACTTGTATTTTTGATAACTTGGCATTAAAAATAAATAAAAATATGGTGGATAGAGGACCTGCCCCTCCTGAAGAATACAGAATTTTTAACATATAAAGATAAGAGTGTTTGGAAAATGCTGAGGTGCAATAGGTGATTGTCTACAAAAAAACACAAATTGTATTATGCTGGTTGAAAGTCTCCTCATATCCTGATCACAATGTTAAGCGGTCTTCTCAAAATCAGGTACGCCAATATGGTTTATATAAAATATTATTTATTGAACAATAATAGTTAATTATACAAGAATACAAAGTTTGTAGAATAGCAAGGCAAGGCAAGTTTATTTACATAGCACATTTCATACACTATGGCAATTCAAAGTGCTTTACATAGAGAGGAATAAAAATAATCACAAAATAAAAGCAAGGAAAATTCAAACAGTTATTCAAAAGCTTTACATAGAAAGGAATTATAATCATCACACTGTAGCAATTCATAGCGCTTTGCATAGAAAATAGACACAAAATAAAAGCAGGGGAAATTAAAACAGTTATAAAAGGAATTAAAAAAGATAAGTGACACCGTTATACAATGAATTCGAGTAAAATGAATTAAAATAGTAAATAAACTTCTCATCTGGCAAAACACCGGTGTATCTTATTTTGACTCTGAGATTTCCCCCTGACGGTCAGTATTCTTCTGGGGATTTTCATATACCGTGGATTATCTGAGCCCACCAGATTAGTAATCTGTACCAATCAGCAGATATGCTTGGTGTTAAAGATACAGCCTTCATAAATAGTACACTAGTGTTCTCTCTTCTTGACAGACACAGATCTAGCTTCAATGGCAGGAGAGATCAATATATCAAAGGAACTACAGAAATGATCAGACAGTGCTACATCCTTAATAACAATGGATGAAATGTTTAGACCCTTACTGACAAGTAAATCTAGAGTGTGTCCACGATTGTGATGGTGAGGAGACCAGAGTCGGCAGCAAGCAGAATGTCGTTGGTGATTTTGAGGAGGGCAGTTTCGGTGCTGTGTTTAGAGCGGATACCAGATTGGAATGGTTCATATAGATTATTGGAGTTGAGGTGTGTTTGAAGTTGAGTAGCAACAGCGCGTTCCAGGATTTTGGACAGAAATGGGAGGTTTGAGATGGGACGGTAACTGTTGGGAATGTCTGGGTCCAAACCAGGTTTTTTCAATACGGGGGTGATGGCAGCAAGCTTGAGAGGTGAGGGGACAATACCAGAGGCCAGAGAGGAGTTGATTATGTTGGTGATGAGGGGGGAAAGTGAGGGGAGGCAAACCTTGGTAAGAAATGTGGGGATAGGATCAAGCAGAGAGGTTGAGGGCTTCATGCTGGAGATTATGGTACAGTAGATAAATCTGATTCAGTGATTGGAGTGAATGAAGAGAGAGAGTGGGATGGAGGGGAGGGTGGTGGAGGTCCAGGGGTTGGGAAGGGGGTGCTATGGGCTAGTTGAATATGGATGTTGTCGATCTTGGTTTTGAAGAAGGAAAGAAACAAATCACACTTAGAGGTGGTAAAGGAGTTGGAGATTGTGTCCATGGGTTTCAGAAGTTTGTTGATTGTGGAGAAGAGGGTCTTGGGACTGTTGGAGCCGGATTGGATGACAGAGGAGTAGTGGGTGGAGCGGGCAGAGTTGAGGGTGTCTTTGTATTGTTGTCTGTGAAGTTTGTAGGCTTCCAGGTGGGACAGTAAGACCGGGTTTATTGGTGAGTCGTTCCAGTTGTCGGCATTTGGCTTTGAGGAGGCGGAGTTGGTTAGTGTACCAAGGGGCGGAGTGTGTGAAGGAGACAGATTTGGTTATAAGGGGGGCGATGGTATTGAGACAGGATGAGAGTACATCATTGTAGGCGTTGACGAGGACAATTGGGGACGTGTTTAGGGGGTCAATGGATTTTGCAATGGTGGTTGTCAATATGGAGGAGAAAGATGTGGTGTCGATGGATTTGAGGTTCCTGAGTGTTATTGTGCGTTTTTGCTTGGTGGGTGGAGATGGGATGTCGATGTCAATGATAATAGCCAGGTGGTCGGAAATGGTGAGGTTAGTTTGGGTTACATTGTTGATGGTGGTATGAACAAACCAGGTCAAGTGTGTGTCCTTTTTTGTGGGTGGGGAAATCAATATGTTGGCTGATATTGAAAAAGTGTAGGATGTCCAGGAAATCGGTGGTTGTTTTGGAGTCTGTGGAGTCGATGTGGATGTTGAAGTCACTCACACAGAAGAATGAATGGTGATATGGCACAGAGTTGGGATAGAAATTCGGATAGATCAGAGAGGAATGCAGGGTAGATAGTTGCAATGACCAGGGGTTTGACGTGTAATAGGCACCAGATTAGTTGGGTTTGCTGTACGGCTATTGAAGGCCTTAGACTTTCTATCACGTAATAGAACAGCAATAGAGATACAATAATACAGTCACACTGGGTCACACTGGCTTGTTTTGTAAACATTTGAAAAAGTTACTGTTATCATAGCGGGGACCCGACACATATCACTGAGAGCTGGTATCAGTTGCTTTTGGTTCACCTCGAGCAGATGGGGGAGGGTGTGGGCCCTGGCGTTGTGGCAGAGGCCGATTATAGCTCTCACAGGAGGAGGGCGAGGGCGAGCTGGGCCCGCAGGCTGTGGTGTTTGCGGGGCCTGATGTTTTTTGGTTGATATCTGAGGGCTCGCAGCAAAAGAGTGGGATAGTTTGGTTCCAGCATACACCAGTTCTTCCATTTTCTCTGAGAAGCACAGAAGTGGAGATGCTGGAGAGAGGGATAATATGTCTGGTGTTATAGGAGGCTGAGATATGTTGTCCTGGTTTTCCTGGCTGTTTTCCAGGAAGTCGTCCTTGGGTGCTGAATAGCAAACAGACAAGCCAACAATTCTTTCACAGGAACTTCTGGGAGGAATTCCGACATGACATGCAGCTCTGACATTCCTCTTCATGTCTTATTCTGTGACCTGAAACAAACAAAAAAAAAGGTTACAGTCATAGATCACATTTTTTAAAATCTTTCAAATGAAAAGTGAATATAATCTTCAAAATCATTTGTAGCTGATCTTAGGCTCATTACCTTAAACCATTCATGTCGAAGGATTTTCCTCAAATAAATCCGTTGTCTTGGGCTTTCCTTCAGGAGGGATCGAATCAGGAGGCAGCATTCTGTGCAGAACGATAGAAGTGAGTCAGATTATTTCCTTAAACTTTACAAACCTGCTGTCTTTGTATTAAGCTGTAAGATTCGACTATACGGAATATGCCACCTAAGAAAAATCCAATCCTACCCGACGAGGTGGAGGAGATCAAGAAATCTCTGGACTACTTGTCGGCGGAGATTTCAACCGTAGCAGCGCAACAGAAGAAAATCATTGATCTGATGGGGGAAATACAAATGCTAAAAAGGCAAAGCTTGGAGAAGGACCGAAAGATCGCTATTCTGGAGAATCGAGTTGCTGACCTCGAGCAATACTCCAGCATTAACGATGTGGTTATCAGCGGCCTGAGAACCAAACACCGGAACTATGCCAGGGTGGCTGCAGACGTTGGGCACACTGCTGCCGGAATGAGTGAAGCTTCCGAGGATGACAAGGAGTCGCTGGAACAACAGGTGATTTGCTTTTTGGACAGCAAAGGCATTAATGTTGATAGCGGGGATATTGAGGCTTGTCATACCCTGCCGGGCAAAAACAAAGCGGCCACTCCATTGGTAATAATCCGGTTCATGAACAGAAAGAAAAAGTCAGCACTCCTCAGACAGGGAAGGAAATTAAAAGGCACCGAAGTTTACATCAACGAACACCTCACCAAGAAAAATGCTGACATCGCTAGAAAAGCACGCATACTCAGAAAACAAAACAAGATCCAGGCAACATCGGCAAGAAATTGTAAAATATTTATCAAACTACATGGGTCGACACCTGAGGCAGCGAAAGTGCTTCTCATCAGGGACATCACCGAGCTGGATAAGTTTGAAGAAGGAATGAATCGAGAGCAACACAGGCCTACATAAGGTAACTGACTACAAACTGAACTGAACTTATCAAACACAATGACCATGACAAACTTGGACAGAAACTTATCTGCTAAATATGAACAACTGAACTTGGAAACTTTCAAATATACAGAACATAAACCTCAAGATACTGAAAATGACATTGATCCAGATAATAATTTTTACATTGGTACTCACAGCAGTGTGAATATTACACAGTTGAGCAGTTCAAAAAACACATAAAAAATGATGGCACAATATCAATTATACATTTTAATAGTAGGAGCCTTATCGCAAACCTTTCAAAAATCAAACAGTGCCTAAAACAAGTGGAAAATAAATTCACAGCAATAGCAATAACAGAGACTTGGCTCACGGAAGAACATCATGATTTGGTTGAGATTGAGGGATACGAACTGTTTATCATCAACAGGAAACAATCAAAAGGTGGGGGGGTTACATTATATATTGACCAAAGATATCAATGTAAAATAGTTAATAAAATGTCTTTTGTTTTAGATACAATCATGGAATGCATCACAGTACAAATTGAAATGGAAAATCTAAAAACATTTTAATTAGCTGCATTTATAGGAAACCGGGATCAAATATTGACATGTTTAATGGAAAAATAACATAAATATTTAGTAATAGCAATAACAAAAAAATGTTTTTTATTTGCGGAGACTTCAATATTGACTTGCTCAACCCACAAGAACACAACAAAACTACAGAGTTCATTCATTTGATGTATAGTACCGGTTTGTATCCCTCAATCACTCGACCAACCAGAATTACAATAGTGCTACATTAATTGATAACATATTTACCAACGTCATTGACTATAAAGTTGAAAGTGGACTAATAATAAACGACGTCAGTGACCATCTGCCAGTTTTTGTAAACATACATAGCTACACCAGGACCAGGAAAGACAACAAAATATACACAATTACCCGACACAGAACCCAAGAAAACATCAATATATTCAAAGAGGATTTAATGAAACAAGACTGGGGCAAAGTGTACGTAGATAATGTGAATGAAGCCTATGATTCATTTTTGACTGCTGTAACATCACTTTATGAAAAAAATTGTCCTGTAGTAAAGAAAGAAGTAAAACCGAAATCTGATGAAAAACCTAATGGATAACTAATGGAATATTAAATGTATGTAAGAAGAAAAATATATTATATGAAGAATTTTTGAAGAAGAGGACAAAAGAAGCAGAAAATAAATATAAGATATATAAAAACAAACTAACCAGAATCATGAGAAGCAATAAAAAGAATTATTATAGTAAACTACTGGAGGACAACAGAAGAAATATAAGAAACACTTGGAAAGTGCTGAATGAAATTATCAAGAATAAAAAAGGCAAAACAGGAGACACTTAACTTTTTTCTGACAAGAAACAATATAGAAGTTAATGATATGACCTTAGCTGCAAATTAATTTAATGATTTTTTTGTTTGAGTTGGTCCAGGCTTGGCTGAGGGGTTTGCAAAGACTGGCAGTATAAATGATGTGCTAAGCAAGAATGTAAATATTAATGAATCTATGTTTGTTAGGGAAACTGATGAAAAAGAAATTATAGAGATTGTTAAAACATTTAAGAGTAAAAAGTCACCTGACTGGAATGGTATTGACATGTTTATGGTAAAAAGTATTATTGGTTGTGTTGTTAAACCTCTAATGCATGTATGTAATCAATCTCTGAAAACTGGAGTCTTTCCAGAAAAAATGAAAATGGCAAAAGTGATACCAATATATAAGGCTGGTGAAAAAACGTGCACTTCAAACTACAGACCTGTTTCACTGCTCTCCCAATTTTCAAAAATCTCTAAAAGGCTCGATAACTTCATTATTAAACATAATATACTGTGTGATCAGCAATATGGTTTCAGGACTAATAGGACAACCTCACGTGCACTTATTCAATTTGTGGAAGAAATAACAACAGCAATAGAACAAAAAAAAAATGCAGTAGGGATATTCTTGGATCTTAAGAAAGCATTTGATACAGTAGACCACAATATCTTGATTACGAAATTACACAACTATGGAATTAGAGGGACTGTACTTTCTTGGTTAAATAGCTATTTACATAATCAACAACAATATGTTGAATTGCAAAACCATATTTCACAGTCAAAGAAAATGACCTGTGGGGTCCCCCAGGGGTCAGTGTTGGGACCATTGTTGTTTAACTTGTATATTAATAATGTATGGGAGGTGTCAAAAACACTGAAAACCATTTTATTTGCTGATGATACTAATTTAATCTGTTCTGGGGAAAATCTGGAACAACTCTTGAATACAGTGGAAAATGAATTACAAAAGATGAAGAGCTGGTTTGATGCAAATAAACTAACACTGAACTTAAGTAAAACTAAATTTATAATTTTTGGTAATCGTGCCACAACTTTAAACAAAAAGCTTATGATAAATGATATTGAAATAGAAAGAGTAAAAGAACTTACATTTCTAGGAGTAATAATCGATGAAAAATTATGTTGGAAGCCACATATACATTATATCAAGGCTAAAATATCCAAATCAATTGCTATATTGTATAAAATCAATTACTTATTAAATCAACAAACATTGTACACGTTGTATTGTTCCTTCATACTTCCATACATTACTTATTGTCTGGAGGTATGGGGAAACACTTACAAAACCAACACTGAACCAATATTTATCCTACAAAAGAGAGCCTTAAGAATTGTAAATAAAACCACCTATAGAGCACCAACTACTCCACTGTTTATTAAGTTAAAAGCACTAAAATGCAGAGATATTGTTGACTTCAAAACTGCACAAATTATGTATAGAATAAATAATCACCAGCTATCGAACAGTATTCAAGGGTTGTTTCAAATGAGAGAGAGCAAATATCACTTAAGAGGAACATTTGTAGTTAAAAAAAACTTATAAGAACAAATTCTAAATATCACTGCATCACAACCAAATTAGTTAATTTATGGAACAGCTGCAGTGAAGAGATGAAATCAAGTTTAACAATGAGTAATTTTAAAAGACTATTTAAATATATTAAATAAATACGAAAAGGACTCAAGGTGACAGTATTGTATACTTCCGGTCGCGCCGCCGCCCACAACGATCGCCATTCATTCCAAAATGGACTGTGAACAGCTTGTTTTCTCTGCCAGCAGCACGCACGAGACATCTAGCCTTTATATGATATCTATGGTTCCATCCATCATAGTTGTACAAAAGAAATTTGTTATTTCTTGTTAAATTTGTTAAATTGAGTTATTTGTTTTATTATTTGTGTGTACATAATGTGTGTATCTCCAGATATGAGTTGTATTTATTATTGTTATTATTATAGGTATATGTGATTTATGTGAAACATAATTACCTTTTCAAATGGTACGTCCCGGGGCAGTGGAGGAGTTAGGCCTATAAAAAGGCTTCAGAAATTTGGTATGATGTTGGGAAGTGCTATTTGTGTCGTGCGGCACAGGTCAGATTTTGTCTTGTTAATATAATTTATTTTGATGATGTATTTTGTTGCATTTAAGTTTTTGTTTTGTTTTGTTTTTGTGTTTTTTCCACAATTATTGAGTGACTCATCGTGTGGCAAATAAAATGCACTCTTGAACCTCACCAACGGCTTCCTCTGTCACTTTGGGCCTCCATCCGCTACTGCTATCGTAACAGTCATCATTAAAACAAAGTTTGCTTTACCTAGTAACAGAGGGGTTTGCATATGAAGAACCAATCAAAGATGGGGAAATTATGTAATGCAGTCTGACATTTTATGCCATACCTCTATACTATAAAAACTGTTGTATTCTTGTGCACTGTGGGATTGTCTCAATGGAATTTGTCTGAGATCCTCCGGCCTTGCTTGGGAGAGATTCCCTGAGAACTGCTCGGGAAGATCTCCTGGTCGCATTTAAAGGACATTTGCAGGTCTGTTTGTCGATTTATTCCTGCGCAGGATGCTAGTTTAGGAAGTGAGCTAGTTTAGGGAAGCAAGTTAGAGTAAGAAACTCAGCCAGTTGTCGACTGAAGACGCAAGAGCTAGAGTATAAAGGTTATTAAGTGTCGATTATGGGTGTCGATTTGAAGAGTCAGGTTTAGGGAAAAATCCACTACAATATTCAGTCATAATACATCATCTAACATCAGCACAACAGTGAACTCATGAAACTGTGTCTGTTCAGCAATTTACTGTCAAACCAAAATGTATTCAACATTTCTCACATTATCACAGTTTATTCATTATGCTTTAGAAAAAGGTAAATAAAATATGACAAGAACTCAGTTGATATTTCACTGGTTTTGGCCATCCTTCTGTTAGACTGTCTCACAAATTAATTAGGTTGAATAGCTGCCAGCTGTTAAATTTAAGTACACAATTAGATAATGCCAATAGGTCAACCAATTACCAATCAAATGCTTAATTTTGTTCAGTCTGTGGTGTAAAAAGGATGCATTAGCAATTAAAGAAAAAACACTTAAGCAAAACATGGTCAGGTCAAAGTGTCTGAATAAATGTTACTGGTGGTCCACTATATGAGTAGCCTGGTTAAAACCAGACCATTCTCAGTAGTAACTGAGTTATGGTCTGGCAAAGCTTCATCAATAACTCATTTCCAAAGGGGCGTCACCAATGGACGTCGCTCAAATGCCGACTGGCGCAATTGGATAGACCTAAAACCAATCAGAGCGATCGTCATCATATAAAGCCATATGGTGCGTCCCTAAGTTACACTACGCCATAAAAGTATGTACTCTTTTTGTGAAGAAAACGTATTTACTTTTGAATGTGTAGCAAAAAAGTAGGCAAGCTTTGGGACATACTACTTCGTCATCTTTATTGGATGGATCTGTCGGGTGCATCCTATCACGTAAACTGCCCTGTCAATCATCTTGTCACAGTTAAAATCCTCTATTAAATCTAATTTAATTTCCTACCGTTTCGGAGAGAAATGTAGTAGCACGTTCATCTGCCAGTGGGTCTTTCAGGGAGAGTGTCCTCATGTGTTTGCAATTTGAATATAATAATGCATTTAAAAGTTGGTGCGCTTTACCAACGGACGTCGCTCAAATGCCTCTGGGCGCAATTGGATAGACCTAAAACCAATCAGAGCAATCATCATCGTGTAAAGCCCGCCTCAACGTTTCTGATTGGTGCCTCGATTTGGACGGATTAGAAATCGGCTTGAATGGGCTCTTTGCCAGACTACTTGCAGAGAAAATCGAAATTTGCCGGAAGTTTGTCTGGGTTCTCTTACGAGAGTACTCTCGTGTTGCGTAAGCTAGCTTACACTACGGGAAAACTCCTTTTCTCGAGAATACTGAAGCAGAAAAATTATCCTTAATTTTTTAACATGTAAAACGCATATGCTACAGCAGGCAGACATAGACGAGGCAGCTCGCGCGCCCATTGGCTGCTCTGCAGAAACTGCTGCAACCTATCAGTGCGTCTGGCATGACATCAGCGCCAATGGGAAGCCTTCCCTGCGTCACGTCATGACCTGCCAGTATGGGTGTGGCCTAAGCCTATAAATACCCATCGCCCAGGTTGCACTATGATTTCGTCTCCTTTCAGCGAATGATTCTCTTTGCTGAATCTACTGAGAAGAAGAAGCTGCGCCGTCGAACAGCACTCAGAGGACGCCGGCTGGATTATCGCCGCCTTCGCTTGCCGTACCTGCTGCGCTATCCGGCGCCCATATCCTTTTCTTTGATTCCGTGTGTGTTCGCCGCCACGACACACACTTCTTTCTCTAAGAGAGCCGGCATTTATAAATGCCTTCCATGTCCTGCGGCTCGTGCCGAGCCACGCTCAGTGATGGGGACCGCCACGTGCTGTGCGTTTCCTGCCTGGGCCAGGACCACGCGGACCTCGTGCTTGCTGACAGCGGCTGCCGCGAGTGTGAAGTGTTGCCTCTATTGACCCTGCAGGCTCGACAGGCGGCCTTCTCCACTAAGTCCGCTTCTCCGATGCTTACTGTTGGACCGCGCCGTAAAAAGCGCCGCTCACAGAGAATACAAATAAATACAAATACAATTCATTTAGCTGACGCTTTTATCCAAAGCGACTTACAATTGCTATATATGTCAGAGGTCGCACGCCTCTGGAGCAACTAGGGGTTAAGTGTCTTGCTCAGGGACACACTGGTGTCTCACAGTGGATTCAAACCTGGGTCTCTCACACCAAAGGCATGTGTCTTATCCACTGCGCCACACCACCCCAGAGGCCACCGGAACCGTCCGTAAAAGAGCCTCTTTCTCAGAGTCCCCGTCTCCTTTGCCGACGGTCAGCGTCCCGCTGCGGCAGTGCCTGACGAGTTGGACGGGGGTGTCATGGAGGATGACAGCTGTTCCCTCCTCGCGTCCGGGAGGTCCCTTATTAAGGCCGTGGAGGACCTTGGCCTCGATTGGACCGCGCCCCAGGAGCCCACGCCCAACAGGCTGGATGGCTGCTTTCTTCAAGGTCGCCGCTCTTCGCCTGTTCTGAGGCCCGCTCCCTTCCTTCCTGAACTGCACGACGAGCTCTCCAAGTCTTGGGGAGCTCCATTTTCGGCCAGGCTAAAATCCTCTGTTTCCTCGACGCTCTCCGCGGTTGACGGCGCCAAGGACAGATGATATCTCTCCGTTCCTCCGGTCGAGGAAGCGGTTGCTACGCACTTGTGTACGCCCTCTGCTGGACGCCCTCTGCTTTGGCTACCCACCAAAGCCTGCCGGACCACTTCAGCGCTGATCGGTTGCGCGTATGCTGCCACTGGTCAAGCTGCATCCGCGTTACACACCATGGCAGTACTCCAGATACATCAGGCCAACCTTTTCCGCTCCCTGGATGAGGCTGGCCCTACTACGGAGAGTGTAACGGACTTAAGGAGCGCGACGGACTTGGCTCTCAGAGCTACCAAAACCGCCGCCCAGGCCATTGGAGGTAACATGGCCACCCTCATCGTCACGGAATGTCACCTGTGGCTGACGCTGTCTGATATGTCAGACGCTGACCGCGCCACCTTTCTGGATGCTCCTGTGTCACCGACTGGTCTCTTCGGCCCCTCGGTGAAGGGCTTCGCGGAGCGCTATTCCAAGGTGCAGAAGGCGTCTCAGTCTTCCTAGCCCCCCTAGGAAGGTGCCGATGGCTAAGTCCCGCTGCGGCCGGACCGCCATCGAAATCGGCACGACCCGCTCTCTCAGTCCCCTCAGCAGAGGCGATTCGAAGAGTGTATTCAGCAGCCACCGAGCCGGTTTCTCAACTCACTCGCCTGCACACAAACGCTGTTCTCACAGCGACCCACATAAATCTCAAAAAGAGCATTATGTCTGGTCATATTCCGGCTCAGGCCGAAGGTGTTCTGAATGTAGGAAATGTGCCCACTACCCAGTGCCCATCCCTACACGTAAACACTACCCTCTCTGTGTGTCACACTCATCCAGGGTCGGAAACAATAAAGCTGGCTCATGCCGCTCAACCACTAAGTGTAGAAAAAGTGCCCACTGCTCAGTGCTCACCCCTACACATGGGCATTACTCACGCAGTGTCTCACACCACCCCAGGGTCCATATCAGTCAAACCGGCTCATGCCGTTTTAAGTGTAGGAAATATGCCCACTGTACAGTGCTCACTCCTACCTATGAAAGCAACTGTATCTGTGTTACACACACACATAATGCCCCAGTGTATAAACCCAGCTCACGCTGGCGGTGTTTCAGATGTAAATAGCGTGTCTGCCACACAACGCACACACTTTCTGAGAAGCACCTCATGCCGCGAGCTCACACAGCCTCGCTTGTGACGCAACATCCTCCCGTTTCTACGACCGGGATGTTAGCTATTGTGCCGCTGCACGAAATACCGACTGCCCCATTGAATATGAACATGGTGAACGAAGTATGTCATCATGGCCGGGTCCCCGAGTCCCTGAGTATCAGCGACCGGAACCCAGATTTCATTCTACCCCTGGTCATTCACGCATGGGAATTGATTACAGGGGTCTCAAAATGGGTGTTAGAAATAGTGAAACGGGGCTACTCGCTTAAATTCGCTCGCAGACCACCACGCTTCTCAGCCCGGGTCGAAACTTCGGTGAATCAGGAAGTAGCGCACCTACTCCGCACCGAAATACCGAATTTGCTAAGGAAAGGGGCAGTAGAGACCGTCCCATTGGCAGAGAGCGAGTCAGGGTTTTATAGCCGTTACTTCTTAGTACCGAAGAAGGACGGCGGCCTCCGCCCCATACTAGATCTCAGGCGTTTGAACAAAGCTCTTATGATACGCTCATTCAAAATGCTCACAACCAGACAAATCCTCGCTCGAATTCGACCGGGGGACTGGTTTATATCAGTGGATCTGAAAGACGCCTACTTTCAGATTCAAATAGCAGCCCATCACAGGCCATTCTTGAGATTCGCCTTCGAGGGCCAGGCTTATCAATACACCGTCCTCCCGTTCGGTCTGTCTTTAGCACCTCGTACATTTACGAAGTGCATGGACACAGCGCTCGCGCCCCTCAGACGGTGAGAATCCTGAACTATCTGGACGACTGGCTGATTTTAGCGCAGTCGAAAGAGGAACTGGTGTTACACAGAGGGCTATTGCTGGACCATCTGGAACAGCTGGGGCTCAGGGTAAACTGGGCCAAAAGCAATCTATCACCCAGTCAGGAAACATCCTTTCTAGGGATAGAGTTGGATTCCAGGTCTATGCTGGCGCGCCTAACGCGGGAACGCGCGGCAGCAATCCAGCGCTTAGCAGCGACATTCGTAGTAGAGAGGTATCTTCCCCTCAGAGTGTTTCAGAGGATGATGGGTCTTATGGCCTCAGCCTCGACGGTGCTGCAGCTGGGTCTGCTATACATGCGCCCTTTTCAGCTATGGCTGAAGTGCCGTGTTCCAGCGCGGGCATGGACATCAGGTTCGCTTCGTCTCACGGTGAATCAGACATGCGTATTAGCGCTGAAACCATGGACGAGGGCAGACTGGTACCAGTCCGGCGTGAACCTGGGCACAGTCTCGATAGTCAAAGTAGTCTCGACAGATGCCTCCAACACGGATTGGGGCGCCCTTTACGAAGGGAGGCCGTCAATGGGCCTGTGGTCAGACGCAGAGAAAGTGTACATAAACTACACATAAAGATGAAAGCGGTCTCGAGATGAAAGCGGTCAAGAACTCCCTTCAGTTTTTCCTCCCTGTGCTGAAAAACCACCACGTTCTAGTCAGAACAGACAACACGTCAGTGGTGTCTTATATAAATCGCCAGGGCGGTCTCAGGTCCCAGAGCCTTCTTGCGAGAGCAGAACGCCCACTAACGCAGAACTCTTATGGGCTCAGCACAATCTGTGTTCGCTGAGAGCGGCGCATGTGCCGGGCGTTCTGAACGTGGGCCCAGACATGCTGTCCAGGGCCAAGCTTTCCCCAGGGGAATGGTCCTTGCATCCCATGGTGGTGCAAAACATTTGGGACATCTTCGGCAGAGCGGAGGTAGACCTGTTCGTGTCGCAGGCCAACGCTCACTGCCCAATATTCTTTTCAAAAGAATCCTCCTCGGCCTCCTTCGGTTCCAGTTTGGGACCTTTCCACGGTCTTAGAAGCCATGAAAGACGGCCCATTTGAACCATTACATGCTGTGGAGCTGAAATACCTCTCCTTCAAAGCCACTTTTCTGCTGGCATTAGCCTCAGTAAAACGGGTGGGCGACCTCCACGCACTCTCAGTGAGTGCTACGTGTCTGGAATTTGGGCCTAATGACTCTAAGGTCATCCTCAAACCAAGACAGGGATACGTCCCGAAGGTGCTTGCGACTCCGTTTAGAGCGCAAGTCATTTCCCTGTCAGCCCTCCCTGCGTCCGACAGTGAGGTTGGGGTTAATTTTCTCTGCCCAGTAAGGGCTTTGAGGATTTATGTGGAATGCTCTGCTGCCTTCAAGCAGACAGAGCAGCTTTTTGTTTCCTTCGGTGGCCGCGTTAAGGGGCTAGCCACCTCGAAACAGACCCTGTCCAGATGGATAGTTGATGCTGTTGCGTTGGCTTATGCATCCAAGGGCTTAGATTGCCCTTTGGGTGTTAGGACCCACTCAACTAGAGACATGGCCTCTTCGTGGGCATGGACAAGTGGGGTCTCACTTCAAGACATTTGTATGGCGGCAGGCTGGGCCTCCCCGTCTACATTTGTAAGGTTCTATAACCTAGAAGTGTCCGCGTTGCAGGCTAGGCTGTTCTCAGTCTAATTATGCTTTGTTATCGCGCCTGACCAACCTAGTTTGCTCAGACCGTTGACATATTGCAGCGTCCTGTGGGCCAATGCAGTTTCAAGGTTCATTATTGTCTTAACTGTGTATAAGTGTAAAGCACCTATCTCTACTGTATATACTGAGTCGTCCCTCCCCGTTCTGTCGCTCACACGTCTATTCCATTTTTACATGAGCCCCGGGTATACTGCCCTTGGGACATTAGTATTGGAATTTCGCACGCACAGCGTTTTACATGGGGTTCCTCAACACGAGAGTACTCTCGTAAGAGAACGACACTCGGTTACTAACGTAACTTCGGTTCTCTCTAGAGAGGGAACGGGTGTTGCGTAACCGGCCGTGCTTGTGCTGCATTACGGTTTCACTTCCAGTCGACTGAAATCATAGTGCAACCTGGGTGATGGGTATTTATAGGCTTAGGCCACACCCATACTAGCGGGTCATGACGTGCCGCAGGGAAGGCTTCCTATTGGCGCTGATGTCATGCCAGACGCACTGATAGGTTGCAGCAGTTGCTGCAGAGCAGCCAATGGACACACGAGCTGCCTCGCCTATGTCTGCCTGCTGTAGCAAATGCGTTTTACATGTTAAAAAATTAAGGATAATTTTACTGCTTCAGTATTCTCGAGAAAAGGAGTTTTCCCGTAGCGTAAGCTAGCTTATGTAACACTCGTTCCCTCTCTAGAGAGAACCGAGGTTACATTAGTAACCGAGTGTCATTTTCCCAGGCTACTATATGAGAATATTTGGGTATAATATGTCAGTTTACTTTATTTTGCTATCCTCACATGGATATACATATACATAAATGAACTATAGTGTCCTGCACCCAGTATTTTTTGGACTGACTGTATGTGGCGAAAACCATCAGTGAGTGAGAACCTGATATTCTGCTTTTCTGGCACTGGAATAATAACAACTGCTTTAAAACATGGGACTCTCTTATCGACCAGTTGAAATTTGTTCAAGTGTAAAAATGTTTTACTATTACTATTTCTGCAATGCCTTAAGCATATAATGCTATGCTATTCTGAATTCAGCCATTCAAAAGATAAATCTGAACTTTGGCATGTCACACATTAGATTACATAACGCTTCTTCAGGCAGCATCTTTTGAACGCATGAGTGGGAATTTCAGTTTTAAGCTTACACAGTCAAACTGAAAATCAAAATATGTCATATGATAAAATGATCTTCCCTTGCTTTCTGGCACAAATTTCCATGTCCTTTGCGTCAGTCTATTGAAGAAAAATGTGCATCCTTATACAAATGCCCAAAGTGCCCATAATGTGACATATTACTTTCAACTTTCTCTTTGAAAGTAATATGTCACATTATGGGCACTTTGGGCATTTGTATAAGGATGCACATTTTTCTTCTTGGACATGTGACAATATCAGATGCCTTGAAGTTGCGAGTGAGAAGAGCTTGGATAAAACACAAATCTCCTTTTGACCAGCAAGAAAAGAAAACTAATAAAGTGATATTATTCTTTAAAAATATGTCATAACTGTTAAACAGTCGTGCTACCTGTTTTACATTACTTTGTGGTTTCATCATTTAATGGTCATTTTCATAACAACCCAAATTACATCCACCAAGCAAATGCTATTTTTTTAATGCTTTATTATCAACAAACAGCATGAGTAACTTACATATTACATACGAAGAACATACATGTTTCACAATACAATATAAATTAGAAAAAAAAGAGAAAAGGAAAGAAAAGGAAAAGAAAGAAAGAAAGAAAGAAAGAAAGAAAGAAAGAAAGAAAGAAAGAAAGAAGGAAAGAATGAAAGAAAACAACATAATTGATATTAAGATAAAGACCTGAGGTTTTGGAAAAGGGCTTAAAAGTTTATAATGCAATAGCTACTCGAGAGACATCATTCAGAAACAAGGCAGTGTCATCAGCTAACTGACTTATCACTTTGGTATTGATTCCTTTTAATTCCTTTTAAAGGGCTAAGGACTCGAAAGCTTTATAATAGTCCAAAAAGAGGATAAAACAATCATTAGAGATCTATGTAAAATATCCAAAACCAAACGTATATTATTGAAGATGTGCCTTTTTCTTTTTTAAACAAATCAGATTGTTTAAAACACATTTCAGTCTTTTCGATAAAACCAAAGCAATTATTTTATAATCATTATTTAGCAACATAATTGGCTGCCAACTATCAATTAAAATGGGATCTTTATTTGGTTTTGAGGGTGATAAGTCCTTGACACATCAGGGTTGGAGGAAGCAAAGCTCTTTCAAGGCTCTCCATAAACACTTTGAACAAAAAAGGAGCTATGGTCTTTCTAAATGCTTTATGAAATTCAGCAGTAATACCATCCATTCCTGGAGACTTATTTTTCAAATAATTTATGGCATCAATAATTTCTTCTAATCTGAGAGGGGCTTTGCATATAGAATCCTCTATGCTAAGATGCTTTATGTTGGGCAAGGACTCGGAAAACTCAGTAGTAGATTGTTTGAGGTGTAAAGATAACTATAAAACTCAGCAAAAATTTGCAATGCTTTTGGGGTCCTCAGCAATATCACCATTAATATTCAATTGCGATCTTATAAGATCTTATAAAGATCTTCAGCCATTCTTTTGTAAATTTCCTCTAATTAAGTTTCTGCTCAGTGAGATATGTTTTGTCCATTTCAGAAATTTCCTCTACTTTTTTAGAAGATGGAAATTTTACCTTATCTTCACTAATTTTCCTAATTTTTGCGAGTTCACTACAATACTTTCAACAACAAAAAAATCCAATTTCAAATTAATTTTTTTATTTTATTTTTTATCACAGAAAAGTTCTGAGACCTGTGCGAGGATGACCGTTGTGTGTCTGTCTACAGTGCTATGTTGCTTGGGGCTGGAGACTTGCAAGGAGTTTCAGGGAGAGATGGAAACTCTTCCTCCATTGAGATAATCATGCAAGTTGTCAGTAATCAGATCACTGGAAGGAATCTTCATAAAAGTTTCGGCCACCTGCGTGCTGCTGCTAGTTTTGCAGTGTTAGCATTTATGCTTTGGTTGGACTTTCCAGCCTTCTTTCCACTTTTCCTTTTTTCAGATCCACCCATTGTTGTGTCCGACAAATCACTGTGATTAGAGTTAGCTATCTTTCAAAGTATTCTTTGCAATAATGTTACAAGTCAATTTAAGTATTTGGGAATGCAGAGCTGATCAAAACACATGCAATCAAGGAATCATCTTGGAACCTCCCCGAAATGCTAATTTTCCCATGTGTTGTCTTGATTTTTTTATTTAATGCATAGACTCAATTTTCATCATGCGTGGAGGCTGAAATCAATAAAACGTTCCTTTGGTTCAATTTCTAGACATTTTCCAAAATTAAACTTAAAATGAACATTTTGCTGACAAAGTATACTCACATGGAGTAGGGGAGTATTTATTCAGTGGCGTCTCAGAGCCTCGTCCTGAATAAGATGAAATAAACCAGAATAAAAAGTCACAATCACAAAACTGTATACGGTAAACATTGAAAGAGCCTCTTCTAAAGGAACATGATGTTTAGTTTCATTTTCTAATTGAGCATCAAACGTAATGAACTGGACCGTAGAACATTTACCAGCAGCACGTCTTTTCCTCCATATGATGAGTGCAGTTACGATGAGAGCAGCCACACACATTAACACCAGCACACTGATAACTACAGACAGACTGACGGATCCTCCTGGGTCATATTTATCTGTATCTGAAATTGTGGTGAATAAAAAAAAATACAGGAAAATAAATTCAAAAGCTACTGAAATAGTTTTATTTTTATTAAATCTGTGTAGTTGATGGTATCAAAAAGGGCATTTAGTTTGTTTGCTTGCTGGTTTGGGCATTTTTATTTACCAAATATAATGTTCAGTTTGTTGTCCAGATTGAGGTGCTTCATTGTACAATTGTATTTATGCCCTTCACGTAGTTCTTCATCGCTGATCACTAAACTCTTCCTCATCTGGTAAGTTCTGTCTCCGTTGGGCAGAATCTGTCCTCCTGTGATCTGATCATCATCCACAGGCTGATCGTCTCTGAACAGGGTCAGGTTAATGTGACGGGGGTAAAAGCCAGTGGCCAGACAGCTGATCTGAAGCCTTTGAGAGTCTGGGAGATTCTTCCTCATGAGTCTCACTCTGGGTTTCACTACAGAGAATAATGAGAACTGTTACTGTTGCATCAGTTATTTATTTATCATTCTCATGTTTCATTACGCATTCAGAGGCACACATTTTCGGTCAGTACTGCTGTCTGGGTCATATTTGTTGATTATATATTTTTTTCTATCTTAATTATACTGAAGATAATCAGGTTGATTCTCTCACCTTTTCTCATCACATTGTTCTTTTCCAAATGCAGGTACCTTCGCAAAAATTTAATGCAAATAGGATGATAAATATTTCCACATAAATACTTTATATGAAGCTGTTTTACTTGGTCCCATGATATAATCCATGGCTTTTTCATATGGATATCGTTTTTTTCCAGGTCATAGGTGAATTCCTCTATACATTGCCCATCAAAAGCATCCCAGAAATGAAGTGGACCTGGTTTATCATCATTCAATAGTTCACATCCAGCAAGTATCTGATGAACATGTACACCTTCAAATAAAATATTTATTTTTAATTAGTCCTCACTCTGACACAATATAAAACGTAGTAAACTGAAAATGAATATTTTGCACATTATAATTATCTTTTTACGGTCTTACATCAAAAGTTTTAATAAAATAATTAAAACACATAGAAGCTACAGTCAGAGGTGTAAAGTCCAGGTTCAGAAAGTAAAAGTCCTCCTCTGTATTTTGTTCCAATCACCTGGATTTCAGTTTTTCAGCCAGGAGATTAGTGAAAATAGGCTGGCTGACTTCATGGGTGCAACATATGGCAGGACTTTTACTTTCTGACCCCTGGACTTTACACCTCTGGCTACAGTACATCTGTTATTAAATTAAGTATGTGTTAATGCTGATAATGTAGGCTTTAGCTCTCACCATCTGTGAGATTGAGGTGTTTCTTAACATTAAAATCCGTATTTTTCATGCCATCATACAAGTATTGAAATACAACACCAGCATCCTTTTGCTCTTCATTGTAGTATTTTGAATCATTGTGAGAGCGATAGACAGGTTTCCATGTGGTTGAGTCATAATATCCTATTTGCAGATCATCCAACATCACCACAACACTGAACTCAGGAAATGGTGTCTGTCCAACTATATATGTTGCCAAAGCCATCAGTGAGTGAGAACCTGTGGATACACAAGGACAAGAAATATTAGTACAGATTAGTCAAATTAGACCATGACATATGAGTATAAGTCCAGACTTATCTTCCTCTGGGCTCTGGCATTATAAATGAATATTGTAGAACAAATTTTATCTTTAAGATGTGTGTGACCTCCCCTCACTGTCACTCTGACTGTATGACTGCTGACCATTTCTTGCAAGAAAATAAACCTCAAAGTAAATTACAAAAATATACATGTGATAAATATTACATTATAAATTGCTAAGTTAATTAGAAAAGTTGTCATTCACAATAAAATAATCAAGAAGTAAGGTTCCTCTGTTAAGAATCTTGTACTGAACCTTGTACTTGATGCAGAACAGTGAAATAGAGAAGCACAAACAGGATGAATCAAGAGATTGAGAAAAAAGATTTGGATGGTTATTGCAGTATTTTCAACCATGCTGATAACGGATGAAAGAATACAAACAGTATTGACAGGCAATTTTGTCAAAGTCCAGGCCAAGACCAGAGCTGAGTTTATGCAAGACCATGATACTTCAACTCTGTTAACAATATACACTACAGGCCAAAAGTTTGGACACATTACTATTTTTAATGTTTTTGAAAGAAGATTCTTCTGCGCATTATTTGATCAAAAATACAGAAAAAAAATGTAATATTGTGTGATATTATTACAATTTAAAATAATTGGTTTTCAATTTATTATACTTTAAATTATAATTTATTTCTGTGATGCAAAGCTGAATTTTCAGGATCATTACTCCAGTCTTCAGTGTCACATGTGACATCCAGTCTATCACATGATCCTTTAGAAATCATTCTAATATGATGATTCATTATCAAAGTTGGAAACAGTTCTGCTGCTTAATATTTTTTCATAACCTGTGATACTTTTTTAGGATACTTTGATGAATAAAAAGTAACAAAATAAAAATAAAGAAAAAGAAGCAAATGTTTTAAAAATATAAATCTTTTGCATAAATCACTACTGGTCAGTAATTTGGGGTCAGTAATTTTTTTCTTTCTTTTTTGAAATAAATCAGTACTTTTATTCAGCAAGGATGTGTTAAATTGATAAAAAGTGATAGTAAAGAAGATTTATATTATCAGAAAATATTTTTTTTTTATTTTGAATAAATGCAGTTCTTTTTAACCTTTTATTCATCAAATATATTAGGCAGCAGAACTGTTTCCAACACTCATAATAAATCAGAATATTAGAATGATTTCTAAAGGATCATGGGATCACATGTGACACTGAAGACTGGAGTAATGATCCTGAAAATTCACCTTTGCATCACAGGAATAAATGATAATTTAAAGTATAATAAATTGAAAACCAATTATTTTAAATTGTAATAATATATCACAATATTCCTTTTTTTTTCTGTATTTTTGATCAAATGCAGGCTTGATGAGCAGAATAAACTTCTTTCAAAAACATTAAAAATAGTAATGTGTCCAAACTTTTGGCCTGTAGTGTGTGTATATATATATATATATATACACTGTATATATATATATATATATATATATATATATATATATATATATATATATATATATATATCACACATACACATACACACACACACACAATTGTGCAATTTTACAATTAACATATGAATAGATAATTTCACATGTATTAACAATTGTTTACGTAGGCCTATGTCACAAAAAGAAAAAAGATATTCAAAATCTGAAAAACTGTCCAACATTCCCAGACAAAATATGAAAATTGCAACATTAAAGGGATTGGTCACCCAAAATTAAACTGTTTACATTTAGCCTACTCACCCTCCACACTTGTATGACTTTCAAAAAAAGACATCTGATCGTTTTTAATAAATTACAATGAAATAGGCTACCAACAAATGATAAATTGCCATCCTACTGTAAACAACTGTTAGGTGGCTAAACATCACAATTATGATACGCACCCTCATGTTTGTGCATGTCGTGCTAGTTTATAGGTTTATAGACACAAACACTCAAAACCATTTGTTACCATCGACATCAAGTGTGTTTTCTTTCCTTTTTTAATGAAACAAAAAGTAGTAGCTATTTACCTTATTTTTAAGATCGGGCGTGGCGGCCATGTGTGTGGTGTCCACTTTCAGTTATTTTTAGCTGTAGCCTACAACAGCTCGTTTTGCTGTTTGATATTGCAAACTGGTATTTCTTACCATATGTATTGTCGTAATTATAAACATACTTGTTTGTAGCACAAATAGTTTCTCTTCTCACACATTAACAGAAAACAGCTTACGTCCGCGTTGCAAAATAAGGTGGATAGGAGCACTATTAACTTACCTGCATTGACAACTGTCAAGCATGACAGCAGATACGCAAGCTTGAGCATTCTTTAAATCAATGAATCCAGGTGTTATGGATCATCTCTGTACAAGATTATTGCACGCACTTCTCCCTTCTTAACACAATCCCAAGTCGATGCAAATCGTTCAGACAAACAGGTGTTGTGTAGCCTACTTCTACAATGTTCTTTGACAAACGTCTATTGTATCCTCTACAATTATCGTCTATTGAAGCTGTTAGACAGTGAAATATTCTTCCTCACGACGTGTTCTCTTTCATTTTCTTTTTGACTTTCACTTCTGTGTGGGTGTGGTCCGTGTACACTAACCATTCTTTCAGTCGTTTTTTTATTTTATTCACTCGTTCTCTTACGAGAGGTTCTCTCGTACTGCGTAATATCTTACGCTATGGGGAAAAGAGATACTGATACTGATTCTTTTCCGCGAGATACTGAAGCCAAAAAATTATCCATAATTTTGTATTAATACAAAACGCATTGCAGCAGTGCGCAGACATAGGCAAGACGGCTCGCGTGCCTATTGGCTGCTCTGCAGCAACTGCGCCAGCCTATTGAGCGAGGCCCTCAAGACGTCAGATCCAATGATTAGACCCGCCGAAACGGGCGTGGCCAGGGCCTATAAATCAGGCTCGACGAGGCTGGATGAGCTGATTTTTCATCTCTTCAGCGAAGCTCATGCATTGCTGGATCCCGAGAGGAAGAAGCCGCGCCGTCTAGAAAAGCTTCTGCGGGACGAGCCACTGCATTTGAAGCCGTTGGTCGACAACTCGCCGCCTTCAGTCGCCGTTCCTGCTACGCTATCCGGCGTATAATATCCTTTTTCTCTGCTTGTGTGTGTGTGTTCGCTGGCGCGACTCACACTCTGATCTAAAAGAGCTAGCGTCTTTTTCAAGATGCCTCGTTCCTTCTGCAGCTTGTGCCGAGCCCCACTCAGTGACGGAGACCGCCATGTCATCTGTGTTTCCTGCCTGGGTGAAGACCACGCGGCTGCCCTCACTGCGAGCTTCTGCCTATGGTAACTCTGAGGACTCTCCTGGTGGCTTTCACCGAGACTGCGCCCCCGCTCCGGAACCTCCTCCAACCCACGAAAGCTCGCCGGTTCGCCCGCCAGCTTCGCCGCCCGCTTCGCTCGGGTCTCTCCCTGACGGACAGCGTCTGCCGCCGCTTCCCTCATAGATGACGACGAGGAAGCTGCATCTGTGAAGGATGACAGCTGCTCTCTCCTGGCCTCGGGCAGTGAGGATTGGGCGGGCTCTGTAGACCCCACCCCTTCTGCTCGCGAATCTTTCGGGAAGAGAGCCAGCATCGAGTCAGAGCTGATGCGTCTGCTCGCGCAGGCCGTCGCGAGCCTCGGCCTTGAGTGGTCGTCGCCCGAGAAGCCTGCACACAACCGACCGGATGGATGCTTCCTTAAAGGGGAACGCGCTTCGCCATCTTCAAGACCCGCGCCCTTTCTTCCTGAGCTTCATGAAGAAGTCACAAAGTCTTGGAGAGCCCCTTTCTCAGCTAGAGTGCGTACCTCTGTCTCTGCTGCATTCTCCGTGCTGGACGGTGCGAAAGACAGAGGATACCTTTCCATTCCCCCTGTGGAAGAGGCTTTAGCAGTGCATCTTTGCCCGCCCTCTGCTGGACGGCGGGCTAAGACAGCGCTGCCGTCTAAAGCCTGTCGCATGACTTCAGTCTTGCACAGCCGCACTTATACCGCCGCTGGAAAGGCTGCCTCTGCGATGCACTTGATGGCCATCCTCCAGATCTTCCAGGCCGACCTGCTACGTAAGTTCGACGAGGAAGGACTGGAAGCTGTCAGCATGCCAGACTTAAGGAGCGCCACGGACCTTGCGCTTCGTGCCACTAAGTCTGCTGCACAGGCTGTTGGGCGGAATATGGCTTCTCTCACTGTGGCAGAGAGGCATCTTTGGCTGACGCTCTCTGAGATGTCGGAGACAGAGCGCACCGCGTTCCTTGACGCTCCCATCTCATCTGCTGGCCTGTTCGGATCTTCTGTCAAAGATTTCGCAGAAAGATTCGCTGAGGTACAGATAACGTCTGAAGCCATGGAGCATTTTCTGCTGAAACGCTCCAGCTCTACAGCAAGCCGCCCGAAGCAGCCGCCTGCTCATAGCGCGAAGCCATCGCATCCGCCCACTGCCGCCGCTTCACAGCGTCGACAGACCGGAGACCGGAGACCAGAGACTGCGCTCTCTTCTACTAGCCGCCGCCCCCCCAACCCCCCCCCCCCCCCCCCCGCTGCGTGGGCCCCGGCCTAGGATTGAGATAAAGTCTCAAAGTCTTCCAAGCCCACCTAGGAAAACGACGGTGTTCAAATCCCACTGCAGCCGGATTTTCACCAAAACTTCTCGCTCGTTCAGTTCCAATGAATGTGACTGTTCCAGTGTATTTTGCAGAAAACAAGCCGGTTCCACAGCCCGTTTGCCTGGACACAAACACCGTTTTTACGGCGACCCAGATAAATCCCATAAAGAGTGTATTTTCTGGTGTCCCGGCCACAGCCGATGGTGTTATGAGTGTAGAAAAATGCCCTCTACTCAGTGCTCATTCCTACACACAAGCGCTCGCACACATAAAATCGACTCACGTCGATTGTGCATTAAATGTAGTGAATGTGCCCACGTCCCAGTGCCCACAAACACTACACACCGCATGTCCCACAGTTTCTGTCCCACAGTTTTCGCGCCCCCCGCCTCAAGTGCCGTAAGCACGGCATTAATGTTTCAGCATATCGGAGCTCTCCGGTCACCGTTGTGTCGCGGCCAGAGCCCAGATATCATTCAACCCCTAGCTATTCATGCGAACGCGTGGGCAGAGCTGCCCGGGGTATCAGAATGGGTGCTGGCCCCACTGTCCGCTCTATGCTTTTCCCCCAGTCACGCTCATACCTCAGGTGCTGGAGCGAATCAGGGAAAGCAGATGCCCAGTGCTGCTTGTGGCTCCGCTCTGGAGGAACCAGCCAGAAGAGCACGTCATGCATGGAATTCGGGCCAAACGACTCGAAAGTCATACTCAAGCCAAGGCATGGGTATGTCCCTAAATCCCTCAACACACCGTTTAGGGCTCAGGTGATTTCCCTGTCGGCCTTGCCCGGGAAATCAGGTGATTTCCCTGTCGGCCCGGCCTTGACTCTAATGAGGAGAAGGACGCAAGCTTCCTTTGCCCGGTCAGGGCGCTAAGGGCTTATGTGTCTCGCTCAGCTGTCTTCAGACAGACAGAGCAGCTCTTTGTTTCGTTTTACGGACGTTCCAAGGGACTTGCCGTGTCGAAGCAGAGCCTATCCAGATGGATAGTTGATGCTATAGCGCTGGCTTACACCTCTAAGGGCCTGCAGTGCCCATTGGGTGTCAGAGCGCACTCCACAAGAGGTATGGCCTCTTCGTGGGCTTGGTCCAGCGGGATTGCTTTGCAAGATATCTGTATGGCGGCAGGCTGGGCCTCCCCGTCTACATTTATTAGGTTTTACAACCTAGAGGTTCCCGCTTTGCAGGCCAGGCTGCTTTCGGTCTAACTCAGTATCGTCTGCCCCGGTGCTTCGGGCCAGACTACTGAAACCGCTTGAGCCATGCTCGCTGTTGAATCATGTGACCCCTTGGGCTGTGTGTAAGACCCATTGAAATTCAGAAAATAGGCGAGTCTTCGCCTGTCTGTATGTTTCTATCTTGTAAATTCAAGGGCGTAGATTTGGTTTGAACATTGGGGGGGGTTGAAGTTTGGGTATGCCTCCTGATATTGTGATCATGTTATAAATATTGGGGGGGTTGTAATGCATAGATTTAAATATTGGGGGGGTTATCTCCCCCCCATCCCCCCCACAAACTACGCCCCTGTGTAAATTGCTCCTTTGGGATGCTGCTTATTACAGGAGTGACGCTTGTAGCCTATCCTCCTGGACTCTCTGTGATTCCCTTATGATTTCGCACTATATGAGCCCCAGGCACTTGCCCTTGGGACTTTGGTGTTGGATCTCAGCACACACAGCGTTTTACACTGTTCCCTATAGCGTAAGATATTACGCAGTACGAGAGAACCTCTCGTAAGAGAACGTACTCAGTTACTAACGTAACCTCGGTTCTCTCTAGAGAGGGAACGAGTACTGCGTATCTTGCCGTGCCTGCATCGCGCTCTGGTTCGCTTCGGCGATGAAAAGCAGCTCATCCAGCCTCGTCGAGAAAAATGATGTTATTTAAGCCAGCGCAAATACCTGTATTTACATCCTGTTTTAGGTCTAAGTCCAAAGTAGTCGATTGTCGAGTTCACGCGCATAGGTTTAGTTACCTATGATCACGCACCTGAACTCGGCAATCGACTACTTTGGACTTCAACCTAAAACAGGATGTAAATACAGGTATTTGCGCTGGCTTAAATAACATCATTTTTATTCATATCTTTCACATCTACTGCAGTCAGATTCACTCGTGTTCACTCTGAAGGAATCACTCACATTGGCTGTGCACTTGTAATGACACATCAAGGATGTTAAGAGGCTAAAAGCAGGTTTAAAACTTGCCCCATTGAAGTCAACAGGGTGCAAATTTTAAAAAGAGGATAACATGGTGTAGACAACACCAATTTTTGTCGTTGTTCTCTGTATTTACAGCACTCCAAATTTACAAAAAAATGAGCTCAATGTTAAAATTGACCGGAGTTCTCCTTTAATGAAAGTAAGCATTCCCGCCTCCAGTCGCGCCGAAGCCCGGTTTTACGACGAGCCTGGCACTGAAGTTGATGAACAGGAGGTCTGAACCTATTTTTTTACAGTCTATGGTCTGAACTGAAGCCAGCACCATTTGGGCTATTTTTCTGCACAGATGAGAGAATTCTTCAAATGGTAATTTTATATTTGTTTTTTGTGTATAAAAGTGGCTGTTATACATGAACACATTAACAATTCCGTTTTTGTGACGCATGCGCATTATTATTAACAGCGTGTTTAAGTGTCTTGTAGCGCACAGTGTAAACAAATAATGCAGTCTTTTTGTAGACTGAGGTGGGGAAGCGTTTAAAAACTTTTTATTCGCCCTTTGTTTAAGTGTGAATTACATAATCTCTATTTTGCTTGTTCTTAGCACTGAATATCATGTTGTCATATCTGCATAGAGTCAAGACAAACTTACTACCATCAAGTTTTTTAATGACTGTTAAATTCAAACATTGTGAAAGTGAGTTAAAGCTAATCTGTAAATCCGTCTGTCTTCCAATTCAGTTTACAGATATTTGCGTAAGCACTGGCAGAGCAAACAGGTACTTTAGCTTGAAATCATTCTTTATCAATTCATACTGCATGTTATTTTGGGATAAATGATCTGTCTGTATTGTATTAATATGAATCTGTATTTTCTGTTCACATTATAAATATCATTAATAAATTATGGGTAAAATCAATTCTAAACATGTCTTAAAATCTAATGTAGGACACCAAGTTCAATTTAAGATGCCTTATTACTCAATTTACTCATTTAAATTATATAAAATGTATTTAATAATCAGATTAAATGCATATTTAAACTGTTTCAGGCCTCCATGTGAACATTGCACAAGGTTTTGTGTCTATTAACTTGAATATGTGAATATTCAAGTGTGGATGTGAATATATGAATATAAATAATTTTACAATTTGACACCCATGCTGTCACGAACACACACGGGAAACAGGAAGATCCAATAGCAGTAGGTTTTTAATTAGGGTAATCCAAAAGCGTAGTCTCCAGACAGGGGTCAATATCAAACAAGCAGTCCAAAACAATAAACCAAACAAGACAGACTCAGAAACAGACCTCAGAAGTGTCATGACATACAACAAGGACTCCGTAACAAACACTGAAACAGACAGGGTATAAATAGACAGAAACTAACAAGGTGACGGGAAACAGCTGTGTGCAATGAGTGACAGAACAGGATGATGGGAAATGTAGTATGAGTGAAAGACACTGTAGGGGAAGAGGACCTCTAGTGGTTACCCAGGGAAACACAAACCAGACAATATGACATAACCCCCCCTCTACGGAGCGGCTACCAGACGCTCCAAGACGTACAAAAAACAACTAACACAAGAGTCCAGGGCCCTGTCCCAAATGGCACACTCCGGACTTGTGGACTTCCTCAGAGTCCACACATGGTGACGTCATGTAGTGCAGACCTATAGGGCCCTTGGCGCGAGTCCACGAGGGCGCATTGAGAGGTATTTTTGGGACAGACTCGATCGGCACGCCGGAAATAACGGCCTGGTTGTTGGCCAGGAGAAATCACATTTTTGCGCTCCGACGTTACACTTGAAGCGTGCTGTCTCGCCTTTCGGTATTTTCCTTACAAATGCTCTACGAAGTCATCATTTAGGCCCTATGTGGTTTGGAATGCAGTGGACTTGTATATTTAAAATATGAACCTCACTAACAGAAGGCTGCTTTCAATTTCAAATGCTGACGCGCGCTATGTTTGTGTAGACTGCTCGCTCATGCGGCTGTGCGACTCCGTGTAACTGCTTTAATATACTTGTGCAAAATTAACGTAAACACAGCCAGTTATGTCTTAAGCCTAAACGGACAGGACAAACCACTACTTCTTATATTTCAAAAGAGATCCGTGCGTGAATGCAGCTTAATAAATCTCCCGCAGTCTATGATGTCATAGTAAAAAACAACAGTAAAGATGAAAAAAATAAAAATAAAAAAATCACTCACAGTTCTTGAATGGAAAACGTTCAGATAATCTTAAATAGGCTACTGAAAGGACTATTTGTTTGTTTGTTATGTTTATATGCTGCTCTTTATTATTTGCTAGGCTACTTGTATGTTTTGAAGTTATATTAGTTTAAAATTCTTAACATACTGTTTTAATTTTTTTTTTTTTAATTTGTATTTTTTTTTTAAAGTACTTTACCTATGTAAACTAATGAATTAATAGGGAGGGGAGGGAGGAGGAGTAGATTAAGAATAGTTCTGGAATCGGATCGGATCGTGAGGTGACTAAAAATTCCCACCTCTTGTCATTTACATACTGTGAATCGTTTTTTTAAATCGAGAATCGTTTTTGAATCGAAAATCAATTTTGAATTGAATCTTGAGCCTAAAAATCGATATCGAATCGAATCGTGACATTTTCAGAATCGTGCACCCCTAAGGTGGAATGGTGGAGGATCAGGGGGAGGTATGGGGTGCCAGGTCCATGGAAGGGAACAGAAACAGGGGGTGACGGTTTAGCCGGCGGCCAGGGCGGAGCAGACAGTTCATCGGCCGGCCACGGCGGAGACGCCGCCTCAGGAACAGACGCCGCCTCGGCGGCGGCCACCTTGTCTGGAAACACAGGCTCGGCGGCGGCCATCTTGTTAGGAGACACTGGCTCAGTAGACGTGACCTGAACAGTCTCTGGATCGGCAAACGTGACCTGAACAGTCTCTGGATCGGCAGACGTGACCTGAACAGTCTCTGGATCGGCAGACGTGACCTGAACAGTCTCTGGATCGGCAGACGTGACCTGAACAGTCTCTTGATCGGCAGACGTGACCTGAACAGTCTCTGGATCGGCAGATTGCACCGGTGGAACTGGTAGGGCGAGACACTGGGATGGTGCTGGCAGAGCAAGGCGCTGGGGCGGTGCCGGCAGGGCGAGACGTTGGAGCAGCGCCGGCAGGGCGAGGCGCTGGAGAGGTGCAGGCAGAGCAAGCTGCTTGGAGACGGCCTCTGGGACGACAGCGGGCTGTACGGGGACGACCTCTGGAACCACAGCAGGCTGCATGGGGACTACCTCCAGGACCATCATGGCCTGCACAGGGACGACCTCCGGGGGAACAGCGGGCTGCATGGGCACGGCCTCCGGGACAACAGCGGACTGCACGGGGACGGCCACCGGGATGGCCTCTGGTTCATTGGGGAGGCAGGAAGTCTTCCTCCTCCGCCGTCTCCGATGACGATGTGCAGGCTCTGGGCTGGATGAGAACCGCGGCGAACAGAGCTCTGGGCTGGGCGAAATCAGCGGCGGATGGAGCTCTGGGCTGGACATCACCAGCCCAGGGTCGAAGAGGGGCCAGAGTGGAGAATGGTGTCAAGATTCCTCTCGACCACCTCCTCCACTGCGGCCTCCACGGGTCCCGCAAAACTTGACCAACCGGGTCCCCTCAAAAAACTGTCTTCTCTCCCGCTCGGTGGCTGGGGAAAAGACATTGAGAAACATACCGCTGGATCCTTGTAATGACGGAGTCCTTCTGTCACGAACACACACAGGAAACAGGAAGATCCAATAGCAGTAGGTTTTTAATTAGGGTAATCCAAAAGCGTAGTCTCCAGGCAGGGGTCAATATCAAACAAGCAGTCCAAAACAATAACCCAAACAAGACAGACCACAGACCTCAGACCTCAGACCTCAGACCTCAGACCTCAGACCTCAGACCTCAGACCTCAGACCTCAGACGTGTCATGACATACAACAAGGACTCCGTAACAAACACTGAAACAGACAGGGTATAAATAGACAGAAACTAACAGGGTGACGGGAAACAGCTGTGTGCAATGATCAGTGAGTGACAGAACAGGATGATGGGAAATGTAGTATGAGTGAAAGACAACGTGGGGGAAGAGGACCTCTAGTGGTTACCCAGGGAAACACAAACCAGACAATGTGACACATGCTTTATAGAAAGCTCTCAGCATAATCAAAATTAAGGGTAATCACAATTATTTTACCATATTTACAGCCCTAATTCAAATTGTATTGCATTACTGAATTTTGGAAATATTAGCCTCAACTGACATATTTTTTTCAAATCCTTTTTCAATAGATTTGGCCTAGACTAGTCAAGTGAAGAAAGCTCCTCTCATGAGATTGCAACAGAAAGCAAGCAACAGAAATGAAGAAGAAAGCAACAGAATGCTGAAGATGAATCCAGAATTGTGAGTGTCATTATTTTATTCTTTGTGCAGTACAAATTGTATTACATGACGAATGAACATGAAAAATTTAAACCTAACTGGGCAACCACACAATGCCTTTGTTCAGACCTGGAATTTACATGTGTCTTGGGTGATTGATGTGTCTTGATTGTCATAATTCATGATCACTAAAACAAAAAGTTAAAGGGTTAGTTGACCCAAAAGTGTAAAATTGTTGTCATTTCTCACACTCATGTCATGAAAAGACTTTCGTTTATCTTCGAAACTCAAATTAATATATTTTAAATCTGAGTGATTTCTGTCCCTCCATTGACAGTCCACGAAATTACCATTTTGACACTTCAAAAAGTTCATAAAGAGATCATAAAACTAACCCAAATGAATTGAGCGGTTTAGTCCAAATTTTCGGAAGAGACTCGATCGCTTTGTGATGAGATTGAATTTAGACTTTTATTCACATATAAACATTAATCAAATAACATAAACAGAAGAAAAAGAAAATGTGGACTAAACTGCTTGGTTCATATGGATTAGTTTTAAGATGAACTTTTTGAAGCATCAAAGTGGTAGTTGCGTAGCTGTCAGTGGAGGGACAGAAAGCTCTCAGATTTCATCAAAAAGATCTTCATTTGTGTTTCAAAGACAAAAGAAAGTCTTGCGGGTTTGGAACGACATGAGGGTGAGTAAATTACAGAATAAATTTTTTTGAGTAAAACTAACCATTTAATAAAAGAACGTGGCCTAGACCTCATCAGAACAATCGAATCTCAATGCGTCTTGGGTGCTTTTACACCTGTACTTCGAGTTGTTCACTTGTGCGTCACCCAAGATGAATGTTAATGCCAGGTGTGAATGGCACTACTCTGTGACTACACAATCATCTGAACAGAATGGTTCCTGAGAGATATGGTTGTCATTATGCTATGTAACTGTTTGATGATGTTTTTGTTTTGTTTGTTTTGATTTTTTTCGAGACCTCAGCTAAGTTCCTGAAAAGGCTTCTCCCAAGACCTTCCCTGATTGACTCTGCAGAATCTTCTGTGAAAGATGATGAAACTGATGATTCAGGTTAGACTATAGTTCAGAGTAAGATTATCTATAGGCGTTCATGCATTTTTTGCTGAAGTTGTCACATGTTATTGTGACGTGTCATAAATTCTGTTTTTTAGAATGGGGCAGCAATCTTGCATCAATTAGTCTCCTCCTTGATTTGATTCCACCATCACCACAAGGCTGCAAGAGACCTGGAAAGATGTCCTCATTTCAAGCTGAACAACACCTTGTCGTATTCAAAAAGGTAAATTTGGACCTATTGTCTGCCTAAAAATATTGCCATTTGGGTTGATTGTATTGTGGAAAACTAATATAAAGACGGCCAGTTGGAGAGCTGACTTTGAGTGTTATTTTTCTCTTTGGCAGGGACCAGCCTACAAGAACACCTTGATTGCATTGAAGAGACCACATAGCCGTACCCGCTCGCTGCTGGTGATGCCGATATGGCAATAAACTCAAAGACTACTACTACTACCTGCTCGCTGATGGGACAAAGAGGAACTGCATTCATGGATGCTACACAACTGTCAACAAGTAGTTTTCTGCAATCTTGTTCAAATCTACCTGTCATATTTGTTCATGTCTAGGCAAATTTGATGATTTTTTGCATTTTATTGACGTTTTTGCTTCTGTGCAACACCTCGTGAATGTGATAATTTGACCTTTACACATCTGGCATATGTTTTAAAGGAGCCATTTTGCCCATTTGTTAATAAACTTTGGATTTATACATCTGTCTGAAGACTCTTGATATATAATAGTGTAAATTTTTTTGCACTGAACAGAATACTTTATTAATAACACTCATAGTGTAATCCAGTGGAATTAAATCAACACCAGGGGTGTTAAAACCCCATAGTGTAAAACTTAACAATTGTAAGTGTAACACTTTACACTCGGAGTGTAATTTTTCTACACTGAAAGGTGTTATATTAACACTTTAAGTTCAACACTACAAACGGTGTACTTTTTACACTAGATACATTGGGACCATATACAGTATGATCTGGAGTAGTGTTAAAATTAACACTTTAAGTGTTAATTTGACACTGCGTTTTTTACTGTGTAGCAAGACGGACGTTGTGACCATATTTTCGTGTGATTTGACCATAAGCGCAACAAGCCATGAAAAAGCTTTATGTGTAGGCCTACGCATGTACTGGGAATGAAGTACGCGGGAATGAAATAATGTGCAACCCCCGCAATTCAACGCCGAAAACTTAGATAATGTTATAATAAGTGACGCGGACATTGTGGAGAATACGGACATTGTATCAAGATACTTTTAGGTAATCTTTTACACTGTGGTTTTATTTATTAATGTATTGACTTCCACAAACTAATAATGAGCAATACATTTGTTACTGTAGGCTATTTGTTAATCTGTAATCTAACGTTATAGTTAATAAAAATACAGCTATTCATTGTTTGTCCATCTTAGTTCACAGTGCATTAACAAATAGCCTACTGTTGTTCCCTTTCGAGGCGGTAACAACATAACGTCAGCGTGACCTATATGGGAACTCCTCCCTTCTCCACTTTTGCTGAAATCTTATGGGCTAATGCCAGCTGGGGACAGCTGGCCAGTTGACGCGAAGCATGCAAATACCATAGACAGTAAATGAAATGGACACAGCAATCCCATTGGATTCAACAGAGAAAAGTGAAGTCAATTAGAAGCACTCACTTCCTGATGGCTGAGCGCACTGTGCAGACTCAAACTGAGCTTGACGACGTAGATGTGACGTGAGCAACCCGACTGTCTTCTAGTAGCTGTGCCAAGAGAAATCTGAATCATTCCCTTCCGAAACTTGCAGAGACGGAGAGCGTGAGTAGGAGGTGTCCATGAGCTAGGAGCAGGAGAAACTTTTGCTAAGTATTCTGATTAATTATTTTGTCATTTTGCCTCCACGTCCCCCCGATTGCCCGCGAGCTTCTCCTCCTGTCCATACGGTAATTTCTCTACTGTGCGACAGAGAGTCGCGTGGTTATGACGCAATCGTTAGCCTATTTTTACAAAAACTGCATCTTCGGGGCCATAACGTAAGATACAAGGTAATGGAGCCTTTTATACATTTTCGTGTTTCTTTAGAAATAAATAATGGACAAATGGAGTCTTTAAACGCCTCAGATGTAAAGTTATTCGCTGTCAAAGTGACGCCAAAATGAATGGGAGTCAATGGAATGCTAACAGCAGGTGGGGGTCTGCTAATCAATGGCGGCGCCCGGGGAAGCTTCAATTTTTTCCAAAACATTGGCCCCCTGGCAAATACTGACAGGTTTGCGGGCAGTATAAAATGCATGGGCGCGACAATTATGTCAGAGTCTCTTTCTTCACACTGTCAACGTTGAAGTTGCACCTGAGGACTAGTTAACCTTTTCTTCCTGTCATCCGATGGCTATCCTTTGCAAGATTTGTGCGGGCCCCATCGACCCACCCCACACCTACAAGTACTGTGCCGCCTGCCTGGGCCTGGCCCACGCCGAGGCGGCCTTTTTGGACTCCACGACACGCGCATACATTGCGCTGACCTGCCGGTGCGCACTCGAGAGGGTTCTTGCTATTACGGGGTCGAGGCCCACTACCGCCAGCGAGCCGCTGGTGGGCCCTCCCCCAGCCAGAAACGACGGTGATGACGAGGCCTGGGGCCATAGTCCTCCTCTGCCGTCTCCACACACCAGTCCTTTTCGCGGACGCACTGGACTCGACACGAAAGGTTCCAGTCGAGCCGCCGCCAGGCCACGAGCACATGGTAAAGGGACGAGGCGGAAGCCCAGGGCTGTGTGCACACGCCCCCCGAGTCCATGCGGTGGACAGCTTTCCATGATATTCAGTCATAATACATCATCTAACATCAGCACAACAGTGAACTCATGAAACTGTCTGTTCAGCAATTTACAGTCAAACCAAAATGTATTCAGACACCTTCAACATTTCTCACATTATCACAGTTTATTCATTATGCCTTAGAAAATGGTAAATAAAATATGACAAGAACTCAGTTGATATTTCACTGGTTTTGGCCATCCTTCTATTAGTCTGTCTCACAAATTAATTAGGTTGAATAGCTGCCAGCTGTTAAATTTAAGTATTAGATAATGCCAATAGGTCAACCATTTACCAATTAAATGCTTAATTTTGTTCAGTCTGTGGTGTAAAAAGGTCGCATTAGCAATTAAAGAAAAAACACTTAAGCAAAACATGGTCATGTCAAAGTGTCTGAATAAATTTTACTGGTGGTCCACTATTATGAGAATTTTTGGGTATAATATGTCAGTTTACTTTATTTTGCTATCCTCACATGGATATACATATACATAAATGAACTATTAGTGTCCTGCACCCAGTATTTTTTGGATTGACTGTATGTGGCGAAAACCATCAGTCTCTTATCGACCAGTTGAAATTTGTTCAAGTGAAAAAATGTTTTACTACTATTTCTGCAATGCCTTAAGCATATAGGGCCCTATCTTGCACCCAGCGCAATTGACTTTGTACACTGACGCATGTATCATTCCTATTTTGCACCCGCGCAAAGCGCGCTTTTCCCTCCACAGAAGCACGTCGCTAAACTAGGGAATGAACTTGCGCTCCCTGGGCGGTTCAGCGCAAAAAAGGAGGCGTGTTCCGGCGCAAACGTTCCTTCATGCTATTTTGCAGGTTTAGAAAACAATTGCGCCACTAACCAGGAAAAAATAGTTTAAAGTCAGTGGCGCGTTGCGCATGTTATTCATATGCTATTTTAAGGGCGCATGCTTGGCCATAATCAATGTAGCGTGTGCACAACGCGCATACACTTTGATTCTCTCATCTACACAGAAGCAGCAGTTTTCATTTTTGCAAATCATACATTATTATGATAGATAGATAGATAGATAGATAGATAGATATGTAATGAAGTGATGTGGGAAAAGTGTACTGTTATGACTGTTGTGTGTGTGTGGGGGGGGGGAGGGATTTGAGGGAAGAGTGGGTTGAGTTAAATGATTGTTGCACCTGACCATTGATGAGCGTGAAGGAAGAGAGTGATAAAAAGAGGGGCACAGCGAAGCGTGCGGGGTTCTGAGAAGCGGTGTGTTTTTACTAACGCCGAGCTGCACTCAAGGTTGGGGGGTGGGTGCCGTTCGCACGCTGTTTAGGGCTGCCGGCGGCGAAGATAGTGTAGCGGGCTAAACTGTAGATAAGGCCGGGTATAGGGGTGCATTGGGCGCCGCAGCTTTTCAGAAGAGGGGTGCTCCGTTTCCGCTATTGCTCGGAGGCCTCACGAGCGCTGGATTGGTGTTTGCTTTTTCCCCTTGACCAAACAGCGCCAAAGCCTAGACCCTGGGGGAGGGTCTCGTCTCCCGGGAGAGTTAAGTACCAAACTTTATATGTGTGTGTGTGTGTGTGTGTGTTTGTGATTTTAAATTTAGCAGTATAACCATATCATGAGGGGTGGGAGGGTTAGAATGAACTAAGTTTGTATGTTGTAGTCTGATGGCGTCTTGGGTGTTAGGTGCACGTGCCTTGTGAATGTGTGCCGTGTCTTGCGGTGGTGATGTGTTTTATAGCTTTTGCATATTTATTGCGTGTATACTAGCTTTGAGATTGTCTATTTATTTGCGGTTTCTTCTGTGTAGCATGCTCCATTGGGGTGTTGTTCGCCCAGGCTACTTAACATAGGTATTTGGGACATTTAGAACCTGACCCAGTCTCTGAAATGTTTGGTAACTGAATGAATTATGTTAAATAAAGATTATTGTTTCTAATCCCGTGGTGCTGCTTGCTTTATAGAGTTCTCTAGCCACAACATTAGCCCCTGATTTAGGTTTATTACAGATAGATAGATAGATAGACAATTTATTATAAAAGCATACATCTAGCTTACACATTTACCCAAATTATCATACACCTTTTTAACCGAAGTTAATTTGGGTGGGTTTCTCCATCCCCAACGTCCCTGACGAGAGCGTTGCTCTCCTTGGCTGTGAACCGCTCCTGGCGGGCGTCTGGCAAATCCGCCGTTATAATAGGAATCCGCTTTAGAGCAAAGCGCGTCTGCTCTTAAAGGGAATGTGAGATGACGCTCTGATTGGTTTATTTCACGTTACGCCCAAACCACACCTATGAATAATGAAGCTACTTCAGACCAACCCATTTTAGATTTGCGCCTGGCGCAAGAGTTATTTATTCCGCTGGGAAAATAGCAACAGCGCCAAGACCCGCCCACAAAGTTACTTGCGCTTTGCGCTTTGACACTTGCTTTTCAGATCGTTAAAATAGGGCCCCTGATGCGAGTATGCTATTCTGAATTCAGCCATTCAAAAGATAAATCTGAACTTTGGCATGTCACACATTAGATTACATAACGCTTCTTCAGGCAGCATCTTTTGAACGCATGAGTGGGAATTTCAGTTTTAAGCTTAGACAGTCAAACTGAAAATCTTACGCCAAAATATGTCATATGATAAAATGATCTTCCCTTGGTTTCTGGCACAAATTTCCATGTCCTTCGCGTCAGTCTATTGATGGCAAAGGTTTCTCTTTGAAAGTAATATGTCACATTATGGGCACTTTGGGCATTTGTATAAGGATGCACATTTTTCTTCTTGGACATGTGACAATATCAGATGTCTTGAAGTTGCGAGTGAGAAGAGCTTGGATAAAACACAAATCTCCTTTTGACCAGCAAGAAAAGAAAACGAATAAAGTGATATTATTCTTTAAAAACATTTCATAACTGTTAAACATCCGTTACCTGTGTTACATTCCTTTATGGTTTCATCGTTTAATGGTCATTTTCATAACAACCCAAATTACATCCACCAAGCAAATGCTATTTTTTTTAATGCTTCATTATCAGCAAATAGCATGAGTAACTTCCATATTACATAAGAAGAACATACATGTTTCACAATACAATAGAAATTACAAAAAAAGAGAAAAGGAAAAGAAAAAAAAAGAAAACAACAGAGAGCATATCTATATATTGTTGAGTAAGCATAAATGAATACTTAATTGAGACTCCAAGCAGCAAGTGCTTGTTGATAGAATTTAGCGAGTTTAATTAGAAGTTTTTCAATTTTATAATTGCACATTAAAAGAAATTCTTTGTCACTTAAATGAGAGTAAATATACAGAGGGATTATATTCCAAACAGACCATGGGTTTTGAAAATATTGTCTAAAGCCCTATTCGCACAGGATTAGTATTACCCCTGGACCTCTGTAATTAAGAAATTACCCCCTGACGTCTGTGTTTTTGGTGGCTCATTCACACGGGCAAATAAATGTTCGTAATTCCCTCGAGTTTACGGACTTTACAGCGTACGCCCACCCATTCACACTTCACTAGCTGAACGTGCTGAAACGAAGATCGCGCTGCAGTATTGCAATTCAAAAAAAGAACTTATTTAAAACCAATTTATTAGAGAAATATATTATATATATATTATAGCATATCATATTATTGTATAAATATATATCTTCTTTTTCTTTTATTCTTTGTCCATATTTACAACAAGCCTGCCTGAAGAAGGTATTATAAATACCGAAACGTCGCGATAGGCTTGTTTTTCTATTCATTTTATTTGGTTTATTTCATTTTATATAATTTTTACTCTTTCACACTTTGATTTCTTGAGATACTTACAGGATGGACGTCTTTAGAGGCCGTGTGAGACAAAGAAATGCTCCACAATACAGACTACTAAATTACACTACCACAAAAAGCGTCCAAACTTTCCAAAAGAGCTTCCATGTTGCGCCAAAATACTTAATTTAACGTTTCCGTATCACGTCTTTACTGTAACGTTAGTTTGTTTTCTCTTTTGCAGCACTTCATAGTTTTTATTGGAGAAAAACTATAATCGGATTGGAGTAGAGCATATCGAGAGATTTTATTGTTAATATAGTTTTAATACAGACGTAAAATGGACTGTTAAACGGCCCATAATGGTTATTACGTTCTTTAGGAAACGATAGGCTCACAGAAAAACAGCCCAAATCACAGACATGGGGATTCACACAGGACTGGTATTATCAGAGGACCCCTGTGTTGGCCGAAATACAGTAGGTAATTTTCGGGGGAATTTTTACAGACATTTTTACAGACATGCCAGATTCGCACGGGATAAAAATCACAGACGACCTCTGCGATTATTACAAATTACCGGAGGTCCCTAGGTAATACTAATCCCGTGCGAATAGGGCTTAAGCCAGTTTATTTTAAAAGCATTGTTCAGAGAGCTAAAGTCTATAAAATGTGGACCACCTTTATCATATGAATTTAATATTACTGATTTCTTAGTAGTGAACTTCACATATTCTGTCAATTAATTTACATGTTTGTTTGTCAGCATAAAGTGACTGAGAAGTAAATGATAAGCGAGAAATGCCTTCTGGTTTAGTGAGAAGAACTCTTCCTTGAGTGACAGATCTCTCAGCAACAAATGATTCAACCTTGCATGTCTTTTGAGGCAAAAATTGGAGGGCCACCTCTTATCATCTTATTATCAAATTATTTTATCCTCCAAAAAGGTGATGCTTTCTCTTACATAAATGTTACAAATTGAGGATTCCAAGCAGTCGCCAACTGGACGCAGCTCACATTATTTTGATATTAAGATAAAGACCTGAGGCTTTGGAAAAGGGCTTAAGAGTTTCTAATGCAATAGCTACTCGAGAGACATCCTTCAGAAACAAGGCAGTGTCATCGACTAACTGACTTATCACTTTGGTATTGATTCCTTTTAATTCCCTTTAAAGGGCTTTCCTAAAGACTCAAAATCTTTATAATAGTCCAAAACAATCATTAGAGATCTATGTAAAATTTAAAGGGCTTTCCTAAAGACTCAAAATCTTTATAATAGTCCAAAACAATCATTAGAGATCTATGTAAAATGTCGTCACGTACTGACGGGTCTTGACCAAACGGCAACATACGACGAAAAGGGTACCCCTAAAACGTCCATATGAGACGAAGACATAAGCGCACCAGTAGCGCTTCCTAGCGGTACCCTAACGCATACCTAAACCTACCCATAACCCGAATCGTCAAATATGGACGTTTTAGGGGTACCCTTTTCGTCGTATGTTGCCGTTTGGTAAAGACCCGTCAGTACGTGACGTTTTGGGGTGAGACTGTGTTAAATGTTATATTATTGAAGATGCGCCTTTTTTCTTTTTTAAACAAATCAGATTGTTTAAAACACATTTCAGTCTTTATGATAAAAGCAATTATTTTATAATCATTATTTAGCAACGTATTTGGCTGCCAACTATCAATTAAAATGGGGTCTTTATTTGGTTTTGAGGGTGATAAGTCCTTGACACATCAGGGTTGGAGGAAGCAAAGCTCTTTCAAGGCTCTCCATAAAAACTTTAAACAAAAAAGGAGCAACGGTCTTTCTAAATGCTTCATAAAATTCGGCAGTTATACCATCCATTCCTGGAGACTTATTTTTCAAATAATTTATGGCATCAATAATTTCTTCTAATCTGAGAGAGGCTTTGTATATTAGAATCCTCTATGCTAAGATGCTTTATGTTGGGCAAGGACTCGGAAAACTATAAAACTCAACAAAAATGTGCAATGATTTTGGGGTCCTCAGCAATATCACCATTAATATTCAATTGCTCAATATAATTATTTTTGGCTTGCATGCCTCTTAAGTCTAAAAAATTGGCAGAGCTCTTCTCGCACTCTTCAAGCCATTTTGCTTGAGATCTTATAAAGATCTTCAGCCATTCTTTTGTAAATTTCCTCTAATTTAAGTTTCTGCTCAGTCAGTTCTGTTTTGTCCATTTCAGAAATTTCCTCTACTTTTTTACAAGATGGAAATTTTACCTAAAATTTTATCCTCACCAATTTTCCTAATCTTTGCCAGTTCACTACAATACTTTAAACAACAAAAAATTCTAATTTCAAATTAAATTTTTATCATTTTTTATCACAGAAAAGTTCTGAGACCTGTGCGAGGATGACCGTTGTGTGTCTGTCTACTGTGCTAGGTTGTTTGGGGATGGAGACTTTCTTCCTCCACCAGTATAAATTCATCCAGATAAGTCTTGTCTAAGATAATCATGCAAGTTGTCTGTAATCAGATCACTGGAAGGGATCTTCATAAAAGTTTAGGCCACCTGAGTGCTGCTGCTAGTTTTGCTAGCAGTGTTAGCATTTACGCTTTGGTTGGACTTTCCAGTCTTCTTTCTAGGACTTTTCCTTTTTTCAGATCCACCCATTGTTGTGTCAGACGAATCACTGTGATATTAGAGTTAATGCAGAGCTGATCAAAACACGTGCAATCAAGTAATCATCTTGGAAACTCCCCGAAATGCTAATTTTCCCATGTGTTGTCTTGATTTTTTAATTTAATGCATTACATAGACTCAATTTTCATCTTGCGTGGTGGCTGAAATAAATAAAACATTCATTTGGTTCAATTTCTAGATATTTTCCAAAATTAAACTTAAAATGAACATTTTGCTGACATAGTATACTCACATGGAGTAGGGGAGTATTTATTCAGTGACGTCTCAGAGCCTTGTCCTGAATAAGATGAAATAAACCAGAATAAAAAGTCACAATCACAAAATTGTATACGGTAAACATTGAAAGAGCCTCTTCTAAAGGAACATGATGTTTAGTTTCATTTTCTAATTGAGCATCAAATGTAGTGAACTGGACCGTAGAACATTTACCAGCAGCACGTCTTTTCCTCCATATGATGAGTGCAGTTACGATGAGAACAGCCACACACATTAACACCAGCACACTGATAACTACAGACAGACTGACGGATCCTCCTGGGTCATATTTATCTGTATCTGAAATTGTGGTGAATTAAAAAAAACAACAACAGGAAAATAAATACAAACGCTAAAGATATGTACTGAAATAGTTGTTATTATTATTAAATCTATGTTGTTGATATCAAAAAGGGCATTTTGTTTGTTTGCTTGCTGGTTTGAGCATTTTTATGTACCATATATAATGTCCAGTTTGTTGTCCAGATTGAGGTGCTTCATTGTACAGTTGTATTTATGCCCTTCACGTAGTTCTTCATCGCTGATCACTAAACTCTTCCTCATCTGGTAAGTTCCGTCTCCGTTGGGCAGAATCTGTCCTCCTGTGATCTGGTCATCATCCACAGGCTGATCGTCTCTGAACAGGGTCAGGTTAATGTGACGCGGGTAAAAGCCAGTGGCCAGACAGCTGATCTGAAGCCTTTGAGAGTCTGGGAGATTCTTCCTCATGAGTCTCACTCTGGGTTTCACTACAGAGAATAATGAGAAGTGTTACTGTTGTTAAACTGTTGCATCAGTTATTTATTTATGGTTCTCATGTTTCATAACGCATTCAGAGGCACGCATTTTCTGTCAGTACTGCTGTCTGGGTCATATTTGTTGATTATATAAAATATATAATCATATATAATATGATATATAATATAATATAATATATAAAGTTCTCTTACGAGAGGTTCTCTCGTATTGCGTAAGTTGCTTACGCATCGGAAAGTCTTCTTTCTTCGAGATCTGAAGCCAAAAAATTATCCTTAATTTTGTATTCATTGTCAACGCAGTGCGGCAGCCGGCAGACCTAGGCAGGCTGTATAAGCGTGCTCATTGGCTGCTCGGCGGCAACTGCTTAAGCCTATCAGTGAGCACTCTGAAACGTGGCCACCAATGAGGGCGCTTCGCGCCCTCCACACCCTTCTAACCGTCAGAATGGGTGTGGCCAGCGTGTATATAACCAGTGCTCACAGGCTAAAAATCGGATTTTCTTGTCTTCAGCGAAGCTCTTCGCATCGCTGGATCTTGAGAGCCGCCGCCGTTGAAACCAGCGACCAGCAAGCCTAGGACAGCGCCTGAAGAAGCCGGCCGCCTTCGCCGCCTTCAGCCTTCCGTGCCTGCTACGCTATCCGGCGTCATATCCTTTTACTGCTGTGTGTTCGCCTACTGCGACACACTTTTCTCTCTATCTAAAAGAGCACGGGGCGTTTTTCTCAAAATGCCCCGTTTTTCCTGCGGCTCGTGCCGCGCTCCGCTCAGCAACGGAGACCGCCACCTCATTTGCGCTCTCTGCCTGGGCCGCGAGCACGCCGCCACCGCACTCTCCACGGGCGGCTGCCCTGAGTGCGAGGAACTTTCAATGTCGACCCTGCGGGCTCGACTTGAAGTTTTCGACCAGGATGTCGCTCCGCCTGTCCCTGCTGGGCCGCGCAAAAAGAAGCGCCGCTCACAGCGACCGCCGGAGACCGACGAGGCGCTTCGAAGCTCGCCGGATCCTCTCCCTCGAGCTTCCCTCTCGCCTTCCCCGCCCCCCCTCCCGGCCGCGCAGCCGCCTGCTCCCGCCTGCGCCGCCGCCACTTCAGGGGATGAGGCGGACGAGTTTGATGAACGCGCCGCAGACAGCTGTTCCATCCTGGCCTCTGACAGCGAGGAGTGGTCTACTGCCTCCTCTTCAGTCCAGGAGACGGGCCGTACTCGAGCGGGCGAGGACGCGGAACTTTTACGCCTCCTCACGCGAGCTGTTGAACAGCTGGGCCTTGATTGGTCTCCTCCTCAGGAGCCAGCACCGAACAGACTCGACGGCTGCTTTCTTCATCATCGCCGCCGACAGCCAGCGGCCAGAACCGCGCCCTTCCTGCCTGAGCTTCACAGCGAGCTCTCTAAATCGTGGAATGCTCCATTCTCCGCGAGAGTTTCTTCACACGCCTCATCGACGCTCTCACAGGTTGACGGCGCCGCTGAGAAGGGGTATAATGCCATTCCCCCCGTGGAAGAGGCGGTCGCAGCGCACCTTTGCCCGCCCTCTGGTTGGCGCTCAAAGGCTGCCCTCCCGTCTAAGGCTTGCAGGACCACATCAGCCCTCGTCGGCCGCGCTTTCTCCGCCGCCGGACAGGCTGCTTCTGCACTCCTCTCTATGGCCATACTGCAGATCCTCCAAGCTAACCTCCTCCGTGATCTGGATGAGAAGGGCTCGGAGTCTGCTTCCATCACGGATTTGAGGAGCGCGACGGACCTCTCCCTTCGCGCCACGAAATCCGCTGCCCAGGCCATTGGACGGTGCATGGCCTCTCTGACTGTCGCAGAGAGGCATCTCTGGCTCACACTCGCGGATATGAGGGAGTCTGAGCGCGCGGTGTTCCTTAACGCCCCCCTCTCCCCCACCGGCCTGTTCGGCCCAGCGGTAAACGGGATCGTGGACCGCTTTTCGGAGGTTCAGAAGACCACATAGGCTATGAATTTGTTTCTGCCTCGGCGCTCCAGGCCTGCTGCATGCCGTCCTCGTGACCAGCCTGCGCAAACCTCTGCCCAGCGGTAAACGGGATCGTGGACCGCTTTTCGGAGGTTCAGAAGACCACATAGGCTATGAATTTGTTTCTGCCTCGGCGCTCCAGGCCTGCTGCATGCCGTCCTCGTGACCAGCCTGCGCAAACCTCTGCCCAGCGCCCAGCTCGACCTCCGTCCTCGCAGCGACGACAGGGCGACCGCCCTCGCTCTCGCTCGACCAGCCGCGTCAGGCCGCCTCCTCCCCGGGGACCCCGGCAGAGGATCGCGGTGAAGCCTGAGCCTGCAAAAACCTCCTAGCCCGAGGAAAGAAGCGACGATCGTGTCCCGCCGCGGCCGGACCATCGTCAAAGCTTCGCGCTCTGTCAGTCCCCGTTGCTACGGTTACTGCAGACCCTCATCTCGCAGCCAACGAGCCGGTGAATTCACCCTTTCGCCTGCACACAACCGCCGTTTTCACGGCGACCCAGAGATATCTCGAAAAGAGCATTATGCCTGGTCGCGCGACTCGCGCTGTATGTGTTTCAAATGCAGTAAATGTGCCCACTTATCTGTGTTCACCTCTGCACACAAGCACCATAAACCCTGTGTTTCTCACAGAGCCCGCTCGCATAAAGCAGGCAGAAGCTGCTCGAGCGTTAAAAGTAGGTCACGTGTCCACCCCGCTGTGCCCACACCTACTCACTGCCCGCTCTGTTACACAACCCCTCACGACCGGTCATGTTACGAGTACAGATGCTGTGCCCGCCCCCACGCGCTCACACATCCTTTCGAATACTTCGCCCCCAACGACGCTTTCAAGTGTCGCGCCCCACACTGTATGTTCCCCGTCCAAAGCCACCGGGACGCTGTGTGTAAAACGGCCAGTTATCGCTGCCTGCGATCCGCCGTATCTAAGCACCGAGAGCGCGCGCGCGGTCAGGCATATCAGTACACCGTCCTGCCGTTCGGCCTGTCTCTGGCACCCCGTACGTTTACGAAGTGCATGGACACGGCTCTCGCTCCCCTGAGGGGTCGGGGAATGCGAATTCTGAACTACTTGGACGATTGGCTGATTCTAGCACAGTCAGAGGCCGAACTCATCGCCCACAGAACAGTGCTTCTAAGCCACTTGGACAGCCTGGGGCTTACGGTCAATTGGACCAAGAGCTCGCTAGTGCCCAGTCAATCAACCTCTTTTCTGGGTTTGGATCTGGACTCTGTGGCAATGACGGCCCGCCTGTCGACACAGCGCGCGCGCTGCATTCGACGCCTGGCCGCGTCCTTCCGGCCGGGCAGCACCGCACCTCTCAAAACATTTCAGAGGTTGCTGGGTTGTATGGCCTCAGCTGCAGCAGTGCTTCAGCTGGGTCTCTTGCGGATGCACCCGCTACAACGCTGGCTGAATGCCTGAGTGCCTCACAGAGCCTGGGCTTCCGGCGGCATCCGAATCAGAGTGACTCAGAGCTGCGTTTCAGCACTGAAGCCCTGGTTAGCGGCCGACTGGTACCAGCGGGGAGTGACAATGGGAGCCATCTCACACCGCAGTTATCTCGACGGACGCTTCCACCTCAGGTTGGGGCGCCCTGTTCGAGGGCAAACCGGTTTTTGGCCTGTGGTCAGACCACGAAAAATGCCTCCACATAAACTGTTTGGAGATGATAGCGGTCAAGCGCTTCCTCCCATTCATACAGGATCACCATGTGCTAGTCCGCTCGGACAACATGTCCGTGGTATCCTATGTGAACCGACAGGGCGGTGTCAGATCCAGGAATCTGTGCAAGCTGACAGAACGCCTTCTTGTGTGGGCTTACCGCTCGTTGCGCTCGCTGAGAGCCGCGCACGTGCCGGGCCACTTGAATATTGGTCCAGACAGACTGTCCAGGGACAACATTCCCCCGGGAGAATGGTCCCTGCACCCCCAGACAGTCCAGTTTCTCTGGCGCCTATTCGGCAGAGCGGAAATCGACCTCTTTGCGTCGGAAGACAATGCTCACTGCCCGAGATTCTTCTCGAAAAGCGAGGACGCGCTGTCCCAGACATGGCCCAGCCTCCCGCTGTATGCTTTTCCTCCGATCTCCCTGTTGCCACAGGTCATTTTGAGGATCAGGGAAACGCACCACTCAGTGCTTCTTATAGCCCCGCGCTGGGAGAACCAGACTTGGTACCCAGAGCTAGTGAGGCTGTCGCGCTCATCCCCATGGCCGATCCCGGTGAGAAAGGATCTCCTCTCCCAAGCCGGTGGATCGATCTGGCATCCCCATCCAGAGCGCTGGTCTCTGCATGCATGGGTGATCAACGGATACCCGTTGACCTGCCAGAAGGGGTCGTGAACACGATCACACAATCTAGAGCTCCCTCTACGAGATGGCTCTACGCATCTAAATGGTCAGTGTTTTCTAAATGGTGCGCTACTAAGAGCTTGGATCCACGCGCATGCGGGGTCCCGCGGGTGCTTTCCTTATATGTGGCGGCTATTGAAGCGTTCGCTGAGACGACGCGCGGCCGGGCAATAGGAAGGAACGAGCTCATTATCCGCTTCCTCAGAGGAGCTAGACGGATGAATCCCCCGCGGCCCCCCTCGGTTCCTATTTGGGATCTGTCCTTGGTCCTGGAGGCCCTGAAGGCTTTTCCCTTTGAACCGCTCGAATCCGTGGATTTAAAGTACTTGTCGCTTAAAACCGTTTTTCTGATAGCCCTGTCTTCAGTTAAACGTGTGGGGGATTTGCACGCGCTATCTGTTAGCCCTGCATGTCTTGAGTTCGGACCGAACGACTCGAAAGTCATTCTCAAACCGAGACACGGTTACATCCCCAAAGCGATTGGAACCCCTTTTAGGGCACAAGTCATTTCCCTTTCGGCTCTGCCAGCATCCGATAATGGGGACAGTGATAACCTCCTATGCCCTGTCCGGGCGCTGAGAGTTTACATCACGCGCTCCGCCGCTTTCAGGCGTTCAGAGCAGCTCTTTGTTTCCTTCGGCGGACGCACCAGGGGTCTCGCCGCCTCGAAACAGAGCCTGTCCAGGTGGATAGTGGACGCGATTGCAGCAGCTTATGCCTCCAAACACCTGCAGTGCCCTCTGGGTATCAGAGCCCACTCTACTAGAGGCATGGCCTCTTCGTGGGCCTGGTCCAGCGGAATTTCTATCCACGATATTTGTATGGCGGCGGGCTGGGCCTCCCCATCGACATTCGTGAGGTTTTATAACCTGGAAGTTCCCGCCTTACAGGCAAAATTACCGTCAGTGTAACTGACATATATGCTCTGCCCAGCCTCTCATGTGCAGACTACGTTTTCATGCTGACGATATGTCTGGTATGGTACTTGGGGTGAAGTGTTTTATACTCAGACCGGCTGGACCGCTCTGTTTCTCATTCCCCTTTACGCGCTGCTTTCCGGTGTTGGCCCGCGCTGCCGGCCGCCCGTATTCCACTCTGTGGCGCGGGGGTCTATTCTCTTCATGAAAGACCGACTATGTCGCTCTTTTCTTACCCTAATAAGTGCTTGTGTACTGTATGGGCTCGCTCTACCGGCCCTACCATTTTGCACTGTTATACGCTTATAGACCGGCCGCGCCGCTCTATTTATATGTACTGAGTTATGTGCTTGTACTGTGTTGGCCCGTCTCTCCGACCGGCCACCTATTCTAGCATACGTACTGTGTGGGCTCGCTCTGCCGGCCCTACTAATTTGCACTGTTATACGCTTATAGACCGGCTGACTGCGAAAACCAGATTTTTAGCCTGTGAGCACTGGTTATATACACGCTGGCCACACCCATTCTGACGGTTAGAAGGGTGTGGAGGGCGCGAAGCGCCCTCATTGGTGGCCACGTTTCAGAGTGCTCACTGATAGGCTTAAGCAGTTGCCGCCGAGCAGCCAATGAGCACGCTTATACAGCCTGCCTAGGTCTGCCGGCTGCCGCACTGCGTTGACAATGAATACAAAATTAAGGATAATTTTTTGGCTTCAGATCTCGAAGAAAGAAGACTTTCCGATGCGTAAGCAACTTACGCAATACTCGTTCCCTCTTCTAGAGAGAACCGAGGTTACATTAGGTAACCGAGTACGTTTTTTTTTCCTATCTTAATTATACTGAAGATAATCAGGTTGATTCTCTCACCTTTTCTCATCACATTGTTCTTTTCCAAATGCAGGTACCTTTGCAAAACTTTAATGCAAATAGGATGATAAACATTTCCATATAAATACTTTATATGAAGCTGCTTTAATTGGTACCATGATATAATCCATTGCTTTTTCACATGGATATCGTTTTGTTCCAGGTCATAGGTGAACTCCTCCATAGATTGTCCATCAAAAGCACTCCAGAAATGAGCTAGACCTGGTTTATCATCATTCAACAGTTCACATCCAACAAGTCTCTGATGAACATACACCTTCAAATAAAAGAAAAATGTTTTTTTTAATTAGTCCTCACTCTGACACAATATAAAACGTAGTAAACTGAAAATGAATATTTTGCACATTATGATTACCCTTTTACGGTCTTACATCAAAAGTTTTAATAAAATAATTTAAACACATAGAAGCTACAGTCAGAGGTGTAAAGTCCAGGTTCAGAAAGTAAAAGTCCTCCTCTGTATTTTGTTCCAATCACCTGGATTTGCTAATTAGCAGTTTTTCAGCCAGGAGATAGAACTAATTAGTGAAATCAGCTGGCTGAGTTCATGGGTGGAATAAACATATGGCAGGACTTTTACTTTCTGACCCCTGGACTTTACACCTCTGGCTACAGTTATTAAATGAAGTATGTGTTAATGCTGATAATGTAGGCTTTAGTTCTCACCATCTGTGAGATTGAGGTGTTTCTTAACATACAAATCCCGAGTTTTCATGCCATTATACATGTCCTGAAATATAACACCAGCATCACTTTGCTCCTCATCATGGTATTTTGAATCACTGTAAGTGCGATAGACAGGTTTCCATGCGGTTGAGTCATAATATGCTATTTGCATATCATCCAACATCACCACAACACTGAACTCAGGAAATGGTGTCTGTCCAACTATATATGTTAACAAAGCCATCAGTGAGTGAGAACCTGTGTACACAAGGACAAGAAATATTAGTACAGATTAGTAAAATTAGATCATAACATATGACTATACATTCCAGTCCAGACTTATCTTCCTCTGGGCTCTGCATTATAAATGAATATTGTGGAACAAATTTTATCTTTAAGATGTGTGTGACCATCATATGAAAAGAAGAGTGTTGGAGGGCCTCCTGTCACGAATATGGTTGAAAATAACATCATTGGCCTAGACTAGAGAGACAAAATTCTGAGAGTTGAGGCTATAAAAGAGGAAGGATGCCCTCCCCTCACTGTCACTCGTGACTGTATGACTGCTGACCTTTTCTTGCAAGAAAATAAACCTCAAAGTAAATTAGTATTGTCTCTTATTCAGGATTGTTTGTTTATTTGTTACCCACAACAATATACGTGTGATAAATATTACATTTGCAATAACATGTGCAACGTTAACAACGTTAACTTGTTGGAGAAAAATATTACTCTGCAATGGTAATGTTAAAATGTCACGGTTTCTACACATTATAACAACTAACTAATTTAAACAATGAACATAACAAAAATAACACGCATACTTACAAGATCGAAGTAGAAATTTGAAGGTTTTCAGAGTGTTGCTCGCCCGTTGCTCTCCAACAGCTGCCTCGTGTAAAATAAAATTGAAAATAGCGGAAATGTTTATCGCGAGATCTGGCTAAAGTGATCTAGTCGCGCAAGTAGTCGTGTCTCAGTAGTGTTTCGATTGTGCCATCTAGCGGTTGAGAAATGCCATTGCATTTGATTTAATTTGAATTGATAGACAGTCATATCGTAGATTGTATGTTATAGCCTATGTTTATGTGTGACAGCAAACATTAAGCTGTGTGAGCGAAAACATTTTTAAGACTAATATATTCTTATACTAGCTCGCTGGTCTGAATCAGGGCTATAGCCAAGCCGTCCGTAGACCAGATTGCCTTGATTTCGCCAGGTGGGCTAAAGCAGACCGCATATAGCCCGTCCAATTCGGAGCTAAATCGTGACTACAGATCGACCATGTCGTGAAATGACACATTGAACCTTGTAGATATCATTACCAATGCGAACGTGATGAAATATCAACCACATGCACTTCCTGGCAAAAAAAACTACAATTAATCAGTTTTGACTAAAAGTGGGCTACAATAGCCGGGTCTGAATACGAGCTAAATCGTGGCTACGCACAGCCTACACATATAACATGTAAAATAAAGCAAACTTGTAATCACAGTTAACTTTGCTAACATGATGGAATATCATACATCTCACAAGTTATTTTGGAAAAAAATACATTTATCCAGATTAAATGTTATTTGGGCTAAAAGTGGGTTAGACATAGCCGGACTATATCGGGTCTATATTTAACCCAGACGTTGAAATGACGGCTATTGCTTGCTGGGACGCAACACTCGTTCCCTCTCTAGAGAGAACCGAGGTTACGTTAGTAACCGAGTGTCGTTTTCATTGTAAAGAAATTCCAATGTTCACCCAAAAATGAAAATTAGCTTGCAAGAAGCTTAGAAGAGCCAGGACATTTTTTTAATATAACTCCGATTGTATGCGTCTGAAAGAAGAATATCATATACACCTAGGATGGCTTCTGGATGAGTACATTTTCATTTTTGGGTGAACTATCCCTTTAATACTATGTTTGCTATTTACTGTACATGTTGTGGAATATTTGCTTGAAAATTCTTATTTTATTTAATCAGCTAATTAATTAGGCAAGGCAAGGCAAGTTTATTTATATAGCACATTTCATACACAATGGCAATTCAAAGTGCTTTACATAGAAGAAATTAAAAAAATAAAAATAAAAAATAAAATACAGTACAGTACAAACAGTCGGACGAACATTGGCACAGTGCTCATTCAGTAAATGCATAGTTAAACAGATGTGTTTTGAGTCTGGATTTGAATGTGACTACAGTAGGAGCACATCTGATCTCCTCTGGAAGCTGGTTCCAGCTGCGGCTGGCATAATAGCTAAAAGCAGATTCACCATGCTTAGAGTGAACCCTTGGTATTTCTAGCTGATATGATCCTAGTGATCTGAGTGATCTGTTGGGTTTATATTCAGTGAGCATATCTGCAATGTATTGAGGTCCTAGGCCATTGAATGATTATATACCAGTAATAATACTTTAAAATCAATCCTAAATTTAACTGGGAGCCAGTGTAAAGACCTGAGGACTGGTGTGATATGTTCATATTTTCTAGTTCTGCTCAGAATCCTGGCGGCAGCGTTCTGTATGAGCTGCAACTGTCTTATGGTCTTTTTGGGAAGGCCAGCGAGGAGTCCGTTACAATAATCCACCCTGCTGGTGATGAAAGCATGCACAAGTTTCTCTAAGTCTTGTCTGGAAACAAAGCATCTAATTCTTGCAATATTTTTCAGATGATAGTATGCTGATTTAGTTATTGCTTTGACATGACTACTGAAACTAAGGTCTGACTCTAGTGTCACACCAAGATTCCTGACTTGATTTTTAGTTGTTTGACCCCTAGAGTGAAGGTATGCATTCACCTTGAGAACTTCATCTTTGTTTCCAAATACAATGACTTCAGTTTTGTCTTTGTTTAACTGAAGAAAGTTTTGACACATCCAACTGTTGACTTCATCAATGCATTGGCACAGGGAGTCAATGGGGCTGTAATCGTTAGGCGATAGGGCTAAGTAGAGCTGTGTGTCGTCTGCATAGCTGTGGTAAGCAATTTGGTTCTTTCTCATTATTTGGCTCATTGGGAGCATATACAGGTTGAACAGGAGTGGCGCAAGAATTGAGCCTTGAGGGACTCTGCATGTCATGGATGTCCACTCAGACTTATGATCTCCTATACTCACATAATAACCTCTCCCATCTAAGTATGACCTGAACCATTTTAGGACTAGCCCAGAAAGCCCCACCCAGTTTTCCAGCCTGTCAAGAAGTATGTTATGATCGACAGTGTCAAATGCAGCACTGAGGTCGAGTAGTACCAGCACCGATAATTTGCCTGAATCAGTATTTAAGCGAATATCGTTTATTTGTCTTCCGCCACATGCGCTCTGCTTTTCTGCATTGTCTTTTCATAATTTGCACTGCTGTTGAGTTTTTCCAAGGTGCTTTTTGTCTGCCACTCTTCTTCCTGACTTTAACAGGAGCAATATCATCAATTACACTTTTAACTTTTGAGTTAAAAGAATCAAGGAGAAAATCAACAGAGTCTGCAGATATGCTTGGTGTTAAGGATATAGCCTTCATAAATAGTACACTAGTGTTCTCATTTAAGCATCTCTTCTTGACAGACACAGATCTAGCTTCAGTGGCAGGAGAGATCAATATATCAAAGAAAATACAGAAATGATCAGACAGCGCTACATCCTTAATAACAATCGATGAAATGTTTAGACCCTTACTGATAAGTAAATCTAGAGTGTGTCCACGATTGTGTGTGGGTCCATGTACATGCTGAGTCAGATCAAAAGTTTTTAAAACACTTTTGATTTCTTTTGCCATATTGTTCTCTGCACTATCTATGTGGATGTTAAAATCTCCAGCAATGGCAAAACAGTCAAACTCTGAGGTAATTGTTGATAACAGTTCTGTAAAGTCCTCAGCAAAGGCTGGAGAGTATTTTGGAGGCCTCTAAATAATGAAAAGTAAAATGCGTTGGAGCACCTTTTAACATAATACCCAGATATTCGAAAGACAAGTAATTCCCAAATGAGTAAATTCATTATAATCAACATCTGCAAGTGTACACTTTGAAGAGTAAAAATGACATAGAAGGTTACCTAATACCAATATAGATACCAATATAGATATTTGTTTTTAGATTCTATGGACGCATAGAGCCGTCTAGTAGACGGAGCTCTAGCCTCTGTGATCGTGTTCAGCACGATCACCTCCGGGAGGTGAAATGGTGATAGTTGATCGCCCACACATGTAGGGCCCATAGCTCGGGGTATGGGTGCCAAATTGCGCCCTGGGCCTGGGACAACAGGTCCTCCCTCAGCGGGATCGGCCATGGAGCTGTATTCCCCAGTTCCATCAGTTCTGGGAACCAGACTTGATACTCCCATAGCGGAGCTATCAGGAGTATCGAGCATTTGCTCTCCCTGACTCGATTGATTACCTGTGGTAACAAGGCGACCGGAGGAAATGCATAAAGAGGGCGCCTGGGCCAGTTTAGGGCCAGCACATCCCTTTTTTTTCAAAAAGAACATTGGGCAGTGAGCGTTGGTTTGCGACGCAAACAGGTCTACCTCTGCTCTGCCGAAAATGTCCCAGATGTTTCGCACCGTCAGGGGGTGTAGGGACCACTCCCCTGGGGAGAGTTTTGCCCTGGATAGCATATCTGGGCCCACGTTCAGGATGCCCGGCACATGCGCCGCTCTCAGCGAGCGCAGATTGTGCTGGCCCCATATGAGGAGGCGTTTTGCTATTGCAAGAAGGCTCCGGGACCTGAGGCCGCCCTGGCGATTTATGTAGGACACCACCGACGTGTTGTCCGTTCTGACTAGAACGTGGTGGTTCCTCAATGTGGGGAGGAAGAACTGAAGGGCATTTTCGACCGCTTACATCTCTAGACAATTTATGTGTAGACGCTTCTCCGCGTCTGACCACAGGCCCATTGAAGGTCTCCCTTCGTATAGGGCACCCCAACATGTGTTGGAAGCATCTGTCGAGACTACTTTGATTCGTGAGGCGATGCCCAGGTTCACGCCAGACTGATACCAGCCGGGTCTCATCCACGGTTTCAGAGCTGCAACGCATATCTGATTCACCGTGATGCGAAGCCGACCAGATGTCCACGCTCGCGCTGGCACCCGCCGTCTCAGCCACAGTTGAAAAGGGCGCATGTGCAGCAGACCCAGCTGCAGAACCGACGAGGCTGAGGCCATGAGACCCATCATCCTCTGAAACACTCTGAGGGGGAGATTCTTCCCTACAGTGAATGTCGCCGCTAGGCGCTGGATCACTTCCACGCGTCCTCGCGTCAAGCGCGCCACCATAGAGCTGGAGTCCAATTCTATCCCCAGAAAAGATATTTTCTGGCTGGGGGATAGAATACTCTTGGCCCAGTTGATTCTGAGACTCAACTGCTCGAGATGGGTCAGCAGTAATGCTTTGTGTCGCACCAATTCCTCTTTTGACTGTGCTATAATTAGCCAGTCGTCCAGATAGTTCAGGACTCTCTCGCCCCTCCGTCTGAGGGGCACGAGCGCCGTGTCCATGCATTTTGTAAATGTACGAGGTGCTAAAGACAGGCCGAAGGGAAGGACGGTGTATTGATAAGCCTGGCCCTCGAAGGCGAATCTCAAGAACGGCCTGTGACGGGCTGCTATTTGGATCTAAAAATAAGCGTCTTTCAGATCCACTGATATAAACCAGTCCCCGGGCGAATTCGAGCGAGGATTTGTCTGGTTGTGATCATTTTGAACGAACGTGTCATCAGCGCTTTGTTCAAGCATCTGAGATCTAGTATAGGGCGGAGAAAAGAAGTAAAGAAATTCCAATGTTCACCCAAAAATGAAAATTAGTTTGCAAGAAGCTTGGAAGAGCCAGGACATTTTTTTAATATTCACAGGCAGGGGTGGGCGCTGTACAGCGGGCACATTTCCTACACTTCAAATATGAACGGCACAAGCCGGTTTGACTGATATGGACCCTGTGGTGGTGTGAGACACTGCATGGGTAGTGCTTGTGTGTAGGGGTGAGCACTGGGAAGTGGGCACTTTTCCTACACTTAGCGGTCGAGCGGCCTGAGCCAGCTTTATTGTATATATTTACAGCTTCCTCGACAGGAGGAACGCAGAGATATCCCCTGTCTTTTTCGCCGTCAACCGCAGAGAGCGTCGAAGAGACAGAGGATCTCAGCCTGGCAGAATACGGGGCTCCCCACGACCTGGAGAGCTCATCGTGCAGCTCGGGGAGGAAGGGAGCGGGCCTCGAGACAGGTGCAGGATGGCGTCCAGGCAGAAAACAGCTATCCAACCTGTTAGGCGCGGGCTCCTTGGGCAAAGACCAGTCAAAGCCGAGGTCCTCTACGGCCTTTGTGAGGAGGCGGAGAAGCTTAGCGTCGACGGTAGCCCTCACGCTGGATGCCTGAGTCGACGGGGCGGGGTCAGGGATGGATCCCGACCAGTCCTCGCTCCCGGACACCAGGATCGAGCAGCTGTCATCCTCCACGACATCCCGCTCCATCTCTTGGGCCGCCGCGGCAGCGGGGCATTGGCCATCGAGGAATGAGACGGGGGGACTCCGAGAAAGAGGCTTGCGGGGATACCGCCGGCGAGTGCTCTTTCACAGAGACTTCTGGTGGCCTTTGTGTGCGGCGCTTTTTACGGCGCGGCCCAGCAGGAGGCGTAGATACAGCGGACTTGATGGCGAACAAAGCCTGTCGAGCCCGCAGGGTAGAGAGAGGCAAAGACTCGCATTCAAGGCAGCCGCCGTTGGCGAGCGCGTGGTCCGCGTGTTCTTTTCCCAGGCAGGAAGTGCACAACTCGTGATGGTCCCGTCGCTGAGAACGGCTCAGCACGAGCAGCAGGACATGATGGGCATTGAGAAATGCCTAGCTCTTTTAGTGAGAGAACTTGTGTGTCGCAGCGGCGAACACACAAGGAGCAGTGAAAGGATATGAGCGCCGGATGGCGCAGCAGGTACGGCGAGCGAAGGCGGCGAATATATAGCCGGTGTCCTTGACTCGAGCTCGTCCCGCTGAGATGCTCTCTCGTAGATCCAGCGAAGTCCTTCGCTGAAAGGAGACGAAATCACTGGGGCAACCTGGGCGGGGTTTTTTATAGGCTGAAGGCACACCCCTTTTGGCGGGCCATGACGACAGCGTGGGAAGGCTTCCCATTGGCGCTGGAGTCATGCCAAGACGCACTGATAGGTTGCAGCAGTTGCCGCAGAGCAGCCAATAGGCGCGCGAGCTGTTTCGCCAATGTCTGCCTGCTGCAGCAAATGCGTTTTACATTCTAAAAATTAAGGATAATTTTTTGCTTCAGTATTCTCGAGAAAAGGAGTTTTCCCGTAGCGTAAGCTAAACTTACGCAACACGAGAGTACTCTCGTAAGAGAACTGCTATTATTTTGGTGCTTGTTACTGCTTTGTCATAAACCTGGAATCTACTGAGCTAACAAGAATAAGGATGCAAATATAAATTGCAGACCACCTGCTCCATCAACCGATCAGGCAGATGTGGCAATATGCCATCATTCAGGTTTTTATTTTTATTTTTTATTACATAGCTACATCAAATCTTTGTAGAGGAAACACTGACTGTTCATGACACAGTTATAATGGCCTCATGACAGCCAATGTCAAAACCAATCACCTTACAGTTTAATGAAATGTAAACCCATAAAGCTAAGTGGTTTGATAATTCATCTGCTATGTCATGTTTATGACATATTTATGACAATTTATGTTGTTTTGGTAATGTCAAGTTGTCATGACAAAGACACTGACAGGTTATGATGTATTGGTTTATGTCAAGTTGTCATAACAAAGACATCTCAAACAATGTCATATTTGCATTAAAAATGTCATAATTGAGCGAATGACACTTAATGACATTTGTCATAAACATGCATAAGACCTCCTTCATTATTATGACACCTGCCATGTCATGATTATGAAGGTGTCATGTCAGTCTTATGCACACCCCTTCAAGTAAAGTGTTACCCAATTAAGTATTCAAAGTATACTTGGCTTGTAGTTGTGTTAACTCTTTTGATCGAGTAGCCTATTAAATATACTTTTTTTTTTACATCGTTTTTCATATATAGTCTTATGAAAATAACATTGTTTGAAAATATTGATTAGAATATTGAAAAATTTCCAGCTATAAAATCATTTTCCAGCTATCCATGTTTTCACTGTTACATGGTAGGGGCTGCTATATGACACATCTTCTAGTACAGAATCTCCGGATCAAAACACAGGAGAAGAAAAAGCTGAAACAAGTGATAGAAGATTGCTCACTCAAATGTAAAATAATGTGATCATCAAACATTAAACAGCGTTTAAATCAAAACTGCTTAATGTTACCAAATGAAATTAAGCATAACCCATGAAGAGAAAACGACTGTGAAGCTTTGGGAGTGTCGGACTCGATCTACTCCTGTGTTTTGATCATCGTTCTGAATCTGATCAAGGCTTTGACAAAAATGTGATTTTCTCAACTTTTTTGTTTAAAATGTTGCATTTCTTTATGAAACTTACCGACATTCAAGTGTTGATTAAAAAAAGATGCATGAAGCTAATAAAATGATTTTAAAATTAAAGTAGCCTACAGTTAAAGGTATTTTTCAAGTATAAAAAATAATATCTACATTTTAACAGTAGTATACGTATACTGCAAGTGCAAAAATAGTATAATAGTATAATGTTATGTTCACTTAAAAAAAACTTACAAGTATACTTGCAAAAGTACCAGAGAAAAAGTCTCAGCTGTGCTCAGATTTGTAAACCATACAGTTGCTTTGGTTTTTCAATCCGTACCCGTTTCGCCCCGTGGCTCAAAAGGGACACAACAAAAATAGGGACACACCAGAAAGCCAAAATAGAATGCAAAATTTATTAACAAAATAAAACTATACAGAAAAAAAAACTATGTACAGGTAACAGTGAACAAATTCATAATCCGTGCACGCTTTCGCAATCGTCGTTTTGTAAATCGTTCTTTTGCAATAGTTGTTTGTAATATTCAGTTCCTGTGAAAAATTGTGAAATAGGCTACTGTTCCAATAGGTGAAGTTACACAACAATATGCTGATTGATTACATAACAATATTTGGATGTAATATTCAGTTCCAGTGAAAATCTGTTCCAGTTAATGGGAGTATACACAGGTGATGTGTAATATTCAGTAGCCTACCAGTAAACTCCACCCGCTGGAACAGTTTCTTACAGTAACTAAATATCACACAACATTACCTGTTCAGTTTTGCTAACTGTAGCCTACTCACAGATTTGTGGCCTATACCTTATTTTAGAAATCTGTTATTCTGTATATTGATTTGTTGTGTATTGTTAAGATGAATACAACTGTCTTTACTGAATTTTTCTTTGATTTGGCGATGGGGTGTGTAATGTAGGCCTATAGATGACATGAAATCGCATGTGGTTGAACTGAAACACCCCCCCCCCCACCCCCCCCCCAGGTCTCCCGTATTTTGGTACCCAAATGTTGACAGGTATGGGTGAGGGACGCTCCAAGACCATGATATATTGGTCAGGCTGGTCCTGCCAGTCCAGCAGCTCAATGATCTCTGAAACTTTGGGGCCCCTATTAGCAAGGTTTAATAGGCCGACCTCTAATGGGAAGGGTGTGGGATGACCAGGCTGGATGAAAGATCATTATTACATGAAGGTGTTGTCATTGTTTACATAGTTTAATTTGAAAACAACATAGTGAGTGTAGCCTACTTACAATGTAGATGTACTTAAGGTTCTGCGGCTTTCTGGTAATTTTCACCGCCACCCAGGGACGTGCACAGGCATTTTAAGGGGCAGTTGCTCTGACCTGACCTGGCGTTCGTGACTCGACTAGTCGAGACTGTTTTCCAAGATGACGCCTGTCTGTAAACGTGTAATGTACTGTCTTTATAAAGTATCTTCTTATTAAACTGTCTGTACACTTACAAAGTTCTCAATGCTTCGGTTTGCATGTAGGGACCCTCATTATGCTACCGTGTTAGTGTGAGGCTATTTTGAGCCTTGTTAGTGGTATTAACTAGCGATTTACTTTTACTTACTCTGTGCCCCATATACTAGTGTTATGAGCTAATCTGTTTTTAAACATAAAACTCTATACATTCGATTATCATGAAAACACATCGCAGGGAACGATCGACTCGGTAACTATGTGTTAATTACCCCTAGGTTCATTTTTCACTGGATTTGTCCTTTAAATTTCGGGAAAAAATACAATCCTTTTTTAACCTTTTGGCTTCCCGTACATTCAGTTGTGCTTCTTGCTCGTATTCAGTTCTGATGGTACGTATGGTAACTGGGCAACTACGCATTGCGTAAAGGGAACAGGAATTCCGGTAGGGAACAGAATCGACTGCTACACCGGTCGCGTGCAGCTACGTAAACAGAGTTTGCCCTTCCCCTACTGACTTTCACTTTCGGTGCCCGAATGTAAATGAATGAGGCTTTGCGATTTTTGTAAAAAAAAATTTATTATCTAGGCCTACGTGAAATTCTGCATCCATTGTACGATTTATTTATTTATTTATTTTCCCCCTCGGAAGGGCAACGTGAGTCGAGAAGGGCATATGGGCAGTTGCCCGGGCAACCTGAGCAACCCCCCTGTGCACGTCCCTGCCGCCACCTGATCAACCAAAAAAAAAAAAAAAAACATTGTTACATTTCTAACATGTCAAATGCAGTAAATATAGTGGAAAAATATACACAAAAAGACTTGAAATGGATGTAGTGAGACAAAATAATTTGCTGGCTAAATATTGTAAGAAACTGACGATACCTCAAGGCCATCCTCCAAGCGTTTCCCTTCATAAACAGAGCCGAATGATCCCTGACCGAGCATTCTGCCCATTTCATACCGGCTCAAAATGTTGTCTGCAAAAAGATGATTCATTTTAGTTGCATGGAAAGCAGTGAGTTTAATGCTTGAGGTCATGGCCGTGAACTCACCCTCAGTTGTCTCGCCCACAACTGAAGCTGGAGGGGTTTGAACCTGCTGATCTTCAAGACCACCGGATAGAGCAAGGAATATCAAAAAAATATTAAACACTGCATAGTCATATTATGGTGATTCTTCAGTTACTACATGAATTTTTAAAAAAAGAAAAAAAAAGAAAAAAAAAGTTCTGTTTAAATATTTAAGATGTCCTGGAAAAATCATAACTTTGATCGAACTTTGGGATTTTGATATAGGTGTGAATTTGTAACATATGGTAATTAATGGCACTTCATCCAAGGGAACAGAAAAATTCCCTTCATTAATTAAGTTCCCATGATTGACACGTTTCCATTAATGGATACTCATATCTAGCTGAAAATGGTGTAGACTTTTTGATGTACAGAGCACTAATAAACAGAGCATTTACACATTGTCAACTGGTCATTGGATTTACCCTCAGCGTGTCTCTCACTAATGGATGCAGTGGTCTGATCCTCCACTTTCTGACCCTGACCTGAGCCACTGCTGTGAAGAGAGAGATGCTCTCCAGAACTCCGGTGAAGAGTGAGCAGATCTACAGAACTACTCTTCTTCCTCTGACTCTCCTGACTATCACTTTCCTCACTAATAGGCTGATGATACACATAGAGCACATAGAAGAGATTTGACCTGATTTCTTCCCATATTACAATAAACAAAGAACATTTAAAACAAATGCACTTCGTCCGTGTTGAATGACGTCACTGAACTATTGAAGTTGTCCTTGATGCTGGAGTGAGCACATGTCCTGGATGCTTCGAAGCCTCCTTCCCTGGGCCTGTTGAGGCCATGCTGGAACACACGGCATCCTTAAGGCAAGAGTTGTCCGTTTCCTTCTTGGTTGGATTTGAGAAAGGCAGTCTGACTCGGCCTGCAGGGCCCAGTGGGGGGGAAAGGCCCCCCCCCCATTTTGGTAAACCATAGTATGCAACAAAGTCTGAAAATCATGAGGTGGGAAGATTAGATACATGTCTACACATTTCTCAAGAGTCCCGTTTTGGTTGTATAATCAAATATATATCAAAGTATATACATAATGGTACACAAGCCAGTAAATCATTCACACAGTTTCTGGGATGCATGTTCATTTATAGATCCGTTTGTCTAAGATTAAATGAACGCAGGAGAGTTTGTTCTGATATCTGTGGCAGAGTTAGTTACTTGTTAGCATTCCTAAGAGTCATAAAAAACATCCTATCTGATCGCGGCCACGGCAACCAGGCCCCTTTCACCTGCCTGGGGGGGGGGTTGGGACCACAGCTCTCAGATGGAAGTTTTTTAAAGATTTGTTCGTGCATATGCCAAATAATTGTGTCTGATTTGTCTCAGTCGCTACAGATTCCCCCCTTTCGGTCGTTGTTGTCCCTCTCAAGGACAACCACGAATGACGTTGAAAGTGCAGAAAGATCAGACACACCTCTGTCATACAAGGCTGGAAGGCCACGGTGGCCTCTGGTTGCTGGTGTTTCCTGGAGCGGTGGTCGTTCCATCAGGTGATGTAGACAGTAGCCAAGTGTTGATGCAGCAGGTGTCGAGGCAGCAGGTGCCTTGACAGGGTGTCACCTGTCATTCTGAAGTCAATTAGTTTCGGGGCAGGTGTTTACTTGTCGTTGCAGGAAGTGGTTAGGGCTCTATGTAGCATAGAAGGTAGTTGTTAACCTCTCAGTCACGAGAAGTCTGAAGGATTGAAGTGTTGCTCCGTCCTTATGGCGGTGCTGATGTGAGCTTGCCTAAGCTGGGGTAGGCAAGGAGTCGGATGCTTGTACTTTACAGGACTCCTCGGGTGAGTCCTGTTCAGGGAGCTGGTTTGCGTGTGTCAGCAGCTTCCGTAGCTCTGAGTCAGGTGTATCCAGCTGTCCTTGTGGAGCCTCCGACTGACACCTGTGTGAATTGTGTGGAGAAGGATGTTGTCGTTGACAGCCGTTGGTCATCCTGTGGTGTTTGCAGGTTGAGGGTGCTGTCCTCCATGGCTTCTCCAAGGGGCTTGGCTGGTACCTGGGTTGTTGCCATGGTGACAGTTCTGTGCGGGGCATGCTCAGTCCAGCTGCGCTGAATCTGGTTTGAAACTAAGTCTCTAGCTGGTATGTGAGGCTTTGAGCACAGGTCCGCTCCTTGTGGGACGCTGTGATCTTTATGTGGAGTTGTTTACCTTCTGTTCCACACCCATAAGGTGTGTAAGGAGATGATACTCTTGCTCAGCTCGGTGTGGCTGTAACTCTGGCTTGGGTCATGGGTCATTGGTCCTCTCCTCTCATGGTGCAGTTACGTTTGGCTCTGGTGCCGTAGGATGTCTGTAGTCATGGGTGGAACAGTGTTCCTCATGATGGCTTGTCAGTCCTTTTGGTCTCCTGTCTGGTTAAGGTCAGGTTAAGCAGAGGGTCTACGACATTTTTAGCACACAAGGGGTGAGATTCTAATGCATGACCCTAAAGAGTTCAGAGCTAAGGTTTAAAAAGTTAGCTAGGTATGTAGCATAAAGCTAGGTGTTCATGTGTAGCTTGTCAAGTGTGTCTTGTTTCCTTATCATCTTAGCTGTGGGTGTTAGTAGGCTAAGACTTGTGTGGTTCCGAGGATATTTTCTGAAAAGGGCATAAGCCGAGAGGAAATAAATGAATTAAGATGGTTCTTATGGCTAAATTATTTCTCTGGACTTAACTGGTGATTCACAACGGGCTTGACGAAGTGAAGGATAGGAGGAAAAGGACAGTTTTCCTATTCAGATTATGCTTATTATCAATCCTCAGGACTATAGTTATGCCCTAGTAATCGTTGAGATTACTTGTTTTGCAGGGTCATAAAAATGAGTGCCCTTGTTGAAAATAAACAAAACCACAAATAAAGGTGTCTCTGGTTCCTTTCTGGGCCCTATGGGAACTGGAACCACATTAGAACAAGAGGGGAAATCTAAATAAATCAAATAAATGAAAGAATAGACAAGTGAATAGCTGACGGCTATTATTATCAAAGTAAAATAAAATAAAAAGGGCTTAAGTAAGTGATCAAACAGTAGGAATGACCTGAAATTGGGAATAATCAATAGCACGAGTGGCTAAACTTTTGATGTGCTTGGACCAGACTCCATAGTGGGTCACAGCTGCTGTGTGTTCAAGACACACGATCCCTGTGTGTGTGTCCTTACAAAAGTTTAGTCAACATGCTGATGAAAATTCTCATTACTATAAGAATTCTTCTCTAGCTACACAGTTTACATGTAATTAAATTTAGATTTAATTTACAAGGTAACTGCAAATTTAGCCGACAGCAAGGACTACTCCTAAACTAGTGGCGGTAGAATTCAGCTGGGAAGAATTGAAAGTAAGGAAAGAGAAAGTGAAAAATCAGAACCCTAACTGGGGTTAAAGGAAAGGTATTTTAGATCACTTTGCACTGTGCACAGCACAAGCTGTAGATAAAGGCTTCGAGTAAACGATGCTAAACGCTAACTGTAGAAGTTATTATTTAGCTTAGCCTAAGCTGAACGGATGCTAGGTTAGGTTAGCTTAGCCATCTAGACTGGTTTGTTTACAATATGATGTCACAAGTTGGCACTTCCTGTGACAAGTCGTTGTCATGGGAACCAGTGCATGTCAGAGCAATTCAACAGTCTATGAAGAATGTCTGCACATTTTAAATGAGTGTTTAAACGAGTTCAGTCTATGAAGAATGTCTGCACATTTTAAATGAATGTTTAAACGAGTTAAAATATGGTGCCTATACTTTGAGTCTACCCAAAACTTGATGTTACATTCAGTAAAATGCAACTGTGGTTTTGCATTTGCCAGTTTTACTCGAGTAACTTTTTCCTTTACTTTAAACAACTCCTTCTACTTGTTTAAAAGGTAAGGAAATAGATTTGCTGTAAGTCGAAGCTTGTCTAAGCGTACAAGGTTACGTCCATCTCATGCATAAATATTGACTTTTCAGCGAGTGAAACAATTTTGATCACTAGGTAGCTCTGCTTGTAGATGCAGCCAAAATTTAGATGAATTACATCAATCTAACAATAATTTGTAAGGCCTTTACATTGCAGAAAGGGGAGCATCACCCAAGTCTACGTGTATTGTATATAACACTGTACTGAGATTTCTTTGTCAGAAACAGATTAAACAATACTGCAATTTGGATTCCTCCAGTCAAAGCAGATTAATAAATGCCGGTACAGCATGCCGCTGAGTTGAGCTTCTTTGTCAAACAGACTTACGCTTTAATGCTGAAATTACCGATACTAGCTAAAAACCTACGACTTTTTCACTTTTAGAAGATATGTAAATTCCAGCTATCGTTTTATCTGCATTTAAACAAGCCAGTAACCAGTGATCAAAATGCGTGTCGCATGTTGCGTCCTATTTGGATTGGAATGCACACTTTAGGATAAAAGTAGTTAAACGAAGGGCCGCTAGGTTATGTTAGTTTACGCAGCTCAGGTGGTTTGCTTACTATCTGGCGTCAGGGTGACGCATGCCCTATTTAAAGTTAGTATGTCATGTGACAAGTCATTGTCATAGAAACGAATATGCAGCAGTGCCAATTTCAACCAGAAGGTGGCAAATGTCTGTATGGTTCGAAGCAGTGCATAGTCTGTTGGCACGTGGGGCTTACATATGCATTCAAGATTTTCTTTACGTCAGTAAAATTCAAATTTTACTAATGCAGCTTCCTGCTTCTTTTGAGCACACATTTTCATCTACTTTAAAAGTTCTATGTCCTATGCTGACTATGAACTTTGTAGCAGCGGCTTGCCTTATGGTCGTGCTGTGTGCCTTCTGATCTTTGCAGTTCAGAGTCAATGGGGTTTGGGAACCCTTTCTGAGGAGGCCTCGTGTGTTAAAGGCATTCTGCATCAAGTCACGCATTGTTGAGTGGGCACTGCGTGGAGCGGCCAGAAATGGTGACTAACTGGTTTTGGAGGAAATGGTTCTTGGAGCTGGTGTTTTCCTCTGTCACAGGTTCATTGCAAGCTCCAAGGTAAGCTCGTTCGGAGTCTGTGGTAGTAGCACAGGCACTTTTAGGTCTGTTTGGTGTCTGGGCAGTGCCCAGTCTGCATTCGGACTCTTAAGCCCCGTTCACACCGCCAGCGACATGCAGCGACAAAGCGACATGATCCCATTCATTTCAATGGAGCGCTGGCGACTTCCGGCGACACGAGCGACAGTGACCGTTGGCGACAGAATGTGGGCGTGTCAAGCGACACGAGACGCGCGACAAAAGTTCAGAAATTTCAACTTTATGCAAATGAGAAGCGATTTTCGCGAGCGACAACCAATAGGAAAGAAGGCTTTCAGTGGAGCTCAGCTCACATCACCGTCTCGAGTGCAGGCAAGACAGTTCGAGGGCGATTTCACTGTTTTACATGATTTGGTTGTAACCACATACATGGATATAATAAAATGATGCATGGAAAAGAAACTGTCGACAGTCTCAGTGAGTTTAATACACACATTTAGTACGAGTGTTGTAATTTTATGATGCAAGTTTAGCACTGCTGCAGTTCATTTTACAGTTTCCCCTGCATTATCTTGACTATTAGAGACAAGAAAATTGATTATTTGTCAAATTCGAATGGCGTTTTAGTAATTTATGACAGTATGAGTTATTCTGTTGATTGATCGATCGTTAATCCAGTAGGCTAAATGATTTAATCCACTGAACAATGCTGTGGTAATATAAAAACACTCTCCCAACAGCATACTGTTTCATTTGAGCCTAACTCCTAGTCAAATTAAAATGATATAATTGTATATATCACTTATGATGGTATTTTGTATAGATATGGCCAGACGTGCAGTCTACCAATAACATCAGAGCGACAGCACTACGAACGCCCACAAGCGACTTCACAGTACAGAGACTAGCGACATACAGCGACAAAGTCGCTGGCGGTGTGAACGGGGCTTAAAGTCTGAGAATCCTGTTATGATGGCTTGTTCCAGCTGCTGGTAGTTAGACTGGATGTTTTCAGAAAGTGTTGCACCTCTGGGCTGGATGTGATCCAGATCAGATAGAGTCTATCTTGATGGTGCACACTCATCAAAGACTGCAGGTGAAAGTCAATGTATCGCAGGTAGGCGTGGACGTCGGGGTCTCCTGCAGGCTCTGGTGTAAAGGCAGGGATGTTACTGACCATTCGCTGGAGATCTTTTAGTATCTCTTCATGTGTCGTTTCTGGGTTTGTCTGAATTAAACCTTTTCCTCTGCGCCTGCAGAGGCTCTCAGGACACTGGCGGGTGACTGTCAAGCCGAGGGTTTGACTCCTCCACCCTTGGTGCAGGGCTGGGGGAGCTTACGCGGCTGATGTGAAGTTTAGCAGGATACATCTTTCTTGTGGGGTCCGTTTGCAGGTGGTTGGACTGTTTCAGTTCTGTTCAGGACCACATTGCGTTTGCCTATAATGTTGCAGCATTGCTGAGTCAGTGTTTGGACTTCAGCTCTGGCTGGACACTGATGGCTTTGGTGTCTCTCTTTGAGCTCAGCCAGTTCTTTAAGTTCATTTACCTCCTGTTTGAGGCCTTCGGGAGCGTGGCCAAGGAGAAGATGATGCTGGTCAGCTATTGGTGGCTCAGGCTGGGTGTCAGACGTCCGCTTCCGTTGTTGTCTAACGGTTCCCTTCTCTGCCTTGGCAGGTTGTTGTCTGCTTCAGGCTGAAGGATGGCGAGAACGTTGCTCTGCCGGTTTCCAGGTGGTTCTGGTGGGTGGCAGGGCTGGATGTCTGAGGTCTACTGGCATACTTGTGGGAACACAAGAGAGGAGTGGCAAAGGCAAATGCAAGTCTCTACAGAGGTGGTAAGCTCTGTGGGAGAACAGCTATGGGGCTATTAATTTAGTGTTGGTGAGCACACAACCCAAGGGATTTGAGTATCTAAGTTGACGTGCTTTAAGCAGCATCGACTGATGACTGGACTTTTACATGTCATAAACTATTACTCAAAACTGATGGTTCTTTTCACGTTATACTACGAGAGTAGAAAATAGAGAAAAACCAAAATAGAAACAATAGAAATCGGAAAGGAAAGGGAAGGAAGGAGTGTTTTACCTATTTAAGTTTAGCTAGGAGACATAGGTAAACAGGTGTCACGTATGGGTTAAGCTGCTGTTAGACGAAGCTAGCAGGGACACATCAAACATCAAGGTCAAAAGAAGAAGAAACAGCGGGAAGTGTCTCCCGTTCTGTCTGGGGCCTACTGTGCGTTTACGTTAACCGTACTTCATGTACTTAGCTTGGTGCTAAGGAGTGAGGAGGGGTAACGCACAGACAGGGGTTAGGATTCTAATGACCAGGGTAGTTACGGAAATAACAGTTGTTAGAACTACTGTAATCCTATAGAGAGAGGGAAGATGTTGATAGTCAATATCTAAGATAGGGTATAAGTAAAGGTAAAATGTCCTTATAGCTCGAAACTAAAGGAAAGGGGACGCATTGATTTTGTTAAATTTCAAATTTAGTTAAACTTCATTTAGCTGAATATGGAAATTCAGGCTGAAACAAAGTAAGTAAATAAATTGAAATAAAATCAAAGGGAAAAATAAACAGGGAGTGTCCTCATAGCCCTGCTAAATAAAAAGGGAAATTGAATAAGCAAATTGATTTAATTAAATTCCGAATTTAATTAAATTCAACTTAACTGAATAGGAATATTCAGGCTCAACAGGTGTGAATACACAAAATAAAATAGGGGTAGACTTACAGTGCAATGCATAAGTGAATACACCCATGCTAAAGTTGACTAAAAAGAGGAATAAAAAATCATATTTTGGAAATTGAACTTAATGCCTTAATTTAAAAAATTAGGAAAAATCCAACCTTTAAGGACACCAATTTTCTTTGTGAATGAATAATGTATCGTAAATAAATAAATGTTCTTCCTTAAAATACATGGTGCATAAGTGAGTACACCCCTATGTTAAATTCCCATAGAGGCAGGCAGATTTTTATTTTTAAGTATTTTTTTTTTTTTTTTTTAGGATACTATGCATCCTGATAAAGTTCCCTTGGCCTTTGGAATTAAAATAGCCCCACATCATCACATAGCCTTCACCATACCCACCATGTCCTTAAAGGTTGGATTTTTCCTATTTTTTTAAATTAAGGCATTAAGTTCAATTTCCAAAATATGATTTTTTATTCCTCTTTTTAGTCAACTTTAGCATGGGTGTATTCACTTATGCATTGCACTGTAAGTCGCAATAAATGAAACACAAAATAAAAACCAAGGTAGCCTATCTAAGTGAAACCAAAAAGGGAGGGGGTCGAGAGAGAACGAGAGTTACGTATGTAACTGCGGTTCTATGAGTTCTGGATGACCGCCAGAGGCAGTGCTTCACACTGGATACTATCTCTCGTTGCAAATGCATAGGTCGAGTCTAATACAAACAATGTCCCTCGTGACCAGGATGACTCGGGGTGCTCCCCTATTTAACCCCGTGACTTCCTGCAGACTGTCCCTACGGAATCTTCTCGCCTGACTCCGAGTGACAGAAAGCTCTGGCGGTCATCCAGAACTCATAGAACCGCAGTTACATACGTAACTCTCGTTCTATTTCGTTCTTCCTGACCGCCAGAGGCAGTGCTTCACACTGGATGACTTATACAACAAGGTCACGAGGAGGTCCCACTCACCCTTAAGAGGAAGTTGAGGGTCCCGACAGGACAGCTGTTCCAATATTACCGGAAGCAGCCACATTGACCCTGTAGTATCTGGCAAATGTATTTGTTGATGACCACGTAGCTGCTGCACAGATGTCACTTAGAAGGACCCCTTTTAATGCAGCCCAAGACGTTGATATGCCTCTTGTCGAATGGCATCTCACCCCCAACGGCACTGGATATTTATTAGATGTGTAGGCGTGGGTGATAACCTCAACTACCCAGTGCGACAATCTCTGCTTTGAGAGGGGCTGACCTCTTTTTGGGCCCCCGTGACAGAGAAAAAGTTGGTCTGATTGTCGAAAAACTTCTGTGGCCCTCAGATAGCCCCGGAGAGCTCTTACTGGGCACAGCAGTGTGCTTCCACCTTCTTCCAGCGTGTTTGACATCGGAGGATTAAACACTGCCAGCTCAATAGCCTGGTTTCTAAAAAGGGCAGAAAGCCGCTTGGGGAGAAATGCTGGGTTGGGCCATAACGTCACAACTGAGCCATCTGCGTTCCAACGCATACAGGATGTGTTAACTGATAACGCGTGGAGTTCACTCACCCGCTTAGTCGAAGCAATGGCCAAGAGAAATGCTGCCTTCAATGAGATCCACTTCAGGTCACTCTGCTCTAGAGGTTCAAACGGGGGCAATGTAAGAGACTTTAAGACTAGGCCCAGGTCCCATAAAGAAACCCTAATGGCCTGAGGGGGGCGCAGTCGCTGAGCACCTCTAAGAAACTGAGTAACCAAGGCATGAGAACCCAACTGCTGACCATCTATTCGTACGTGATGTGCTGAAATTGCAGCCACATAAACTCTTAAAGTAGCAGCTGCTCTATTCTTTTCTAATAGTGACTGCAGAAAACGTAAAATCAGAGGAACAGGGCAGTGCTCTGGGACCACTGCTTGCTCCCTACACCAATCAGAGAAAAGCTTCCATCGATAGGCATAAGCACTCCTGGTGGAAGGTGCTCTAGAGTTCAATATGGTGTTCTGGACCCCTTGATCGCAGGCTCCAAAGAGTGGTTCCGGCCCCTCAGAGGCCACACACAGAGCTGCAGGCGGTCTGGATTCGGGTGCCAAATCTGACCCTCCAACTGCTGGAGGAGATCCTTTCTCCTGGGAAGAGTCCAAGGATCCCCGTCTAGGAGCCTGTACATCACTGGAAACCAAGGTCTCCCTGGCCAGTTTGGCGCCACTAGCAGCAGCCTGTGGTGCTCTTGAAGAACCCTGTGAACAGTCACCCCGATCATCGGTATCGGGGGAAAGGCATAAAGTAACCGATCTGGCCAGGCATGGGCTAGAGCGTCCTGCCCCAGCGGACTGGATTCCTCTGCCAGTGAGAACCAGAGACTGCAGTGGGTCGTTGTCGCCGAGGCAAATAGGTCCACTTCTGCCCTGCCAAACCGCTGCCATATCATCTCTACCACTTCTGGGTTGAGCCTCCACTCCGTTGATGGAATTCTGTGGCGCGACAAGAAATCTGGAACCACGTTTGATACCCCTGGAATATGCATTGCTCTGATGCTTGCAAAGCGAGGGAAGGCCCAAGTCAGCAGTTCCTGCGATACTTGAAGGGATTGGCTGGACCTTGTGCCCCCTTGATGGTTGATGTGATAAACCACCGATTTGTTGTCTGACCTGACGAGAATATGCCTGCCCTTCAAAAACGGAGCGAGGTGCTTCAGAGCTCGCAGAACTGCACAAAGTTCCAGGGTATTTATATTCTCGCCCTCTTCCCGAGGACCCCATTGTCCTGTGACTGCTCTGTGTTTCCAGACTGCCCCCCAGCCAGTAAGGGACGCATCGGTCTGGACTATCTCCCTTCGAGAAGGAATCATGCCCAGAACAACCCCCTTGGTCAGATACAATCTGCTCCTCCAAGACTTCAGGGCCAGAAGGCATCGCTGTGTCACCTTGATCAACCTGTTCTTGTGCCAACTGGGGTTCAAGTGGAGACTGTTCACCCATCTTTGAAAGGGGCGTAGTGAAAGGAGGCCCAATGGTATGACTGCCGCTGCTGCCGCCAACATACCTGTGAGCCTGAGGAAGCACCTGAATGGAAGTCTGGCATGCCTCCGAAACCGTTGAAGGAGTAGTAGTATATTGTCCACTCGTTGTTCTGATGGAGTGGCTTTCATTGACTGTGAGTCTAGTGCGAGACCTAGGAACCCCACAGATTGACTTGGAATTAATCGGCTCTTGCTGAAATTCACAGAAAGGCCCAGTCGAGTAATATGTGCGAGCAGCTGTGTGATTTCTAACACTGCCTGCTCCTGAGAGTGGGAGCAAAGGAGCCAGTCGTCCAAGTATGGAAGCACCTGTAGCCCTGTGGCTTGGATTGGAGCCAGTGCGGCCGCCATGCACCTGGTGAAGACTCGTGGCGATAGAGAAAGGCCGAATGGGAGGACACGGAATTGATAGACCTGGTCCTGGAATGCAAATCGGAGGAACGGCCTGTGTTGAGGAGCAATTGGAATATGGAAGTAAGCATCCTTTAGGTCGACCGTAGTAAACCAGTGCTGCTGCTTGACCGCCTGAAGAACATCGGTTATGCGCAACATACGAAATGGCAAGATCTTCAGGAACTTGTTGAGGCCGCGAAGGTCGAGTATGGGCCTTACACCGCCATCCTTCTTTGGAATGAGGAAGTAAATGGAGAAAAACCCACCTAGCCGTTCTGACCAATCTACTGGTTCGATGGCACCTTTCTCTAGGAGTTTTGTTATTTCTTGTTTTAAGGCAAGTGAACTGTTGGGGTCTGAGACTACGGTCATCCTGACCCCTTTGAAAGCGGGCGGCCGTCGTCGGAACTGCAGCTTGTACCCCTGGGTTAGTGTTGCTATAACCCATGGGTCGGAAGTTGTTGTTTCCCAATAACTGAGCTGCTGATAAGAAAACCGTCCGACGGCCGGCCGCTGACCTTCAGGACCTACGTCCATGGCCTCTAGCATCCCTGGTGGGCCGTTGGCCAGGTGCTCTACCCCTAGGAGCCTGAAATACTTGCTGACCCCGAGCCCGGGGCCGCGGAGTAGAATTTTCTACACGTGGTGATCTCGGGGGCTGGCCCCTGTGAAGAGCACCTGGGCGTGTTGAAAACGTAGAGCGTGGCAGTTCATACCCCCTAGAAGGCTGTCGGTAATTTACGTGAGCCTGTGGAACTCTCCTCAGGTCAGCAAACTGCTGCCTGGTCTGATTCACCTGGACACTACGCTCCAGTGTCTCCTGTGCAGCTGGCCCAAAGAGTTGCCCTGGAACTACAGGAAGGTCCCTTAGTGTTCTCCTACATGCCTCAGACAGAGGTGATTGTGCAAGCCAGACTTGGCGGCGTGCTTGTGTAAGCGTTGACATAAGCCTTCCCAGCTCTCTTGTCATGAATGCCACTGCCTGAAGGGAGGCATCACTTAAGTTTTGGTTAAAAGGATCACTCCCTGATGATTGAAGGGACTGAGACAGGGCCAACATGAGATGGGAGAGAGAATTGCCAATGCGACCCATTCGTGCTGCCGTGTTATATGCCTGGATAAGATGATCATCTGTAATCCTGCATTGAGGCCGGGGGCATCGAACATTAGGCCTCAATACCTCCTCTGGGGAAAGAACAAACGAGGCAATAAAAGGATCAACCTTAGGCATCTGACCCAAGCCATAAGTGTCTGCATCCTGCATCGCAGCCAATGCCCTGTTTGCACTAGTGGGGTGCATAAGAGACCTAGGGTTAGCCCAGCATCTTTGCAACTCCTCGATATAATCCTTTGATGGTGGAATTGTAAGAGGAGAGGGATGCGCTGAACCTCTGAAAAAAGCACTAGAAGAGGTTGCCACCGCCGGGGCTGTATCAAGACCCAAGCGAGCCAATGCAGCCTGAAGAGCTTGCTTCACCAGCTCTTGCTCTGACTGTGGACCTTCTGCCGATCCATGACCAGCTTCCTGGGAGCCATCATGGGAGAATTGGGATTGATGATCAGATATAACCTCCACTTCTCCATCAACATCATCATAGAACTGGCTCTGAGAAGCCGCCATTGAAAGGACATCCTCCTCCCCAATGGGTGACTCCTTAGCAGGGCTTTCGACTGAGGATACTAGTCTCTCACTCGGTTGCAACTTCATAAGCAAAGACTTGATCTGAGCAAACTCAGCCGTCAGCACATCCACCTTCTTCCCTAAAGGGTCTTCCTTGGGTCTTTTACCAGCGGAAGCACTGGTTGATTCAGTATTTTTACGCTTACTTGTTGTTTTACGTGGTGGAGGTGGTGGTAGCGACTCCCCCAAAAGCCCTTCCACCATGGTTACCCTCGAAGTCCTCCTCTCCCAAGACATGACGCTACAGTTCATGCAAGCGTCTTCTGTAAGGCCCTGTTTAAGGTGTTCTAGGCCTAAACAGGAAGGGCAGCAGTCATGCCCATCATCCGCCTGGAGAACAGCCATGCACAATGTGCAAGTATGAGGTAACTTTTCCATTCTGGTTCCGGAAGATATTTAGTAGGTCGAGCGGAATCACTCTGACTGTCACTGCCCAAGCAAGCCTTGCCAGAAAACTTACTATAGAGAATTAATTTCTATACAATATATTATACACACACCATTGAAGTGTACATGTAATATACTATAACCATCCTATATTATAATTAATGTGTGTATAGTGTTATTATTTATATGCATATACACGAGGCCCAAGCTTCTAAAAGTATTTTTTTTTTTTTTACAACTGCTAGCTCATTCAATGACACAGTAGATGAGTATTGTACCTATTAGTCTAGATACCAATCGCTATACAGAGCGCACACACTCCGAGCGTGGTCTTAACTAACTTAACTTACAGCTGCAAGTTATTATGGTCTTTTCAACGAGCGAAAACACTCTGTCTAGCGACCAACACAATGCCAGGAAAACGAGAACGAACCCCAGCATAAATGTAAACAAACTCACCTGCTTTATTATCAAATGCAATCCCAACGAATCCGTTGCAGCCTCTGGAGGACGCGCAATCGCGAGACACCAACAGTGCTTTCTGTTGCGAGGCTGTGAAGAACGGAGTCCAGTTCTTTTTTTTACATAACCTACGACCTGCATACATGCACGCGAGAAGATTATAGGGACAGTCTGCAGGAAGTCACGGGGTTAAATAGGGGAGCACCCCGAGTCATCCTGGTCACGAGGGACATTGTTTGTATTAGACTCGACCTATGCATTTGCAACGAGAGATAGTATCCAGTGTGAAGCACTGCCTCTGGCGGTCAGGAAGAACGAAATAGAAAGAGAGAGACAGAGAGAGAGAGAGAGGACGGAGTAGTTTAAACCGCCTCTTAGACATGCTCCATGAAGCTCTGAAACCAGTGTAAATCATTTGTCTCAAATCAGTGATTCTGATCATGTATCAGACTGCTAAAGTCACGGGATTTCAGTAAACGGGCTTTGTTGCGCGTCAGAGCTGTTTCGAAATCATTCTAAATTTCAATGGTTCAATTTTGTATCACTTTACAGATTTGTACACATTTAATGACGCGTTTGATAAAGGAAGAGGCAAATTTAATAGTCTCTTATTGGTCTGATTGACCAAGCATTCATAACATGAGCCCTACAGTTTACTAAGTTATTGTGCCTTGAAAGACACCTCATAGTATTAGATAGTTTGTGCGTTGCTATAACATGCTTACACCTTTGATCAAACCTTTGCGATTGGTTAAAGGTGTTTCATTGAGCTGAGTTCTCTACACTTACACTGTTCTGACCAGCAGGGGTCGCCAACGAGGGCGCTTCAAAACAAAGAATCATTTGTGATTCCGCCACGCAATTGACTCCTTTGATTCAAAGCCTTGAGGAGCTGGCTTTCGCTACACGCATTCACTTGTTTACACAAGGGTCTGTGAGATTGGTGCTGTTCTCAGGTAAACCGAAGTGTCTGCTCACACTTCAGACCCACTGCCAACCAGCAACACAAATCGACCGGAGCAGCGCTCGCGTTGTGCTGAAAGTTTGCACTGAGTCTAGTTTAGACACATGACGTTGCATGTAAGTGATTCTTTCACAAATCAAACAGCACCGTTCTTTCACAGACAATGGCAAATCACTAGTTAGCTAGGCTAGAATTTATACCACTAATTCAACGCGATAGTTTCATATGAGCGGTTTAGCAGTTTAATATGAATACAATGACGTAACGAATAATAATAAGGCCTTAAAGAGCATCTTGCAGGTTAGAAGACCCAACAAGTCAATGTATAGAAAAATAATGTAGGAACTAGATTTTCTTTAAAAAAAATTATAAATGTGCTACAGTGGCTTCTGGAGTCGTTTTTGTGAGAAAATTTTACTTCCGCATCTGAAAATGGGCGTGACGTAGCACGAGGGAGAGCGGTCGATTCAAACAACAGGGAAAAGTGGCAGAACGCTGCTCTCTAAGGCAGAGGGTCTGTCTCGTTTGGCCTATGCAGCTCAGTCTCTGTTTGTGGACAAGCCCACTTCTAAATTAATTAATGAGGTCTTAATAAAATTCTTATGGAAAAATAAGTCCCATTATATGAGAAAATCAGTCATATTAAATTCTTATAATAATGGTGGTCTGAATTTTATTGATTTTGACTCCCTCAATAATACATTTAAAATTAATTGGCTGAATCAGTACCTAACCAAACCATCTTCTATTTGGAATGTTTTTCCTCAACTGGTTTTTTCACGACTTGGTGGCATTAATTTTCTCTTAATGTGTAATTATGATATATCCAAACTCCCTATCAAACTCTCCAACTTTCATCGTCAGGTTCTCTTAGCATGGGCTTTAATTTATAAACATAATTTTTCACCACAGAGATGTTTTATTTGGAACAATAAGAACATTTTATTCAAGAATAAATCTCTTTTTTATGATAATTGGTTCTGTAATGGTTTATTTCTGGTGGAGCAGTTGTTTAATAAGCAAGGTCTTTTGTTCAGATACTCTGAATTTCTTTCCGAATACCAATTACCAATAACCCCAAAAGAATTTGCCACAGTAATGGGAGCTATTCCTTCTGGTTTATGTATGCTTTTTAAAAACTGTAATTACGTTTCCCCAGTATCTACTGCATCCTTTCCCAAACCTTGTGATACCCCTGTTGGTCAAATCTGTTTCTCTGAGTCGAAAGCTAAAAACTATAAAATAAGATCTCTATTTCTTAAGAATTTGATTTCTGCTCCACCTGTTATTTCCTTTTGGAATAATTTGTTTGTTAACCTTAATTGGAAAAAAATCTGGTCTTTACAACAGAAATTCTTTCTTACAAATAAAGTGAAGGAAATTTCCTTTAAGCTCATACACAGGTTCTATCCTGTTAAGAAATTTTTACAAAGATTTAAATCTGACATTGAGCTAACATGCTCTTTTTGTTTGAATTCTGATGAAACAGTGGTTCACTTATTTTGGTCATGTCACTATACTCAGAAGTTCTGGAATGATATTGGTATATTTGTTAAATGTAAAATTTTGCCAGGCTTCTCAATACATATGAGGAACATTGTATTTGGTTATTTTGACTCAGACCCCACAAACGAAAATATCTGTTTTGTTATTAATTTAATTTTTTTCCTGAGCAAATTTTACATTCACAAATGCAAATTTATAAACTGTAAGCCTGTCTTCTCTGTCTTCTTAAAAGAGATGGAAAATTATTTAAATATGATTTCAGTATCTACTAATAAGAAAGCTATAAGGACTGTTAGGATTTGCACTACCTTTGATCTCTTCATGTGAACATTTTATGTGATGTAATGGCCCTCTTCTTCTTTTTTTTCTTCTTTTTTTTGTGGTTGTCTCATTTATTATTGTTGTGATTGATATTATGTGATGTATACTTTCTCTTTGTATGTTCCAGTTATCAGCAATAAAAAAATAAATAAAATAAAAACAACAGGGAAAAGTGGATCGCAATCATCGCAATGACATTTCGGACGCTGAGGAAATTGTTGACGGACCACAGCCATACATTTATGAGCCTGCTAGGCTGCCAAGAGAGCAGGGACAGGCCAGGGTTAATGTTAGACAGAACATATTGGAACTTACAATAACAGAAACTAAGCTTTGATCAGGCGTTTGTCATGCTCATTAATATCCGCCCAGACTAACGTTACGTGATATAACTTAGCGGTTTCTCATCGAGAGACAGAGAGATATTTATTCCTGATACATTTTTTGTTCCATAGGTGCTTGTGTGGGAAATGCGAGGCAATGTTTACAGCTGAGGAAAGTCAGTGTTGCAGGGAGGTGGATGCATACTGGGCCTTAGTGGAAAATGCCAAACTTCCATGGTTGCAGTTAGTGTTACTACAGTAAAGCCATGGTGAATGTTGCTGATCTGTGGACACTGGATAGTTCGTTCATTCATTGCATGTTCATGTTTATTCCTGGTTTCCACGTCAGCGCTGTTTGATCCGTTAATAACGGAGAAATGTGAATATTTCTCACTAGATCTCGCAGCAATGTTATTACTAATGTGGCGAATTCAAATGCTTTATTTACTGGATCTCGCAGTTACAGTGTTGCTTGATCAGGCTCGCACTGCACTGGTCCAAACTGATAAACGGTCCACACAAACACAATAACGAGTAGCTCAGTTTCGTTCTGCTTACATCGTTTGCCAGTTGATGTTGTGCTCGCGCCTACATCCAGCGGGAGAACCCGAAGATGCGTGCACTGAAGGAACCGCATCAGCTCTGAGTCTCACCCGGTTCTTACTTCGGTATCCCATGTTGAACTCCATCATATCGCCGGGACGATAGCCTAATCCTCCGATCTGAAGTGAACGCTACACACGACCGCGTTTTCCGAAGCCGACGCGGAAGAGAAATCCCGTCTCTTCACCTGCACAAACCCAGGCACGAAAGATAGCACCGTCCTTTTTCTTGTTAGGAAACCGGTGTACTCGATGTCCTGACAGGCTGGAGTTTTTGCAAGCTCCACAAACACATAAATTTACCATGACGATAATAAATTGAAATACAAAAACTAGTGAAAACACACTGACTCACGACCGCTCTTACTGAATACCATACTCTGCACTGAGCTGCGGCAGAGCACAGCACACGTCTCCCTCGTGTGACGTAAAATGACGCGATGTTGAAAAAAAGCGGTTTGTACGAGCAGTCAACTTTATCTACTAAATTGGTGTTCTTGTGTCGTTTTAAAACATTTTAAATCCTGCATTATCTTTTCATATGGTATTTTCATACACGGTTATATATTCATTTAGATTTTTTTTTTTACCTGCAAGATGCTCTTTAATCGGTGAGGAGGGACAGCTCAGTCACCTTTAAAAATGCTGAAAATGGGTATTTCTTCGCCCATCACATTTATTTGTTCTGGTACCATCTATACGTGCGGCTAATCTGAGATTTCTTCGTCAGAGAAGGCTTACGCTCGATTTAGAACTGAAATTAGGATTGCTTCACTAATATCAGGAACCATTTATACGCGCGGCTAAGCTGAGATTTCTTCGTCAGAGAAGGCTTACGCTCGATTTAAAACTGAAATTAGTATTTCTTCGCTAAAATCAGAAGTCTCTTATCGTACGATTTAAACATGCATTATAGCATTGAGAAACTTTCTGCCGTTTGTAGGAAGGCATATTCAAGCTATAGTTTTGCTGATTTTATCAGAAACTTGTACGTGCATGTAGATAATGTTAATAAAACTTATGGGACAACATGATTGATTATTGTTGTATATATCATGTACACGAGCCCCTTTTGTTTGATTTAATAATAGCCTAATTCCAAATTGATGACTTAATCAGTATCTATGAGCAGCATCTATGAAATATGGGCTGTGTTTTAAGCATTTGAATTGTCACCTGTTAAGGAAACGCGAATGTAAACTGTGTATTGAGTCGCGTTTCAAACTCATTGATCAATATGCTTGCGAAGGAGTCAGTGAAATGTGCGCTGTTTTCTCTCCGTGTTCTGCGCTGGTGTACGAGTCTCATCGACAATAAACGCAAGCTCTTATCAGCCCTAAGGGGGATGGATGTGGTTTGTTTATAAACAATAAAAACGATGACTACAATGACAGAAGGGTATAAAATATAAAAAAACTTCCCATTTATTATACTATAGTTATACTAGAAAAGTATAAAAACACACACGGAAAATAAGTCAAAACTCAGTTGTGAAAATACACTACTGTAGACTTGCTAAAGAATCAGAATCAGAAATACTTTAATAATCTTTAATATACTACTGGTCAAAAGTTTTAGATCGGTAAGAATGTTTATGTTTTTAAAAGAAGTATCTTCTGCTAACCAAGGCTGCATTTATTTGATAAAAAAACAATTTAAAAAAAACAGTAATACTGTGAAATATTATGACAATTTAAAATGACTGTTTTCTATTTTAATATATTTTAAAATGTAATTTCTTCCTCAGATCAAAGCTGAATTTTCAGCATCATTACTCCAGTCTTCAGTGTCACATGATCCTTCAGAAATCACAATATGATGATTTGATGTAAAAAAAACAAACAAAAAAACAACAACATTCATTATTATTTTTAACTAGTGCAAAATGCCCGTGCAAAATCAGTTTTTGTGTGTGTTTTTAGTAATTGTTGGTTTGGTGCCCGTGAAAGAGACTGTGAACGCATTGAATTCAGGGAGCAGGCTAGGTAAATGATGGCTGTGAATAAACTATAATATTCAGAAGTAAACAGTGTAGCTGACTGAGTGTTTATGAATAGCCTACCACAACCTTCTAAGTGCTAGTGCAAAATGCCCGTGCAAAATCAGTTTTTGAGTGTGTTTTTATAATTGTTGGTTTGGTGTGTTTGAGTGCTCATTGTTACAATTATACATCAAAAGTTCAGTGACATTTTTATTTGTGCATGGTAGAAAGCACACAGTGAACTCCAAGAAAACGCTATGCTTGAGGAAACAATTTGTGAATAGGCTACTACAAATGATGCCTGTGAAAGAGACTGTGAACACATTGAATAGGATATGTTTAGCTGGTGAATAGCATAGGCTACTATTACACAGTAGCGATAACTTTAAGCGCACCAGAATGAAATATAATATTCAGAAGTAAACAGCATAGCTGACTTACAGATTCAGTTAACATCCACAAATGAATAAGCGCGTCGATTCAGGGAGCAGTGCAAAGTGCCCGTGCAAAATCTGTTTTTGTGAGCTGATCGCCGTCAAAAAAGTTCAGGAGATATTTCTTAGTGATGGCTGATTTCAACAGTTTCAATATGATAGCATTTTGAAAAAAAAGTGTCATGAATTTATTGAATTTTTTATAATAGATCTTTGAAAATCCAAATCTGGATTTGAAATTTTTATGTCATTATAACCTAAAGATGCTATGTGAAAGTTTGAAACAGAAAATAGTGGTTTTCATCTTGCCACTTTCTTGGTAAAGAAAACACATTTTTACTCAAATTAATCAAAATGGATTTATCACGTTCTGGAACCAAACTATAATATTCAGAAGTAAACAGTGTAGCTGACTGAGTGTTTATGTCAGAATGTTTATTTTTGAACCACAACCTTCTTGGGGCTTCTTTGACCGATACAACCCTCTAATGTCAGAATGTTTATTTTTAAACCACAACCTTTTAAAAATTATATATTTAACGATATCTTTAGCATTTCTCATCCAAACAACATCAAAGTGCACTGCAGTGCACTTACTCGTGCCCGTAGCGAGACACCTGTCGAGTTTGAAATCCATCGGACTAATGGTTCGAGAGATATGCGGTTAACAGACACACAGACAGACATACAGACAGACACACACAGACAGACATTCCTGTAATTTATAGATAGATGTTGAAAGCAGTTGTGTACAATTTTTTTCAAAATTCTTTGATGAATAGAAAGTTCAAAAGAACAGCATTTATTTCAAATAGAATATTTTCTAACATTATAAATGTCTTTACTGTAACTTTTGATCAGTTTAACTCATCCTTGATGAATAAAAGTATTGATTTATTTTATTTCTTTCCCCCAAAAATAAAATTTAAATTCTTACTGACCCCAAACTTTTAAAGGGTAGTGTTTAATGTTACAAAAGCTTTCCATTTCAGATAAATGCTGTTCTTTTGAACTTTCTATTCATCATAGCATCATGAAATAAAAATGTACAAAACTGTTTTCAACATTGATAATAATCGTTTATTGAGCATCAAATCATTATATTAGAGTGATTTCTGAAGGATCATGTGACACTGAAGACTGGAGTCAGGGCCTGAATTTCATTTTGGAAAATGTGGGGGAAATCCCCCCTTAGGTGATTCTTATTGGGGGGGGTAATTTGAGGGGGGAGTTTAGCCTTTTTTTTTTAAATTACATTTATCTCGCCTAAATGTATGCTCACTCATTGCATTTTTACAATGGGGTAATTTTGTTCTTAAGTATTTACACAACACAAGGAAGCTTGATTTCACTCTTTGAATTAAATTGAAAAAAGTAGCACAAATAAATATAGAATAAAGATACCAATAAAGAGAAATAAAGAGAAAAGTTTTTGCTTAGGTCTAACACTAGTATTCAGAAATACTACAGAAACTGAATAAAGTAATCAAATGTAAAATAACACTGGGTAGTATTTTAGTCCTGACTAAATTAAATACATAGGCTATTAATCCTGATTCCTTAAAATGAAAGCTATGTTTTGTTTGACAACCAAATTAATGACAGACACATATGTCTGCTAGTGCACGGATCCTGTTTTCATTATACGGTCACGTGCGATTTATGCTTATTTAAGACATAACCGACTGTATTTAGAGGATAGGCTACTCACCAAGACCGAAAATTGACATAATTGAAAATTGGCATAATTTTCGCATGTTTTTGACTGTTAAAGCGATATAATCCACGAAAAATAACTTCTGTTACCCGCGAGCTGTTTGTGAGGCGGCTTTACTCTATGCATGTGTGCAGAGAAAAAAAAAACATCTCTCAGACAGCGCGCCAGTACCGAATTGATCCTGAAAATTCAGCTTTGCATCACAGAAATAAATGATATTTTAAAGTATAATAAATTGAAAACCAATTATTTTAAACTGTAATAATATATCACAATATTATTATTTTTTCTGTATTTTTGATTAAATAAATGCAGGCTTGATGAGCAGAAGAAACTTCTTTCAAAAACATTAAACAATAGTAATGTTTCCAAACTTTTGGCCTGTACTGTATAAATGCAACCAACAACAACAACCAACTGACCAACCGAATTTAGCTAAGTTAGCTGCTGAACAATATCCCAATTAGCATTAGTCTAAAAAACGAAATATATTACCGAAAACACTCGTCATGTCAATAAAACATAAACAGAACATCTTCTCAAACACATATCAAGCTTATTTAAAAACCTCGAAAGCATAAACACTCTGGAAAGCCTCGTTAATATTGTCAGCACGAGCTGATCGAGAAATCTAACACACCAAGAGAGGCGGGACTTAAGGCAGAACAGCCAATCATCAGCCGGTCACACTCAAAGCCGGTGTCATGTTTGAGAGGGAGGGGGAGAGGAGGCAGCCGCAGCGAGCGCAGACCAGTGTTGCCAGATCAGATGTACGATAATTATCGTATTTGTACGATAATTTTGACCTCTGTACGATGTACGATCAATAATGGAAAAAATCTTATAATGTACGATAATTTCAGAACTGTGTGACACTTCAAATGATGGTCGTTGTAATCATAGGGCTTCTCATTGATCTAGCTTTGGATTCTACGTCTACCGGCCGGAAGAACGTGTAGTAGAGAGAGGGAGCGAGAGACCTTGCGTGTGCGTGTGTGCTAGTGTGCCTCACGAAGCGCATGTAAGGACCCAACCAATCAACTGTAGTGAGGCGTTTGTGCAAATTGCTGCCGAAAAAGTGCGGGTGTTGAACCCTCTCACCGGGAAAAGTGTGGGTGTTAAAACACCCACATCCCCCACGGGTCGCGCACGTTAAGTTTAACATAAGGCAGCAACATAACAAAATGTGAAAAAAATTAAGGGGTTTTCAATAGTTTTGCAAGGCACTGTATATCACTTAAAAAGCATGGATTTAACCACGTATTTCAGTGGCTATGGTGGTTGATTATTCCACTTAATTTATTTTTAAGCTTATCAATTTTAATTATGGCACTTATATGACTGGATTCTTCATCTCATTTCATTTAAACGACTTTTCAAAATGATCATTTATTTGTTTAAATATCAACATTTTAATGAGAACAAAATTACTGAGTTCACATTTGAAAACAAACCTGTTTGTTCCTCAATATCTTCATGTTTCACTCTGAATGGTTCTGAAATTCTCATGTCTCCAGTCTCATCTTTAATAAATGACATCTTGAAAACAGTATGTCACGTGAGTCTCAGTTGTTTCACCAGGAGCTTCTTGTTCCTGTATGTTTTGACATTTTGCTATGTTTAATATGAGGAAAGCAATTAAAAGAAATAAAGAAAAATCCAAAACCTAATTTGTTACATATAAATGCACTTTAGTCACATACAGATATCATAAGAGACATTTAAGAGACAAACTATCAGTTCATGTAACGCTTTATAGTTCAGTTTTCCGACACAAAAATATAATTCATTAATCATTTCTGAAGTCACGATTTAGAAATTGAATGAGAGAAAACGGCAACTGGCTATACATGAAAACTGAACTGTAAAGCGTCACACGGCACTTCACATAATACCATTCATTTCACATTACTTATAAAAACTATATAGACTGAACGATTTGTATCGATTTAAACACCTCAAATACTTAAGCGTTCAAAAACTCAAACCTCTGTTGAGCCAGGGGAGGGCGATGCTGCCTTTTGATGTCATAACACCAGACCAAAATAAAAGTCCCGTCCACAGAAAGTCCATAGAAATGTAGGCCAGATACATAGACTACATACAAATAATAAAATGTGTATAAAATATATTATAAAAGTACTAATGAAAGAGGGAGCAGCACATCTAATTCAGTGACAATGAAAATTTATTGGAATATCAATAATGTAGTACTTTAAAAGGTTAACAAAAAAGTCTTTAAGGCATTTGCATCTGAAAACAAACAAATTTAAAAATTATGCATTTGTAAGAAAGTGAGTACATTTAATACACACAATATATATATATATATATATATATATATATATATATTCTTTTTTGTTTCTGATAATTTATTAACTGGTATGCTTTGAAAGGGACAAAGTGGCAAACGTCGTCTACAATAACGTACACAGTGTGCCTAAATTAGAATCTTTTTTTTTTAAATAAGTGGTTCAATTTATTTACCCGAGCTTGACCAAAATCATTATTCAAATGTTTTACATCACCCTGGTACTTAAAAAATAATTTATACAAATAATAATAATAAAAAATGTTAAAGAAAATTCAGTGATTAGTGAATACATTGTATTTTTTTTTCTGTCCCTTTATTGAAAGTATTTTCACCGAAAACTCTGACGGTCTCAGATTTCATCCAAAATATTTTCATTTGTGTTTCAAATATGAACGAAAATATTATGGATTTGGAACGACATGAGAGTGAGTAATTGATGAGATAATTTTCATTTCCAAAAAATGTTATTCTGTTATCATTTACTCACCCTCATGTTGTTCCGAACCTGTATGAGATTCTTTCTTCCTTCTGTTAAACAAAAGAATATATTTTGAAATAAAAAAGCTTCTCTCTTCTGTGAATATTTATGTGCCTTTTAAGTTGTTGTTGTTTTTTGTCTGTAAAACTCTTTGCACAGTTGACATTTTAAATCGTTCTCTCTTTTTATAAATTCTCATGTGACAATTAAGGTGTCCGTTATGCATGAACCACTTTCCTCATGGTGAAAAAAGGTGAAAGGCTTCTCCCCTGTGTGAGATCTCATGTGATTCTTAAGGTGTCCTTTAAGATTGTATCTCCTTCCACACTGAGGACAGGGGAAAGGCTTCTCGTTGGAGTGAGTACTTCTATGCATTTTAAGGAGATTCTTGTCTGTAAAACTCTCCCCACATCGCCCGCATTTAAAATGTTTGCCTCTTGTGTGAACTCTCATGTGAACATTAAGCTGTCCTTTATGTATGAAACTCTTTCCACACTGATTGCAGCTGAAAGGCTTCTCTCCAGTGTGAATTTTCATGTGGTAAGCAAGGGATTCTTCATGCTTTAAACCCTTTCCACATTGATGGCACTTGAAAGGTCTCTCCTCAGTGTGACTTCTCATGTGTCTTATGAGGTCCTTATTTATAACAAACCCCTTTCCACATTGATGGCACTTGAAAGGCTTCTCTTCACTGTGACTTCTCATGTGTGCCTTAATGTTTTTACTTATTTTGAACCTCTTTCCACATTGGTGACACTTGAAGGGTTTCTCTTCAGAGTGAATTATCACATGCCTGTTAAGGTGTTCTATGTCTTTGAAACTCTTTCCACACTGATGGCATATAAAATGGTTCTCTCTTGAGTGAATTTTCATGTGTAAATTAAGGTTGTCTTTTCGTATGAAACATTTTCCACACTGATCACATGTGTAAGGCCTTTCTCCAGTGTGAATCCTCATGTGAACCATTAAGGTCTTGCTTCGCGTGTAACTCTTTCCACACTGATCACATTCGAAAGGTCTTTCTCCAGTGTGAACCATCATGTGATCCTTTAAGGTATTGCTTCGTGTGTAACTCTTTCCACACTGATCACATGTGTAAGGCTTCTCCCCAGTATGACTTCTCATATGGATTTTAAGGTTTCCTGCTGTAGAGAAAAAGTTTCCACACTGTTTGCAGGCAAAAGATCTTTTAGATCCCGTCTCCTCACCTCTTTTTTGTGAGGAAGACTTTTCAGTCTGTGAGCAAAGTATATCTTCAGTTATGAAATCATGTTTCTCATACTGTACTTTGTCCTCCATTTCATACAGTTCTGGACTCTCCTCTTTAAGCAGCATCAGGTCTGAAAAGTAAAAAAAAAAAAAATTAACCCCAGTTTAATGGCACAAAGCAAAAGACATCAAACAACTACAGTCATGTGAAAAAGAAAGGACACCCTATTGAATTCTGTTAATTATGTATCGGGACAATAATAAAAAATGATCTGATCCTTGGCAGATCTTAAAATTAGGTAAATACCTACAGATACCTAAGATGAACAAAAATACTGTCTCATTTATTTAACATAAACTAGGCCAAAATGGAAAAGCCATGGTTGAAAACCTAAGTACACCCTTACTGCTTTGAATATTAATAAGATTATTCAAAAGTGGAAAACATTCAAGAGTTACCAATCTTCCCAGGAGTGGACGTCCCAATAAATTCACCCAAAGGGCAGACCGTGCAATGCTCAGAGAAATGGGAAAACACCCAAGATAACTACATCTCAGACTCTACAGGCCTCATATAACATTTTAAATGTTAAACTTCATGGCAGTACAATTAGAAAAAGATGAGACAAGTTTGGAAGGGCAGCACGACTGAGGTTTGCAAAGTTGCATCTGAACAAACCACAAGACATTTGGAACAATGTCCTTTGGACCAATGAGACAAAAGTGGAGATGTTTGGCCATAATGCACAACGCCACGTTTTGCAAAAACCAAACACAGCATTTCAGCACAAACACCTCCAACTGTCAAGCACGCTAGTGGAGGGTTGATGATTTGGGCTTGTTTTGCAGCCACAGGACTTGGGTACCTTGCAGTCATTGAGTCGACCATGAATTCCTCTGTATACCAAAGTATTCTAGAGTCAAATGTGAGGCATCTGTCCGACAGCTAAAGCTTGGCCGATATTGGGTCATGCAACAGGACAATGATCCAAAGCACACCAGCAAATCTACAACAGAATGGCTGAAAAAGAAAAGAATCAAGGTGTAGCAATGGCCCAGTCAAAGTCCAGACCTCAACCCGACTGAAATGTTGCCGTGGGACCTTAAGAGAGCGGTACATAAATAAATGCCCACAAACCCCATTGAACTGAAGCAACATTATAAAGAGGAGTGGGCCAAAATCGCGAGAGACTGATAATGTCATACAGAAAATTATTTCTTCAACTTATTGCTGCTAAAAGTGGCTCTAGTCTTCAAGCAGTTGAATCATAGGGTGTTACTAAGTTTGTCACCCATGGTTTTTCCATTTTGGCTTTATTTTTGTTAAAGTCAATTTTATCACTTAAACTCATTTTTGTTTACCAAAATGATTAATTTAAATGTTTTTTTTCCTTCATAGTTTGTTAGCTCACCTCAAAATGATAATTACCCCATGATTTATGCCAAGTTCACATTGAACAATTTAAAGCCTGATTTTCGCTCGTCGACAGGTTAAGAGATCGCCGAAAAATGCCCAAAATCATAGGCAAATCACAAAAAAATGACAAAGGGTTTTATTCTGCCTTTTTTTTTAATAATTAGCTATAATTGTGGGACTGATATGACTGGATTATTTATAGCATGCCTAACATTTTTCAAATTTATCTTTCATTTGTTTAGATGTCAACAATTTAACTTAAAGAACAATTAAACAATTTAAAGAAACAAATAACAGAGTTCACATTTGAGAACCAACCTGTTTGTTTCTCAACATCTTCATGTTTCACCGGTGGTTTCGAAATTCTCATGTCTTCAGCCTCCTCTTTAATTAAAGCCATCTTGATATGTCACGTTATCTCAGGAGTTTTTCCTGTATTTTGGACATTTTGTCATGTTAAGTATGAGAAAAACAATGTAGCCTATATCAAAACCCAATGTTACTCAAGTATAAATACACTTTACTTACAGACAAATAACACTCATTTATGAACCATTTATGAGCCATTTACGGGACAAACTAACAGGGTGGAAACATTTTCAGATCATACCAATACTAATGTAAAATATATTTTATGTTCCACAGAAAAAAAGAAAGCCATACATATTTGGAGCGACATGGGGGTGAGTATGACAATATTTGCATTTTGGGGTCTAAACTTAATAATTGCAATTATTAACAAGAAGAAATCTGGCACTTCGTGTCAAGAATGTTGCTGTCCACTGTTTAACTACTCCTAAAAATCCATGCAGTAAATTTAGCCCGTGGCGTGTCTATCATTTCCCCAATCCACACACACTCTCGTGCTAATGGTACAGCCCATAGTTATTCAAATAATAATTTCACCAAGTACACGGGCCATCACGAAACATAAGTAATTGATTAATTTCATGTTACTTAAAATAAATCGATTTTAACACCTTAAATACATAATCGTTCAGAAACACAAACCTTTGTTGAGACCATAGACTGTAAAAAAGGTTGAGACAGGAGAGCGGCGCAGCCTTTATGACGTCATTTACACCAAAACCAAAATAAAAGTTCATATGTTGCTTCTTAAACGGAAGGCTGCATTTTTATAAATTTATTAATTAAATTCTTTAAGCAAAAAAATATAAAGTGCTTATAAATACGAGATATAAAAATGAAACAGACATTTAAATAGCCATTTACAGAGAATGATAATAGTTCAGTGTTTAAAAACATAAAACATTTATGATATTGGTAATTCTTATTCCACTCTGTTTTATTCAAACAGGTGGTCATTTTCTGTTCTTGTGTGTAATTTTAATCACAAAATGTGTCCAGAAACAGGCAGGGAGAACTCGAGAAGAAACACTGATCGTACCTTTACATTATTTTATTTGTGGAGGCAATTACATTGACAGACTTTATAGATTAGGAACAACAATTAAGTAAACAGAATTGAAAGGAATAAAATAAAAAAAGAATTAAAATACGCGTCAAAAAATTAGTAAAACACCAGAAGAAAAAAAGATCTGAGAAATGTATATTACTTACACATTGTGCAAAGGTAAAATAGATTTTAAATTTAAAGAGATAGGTGCTATACTTGTGTGACCTTGACCAAATAGCTGTTAGAAATGTCGACCAAATTGACTACGCCACCCCCACTTTTCTGGGATGGGGGACCCTATAACAATGATGATTTTAACACAGGCAGTTCAAATAAATGAACCAGAAGCCGGAGTACAAAAAGTTGATACTTTATTAAAATGACAGACACAATCCTTCACAGATATGGTGGTTGAAATAACCTGATTGGTAGCACTGTTGTTCAGAAAATATTTCACAAACTTACGAGAATAAAACAAACCAAAACCTCAAAAAGAACCAAAAACATATACCACAACAACTCCACTCAATTTAAGAAAACATTAAACAAAGACAAAAAAAAAAAAATGAAAACAATGCACCAAACAATCAGAATTAAATTTAAGAAATATGATAAATTAAAGAAAAACAAATAGTGAATCTAACATTCAAATTAATTAAGCTAAGAAATTATAGTGTAAATTAAATTATATAACAGAAGACAATGATAGATATGGCACTCAAAATAAAACAAATCAGACTAAAATCATAAACTGGAAAACACACCACATGGGAGGAAACAAAAATCAAAACCGATCAAACCATATATCAAACACACAAACCAATAAGACATCCCATACAGTGGTACACCAGTAAATAAGACAGAGAGATTTCAACGAATACCATAAAAACGCTACAACGATGACATGATTATCCAATTAACGAAAGAAAACAAAATAATCTCAATTTCAGTGGGAAAGAAACGATGACCACCACCCAAAGAAGGTTTTGAAACCTGTAATTAAAACCAATTCACATTTTATTACACATAAGAATCAACATATTCTACCTTAAAACAAACGTGTAAAATACTCACGTACTCAATACACTATAGTTCACTTGGTTGGCTGAGACATAACAGTCTCAATGAGAGGCAAAAGTGAGTTGTAACGCAGTCTATTCCGTACAAACGTCCGTCAATGCTGGCACTCGTAACTCAGCCGAGTATAGACACCAATGATCCTAAAAGTAGGCTACACATTCTAGGTCTTTAGCACCACCTTTTACATAAATCATTAATAAACTTAACCATGCACTCACGTCGAGCGTTCTCAGATCAACAAGTCATCGGCACAGGAATGATCCTAAAATACATTCACAGGTAGCCAAGCCCAAACACAGAGTGACACACACACTGCATTCTCCGATCAACAGGTCATCAGCGCAGGAATAATCCTAAAACACATTTGCGGGCACGTTATACTAACATATCTCCTATTAAGATCAACTCATAAAAAAAACTTGTTTACTCACATTGAATTCAGGTACAGCATTAACACACAAGCAGTTCTTCCAACGTGCCAGTAAAAGGAGAGACCACACACACTCATGCATCAAGCGGAGAACGAGAACAAATGCTCTTTCATTGACACCCGCGAGACTTTAAATGCGGCCGACCCCATCACCTCACCTGCCCACTTAAAGGCATAGCATACTCATTCTGGTTACACTTTCATGACTGAAATAGCTGCATGAGAGGCGTTTCAAAGATGGCCGCCGAGGGAGATTATTTGTCTTAGTTCTCTCTCACACCCAGCAATAGATGCAGGGAAAGACCAGTATCATTTTAGATACCTCAGCAAGCCTGGGCATTAACATCAATAGAGAAACGTCTGGCAATCCTCTGAGATCAGCATCAACACCAAGACCAGGGTCTTCAACATCATTGTGAAGCCTGTCTTGCTGTATGGAGCTTAGACCTGGAGAACCACCACCACTACCATGAAGAGAGTCCAGGTTTTCATCAACACCTGCCTCAGAAGAGGCTGGCCAGACAAGAAAGTTCTTCAGCAGCGAAGAACTGTGGCAACTAATGAAACAGCAACCAGTGGAAGATGACATCCTCCAAAAATGCTGGAGGTGGATTGGACATATACCACGCCCCCCCCCCCCCCCCCCCCCCCCCCCCCCCCCCCCAAGTGAGGAGGAAGAGGGGCATACAAAGAAACACCTGGCACTGTGATCTGGAGGCAGGCCTGAGCAGGATGGGCCACACGTGAGGGCAGCGGGAATGACTGGCTCAGGACAGAGATGTCTGGAGAGAGATTGTTTAGGGGACACGCTACAACTTTGTCAGCTCTTCATGCACCTCTGGGGAAAAAAAAGGGGTCTAACCCCAGCTCCTCGACTGCCTTGGAGAGGACTCAGATGAGCTCGGAGTCTAGCCCGGGCTGGGAATCATCTTGCTTGTTCTGTCCAGGGTAGTGGAATCCTTAGTGGGGTTTCGACCACTCCTCTAAATCTGAAGCAGCCAGGGACATAGGATCAATGCTGTCATCTTCCTCGGACCCTCCAAATGAGACCAAGCCACTTGCACCGGAAGAGGGACACTGATCTTTGCTGGTGAACAGCACAGGGGAATCCTCTCGCTGTGGAGAGAGTGAGGCATGCAGGATCTGGGCCGACGTGAGCTCACCGAGTCCCGTTTGCTCACTCAGCGGCTGCTTATAACATATGGACTCGCCCATTTGAGCACATGAGACGCCATTGGTCTCAATTCATTATAATGAATTGATACATTTTTACAGTGTACGCTAAACGTTACTCCTTTCTGATGGCAGTGCATGGAAACTTTTTCTGGCCTTCGTTGTTTCAACAGTGTTTAATATCAGGGTCAAATTGACATTTTAAATGAAATAAAAAGTACGGAAACCTGTAAATCAATTTACCTGCATTGACGACTGTCAAGAATGACAAATACGAATTGAGAATTCTCTCAATCAATTCAAAACAGGTGTTGTGTACTTCTACAATGTTCTTTGATATCATCAGCCCCTCAAAGTTCATTTGGCACATTCTCAGCAGGGAAGACAGTGGAGTGTTCTCTCTCTTAGATACATGATGTTATTGCCTGTTTTATCTGCTCTTTCGTTTGTTACTTTTAGTTTCACTTTTGGAGACCGCAGCTGTCATTGGATTGGTTCAGATGCCTGCCAATCCTTGGTGCTAGTGACCCAAAATGGACATTGCAAAACAATGGACATAGTATTTTTTACACAGTTTTTATCTCATTTGTAAAATTGGATAAAACAAAAAACAAAAACAAAAGAATGTATGCCTTGCTTTGAAAACACATTGTAGGCACAGAGACTTTTGATAAAAGTAAATAAAATTGACATTGCTGGTAAGTTTAATAATTGGGTCATTTTTTATATAGGCCTATATATTTTTAAGTTTAATGCAGAGTAAAATATTTTATAGAAGCCTGTTTCAATGTCTGTTTAAATGTTTCATTTATGTCCAAATGTGACACGTGTTAGGTCTATAAGTACACTTTATTACAGACAGGTATTGAATTCACTTCCAGCATTCATTGCACTGTTTAGCAGCGATTTTAGACAGTTTGAGTGTTTTGCTCACAACTTGACCAGGGCACAGCCAGTGTGCACCACAAGAATCCGCAAGAAGAGAGAAACAAAAGGAAAGAGAATTAAGCATCAAACAAAAAGAGGCAGATGAAAAAATGTAAAAAGAAAGGTGATTGCCAGTAATACCAAAATGTAGGTTTGGACTTGCCTGTGTGATTTTGGTGGTCCTTAAAATAAAATGTTCAGTCTTTCATGATGTCATAAATATCACTGAATGTATCACCAGCATCATTGTCATCATTCGAATTATTTTGACTGCATGCGGTGGACAGCTTTCCATGATATTGAGTCATAATACATCATCTAACATCAGCACAACAGTAAACTCATGATGTGTCTGTCCAGCAATATACAGTCACACCAAAATGTATTCAGACACCTTCAACATTTCTCACATTATCACAGTTTATTCACTACGTTAGAAAATTGTAAATAAAATATGACAAGAACTCAGTTGATATTTCACTGGTTTTGGCCATCCTTCTGTTAGACTGTCTCACACATGAATTAGGTTAAATAGCTGTCAGCTGTTAAACGCAAGTACACAATTAGATAATGCCAATAGTCAACCAATTACCAATTAAATGCTTAATTTTGTTCAGTCTGTGGTGTAAAAAGGATGGATTAGCAATTAAAGAAAAAAACACTTAAGCAAAACATGGTCAGGTCAAAGTGTCTGAATAAATTTTACTGGTGGTCCACTATATGAGAAGTTTTGAGTATGTCACAGTTTACTTTATTTTGCTATCCTCACATGGATATACATAAATTAACTATAGTGTCCTGCACCCAGTAAAAAAAAAAAAAATCTGGTGTCTGAATATTTTTTGGATTGACTGTATGTGGCGAAAACCATCAGTGAGTGAGAACCTGATATTCTGCTTTTCTGGCACTGGAATAATAACAACTGCTTTAAAACATGGGACTCTCTTATCGACCAGTTGAAATTTGTTCAAGCAATGCCTTAAGCATATAATGCTAGTATGCCATTCTGAATTCAGCCGTTCAAAAGATAAATCTGAACTTTGGCATGTCACACATTAGATTACATAACGCTTCTTCAGGCAGCATTTTTTTAACGCATGAGTGGCAATTTCAGTTTTAAGCTTACACAAACTGAAAATCTTACGCTAAAATATGTCATTATGATAAAATGATCTTCCCTTGGTTTCTGGCACAAATGCCCTTTGCGTCAGTCTATTGATGGCAAAGGTTTGTAATATGGATAATATAGGAAAGTAATATGTCACATTTTGGGCACTTTGGGCATTTGTATAAGGATGAAAAAAAAAAAAAAAAATCTTGGACATGTGACAATATCAGATGCCTTGAAGTTGCGAGTGAGAACAGGTTGGATAAAAAACAAATCTCCTTTTGACCAGCAAGAAAACTAATAAAGTGATATTATTCTTTAAAAACATTTCATAACTGTTAAACATTCGTTACCCGTGTTACATTCCTTTGTGGCTTCATCTTTTAATGGTCATTTTCATAACCCAAATTACATCCACCAAGCAAATGCTATTTTTTTTTTTAATGCTTTATTATCAACAAATAGCACAAGAGTAACTTCCATATTACATACAGAAGTACATATCACATTTTACAATACAATAGAAATTACAAAAAAAAAAGAGAAAAGGAAAAGAAAAAAAGAAAACAACAAAGAGCATAATAAATACTGTTGAATAAGCATAATTAATTGAGACTCCAAGCAGCAAGTGCTTGTTGATAGAATTTAGAGTTTATTTGAAGTTGTTAAATTTTATAATTGCACATTAAAATAATTAGTTTGCCACCTAAATGAGAGTAAATATACAGAGGGATTATATTCCAAACAGACCATGGGTTTTGAAAATATTGTCCAAGCCAGTTTATTTTAAAAGCATTGTTCAGAGAGCTGGGTAGGGTTGCACCAGTCGTTCGTAAGTTCTTTCTTAAATTGGAACGTAAAGTCCACACTAGAGGCTTAGTAACTACTATCTAGTTTGTAACTAACTCTGAACTTGCACCATTTGTTCGTAAGGCAGAACATAGCTAGTAGGTCGTAAGCTCTCCGTAAAGTAATGCGTAGTCGCGTAGTCGCATAATATGACGTTTAGCCTCGATGATCCAATAGCAGCCTTCAAATACGTGAGCAGATGTTGTGTTGAAATGCTGTGAATTTCAGTTTATCCTTCATTCTTTTGCCTCACGTTACTAACGGTAAAAATAAGTTTCCATTAAATACGATACTTGATCATGAATAGCATAAGTGTTTTTATATGTAAATAACATTCAGAAACTGTATTTGAAATTAAATGAATAAGGATCAATAAATAAATATTGATGCAAAAAGCATAAGAAATTACGTTTATTGATTATGATTGATATTTGACATGCACAACATGGACCGATGCGCACAGCGGCATGCTAGGATGGGTTTGTGTTAAAGATAGCCGCTAACAAAGTAATCTTTTCACATAATGTTCTCTCTCTTAAAATGTAAGCGAGTGTAAATGTCAGCATAATCATATATGTCTAAAGAATTGAAGTCTGTCAGGTAAAAGAAGAGCTTATTGATGCAGTTCAGTCTGTCTGATATTTTATTCCATCCGTTACTCCTGATCGGAGGCTGCCGTAAATATTTAGTTTATACGTAGAGTTACGATTCAACTAAGTTTAATGGTGCAACGCAAAAATATTTAGAAGTGCGTAAGTCGTAACTTAGTGTCCATTTACGTCAAAACTAGGCTAAGTTATAACTTACGCACAGCTGGTGCAACCGGCCCCTGAAGATTATAAAATGTAGACCATGCAAGCCAAAAATAATTATATTGAGCAACTGAATATTAATGGTGATATTGCTGAGGACCCCAAAATCATTGCATGCATATCTTCACCAATTTTCCTAATTTTTGCCAGTTCCCTACAATACTTTACAATGCTTTATTCCAACAAGATGAGATTAGTTTTTCTATGCTGGTGATTCTCTCATTATGTTGTAGTATTGAATTATTCATTTTCCAGTATGCTGATTTTCTGTTTAAGTTTTACAAAGATTTAAAGGGAATACTTATAGAGATAGCCTTGTGGTCTGAAAATGGATAAAGTATTATATCGGTGATAATATATTCGAAATACTTGGATGTAAACCAGTAATCAATCCTAGACTGCCTTGATGATGAATTATTACTCCAAGTAAAAGATACTTATGATGGGTGAGATTTTCTACATGCATCAACTAAGAAAAAAACTCCTCCTTTCTCTTGAAGCTCATGAATTCTCAGATTCCTGTGCGAATAGCCTACCAACAAGGTTAGTCGTCTCTCTTGCTCCTTAGCACACTTGACAGCTTTTTTTCAGTTGATATTCTGCATCAGTAACTCAGTCTTTCAAGGCACTGATGTCGGTGCAAATAAACTCAATTGTTTCCTTTAGTTTGGGGATTTGTGTCATGACTTTCATTTCATTAAATATGCTCGAGTTTCTTTCCACCAGCTTCTCCAGTACACCTGATGTGTTCTGCACCAGCCAAGAAAGTTCTGAGATCTGTGCGAGGATGACCATTGTGTGTCTGTCTACAGTGTTGCTTGGGGCTGGAGACTAGCATGGAGTTTCAGGGAGAGATGGAAATTCTTCCTCCACCAGTATAAATTCATCCGGATCAGTGTCTTGTTTGAGATAATCATGCAAGTTGTCTGTAATCAGATCACTGGAAGGGATCTTCATAAAAGTTTCGGCCACCTGAGTGCTGCTGCTAGTTTTGCTAGAAGTGTTAGCATTTACGCTTTGGTTGGACTTTCCAGCCTTCTTTCCAGCACTTTTCCTTTTTTCAGATCCACCCATTGTTGTGTCAGACGAATAACTGTGATATTAGAGTTAGCCATCTTTCAAAGTCTTCTTTGCAACAATGTTACAAGTCAATTTAAGTATTTGGGAATGCAGAGCTGATCAAAACACGTGCAGTCAAGGAGCCATCTTGGAACCTCCCCAAAATGCTAATTTTCCCATGTGTTGTCTTGATTTTTTTTATTTAATGCATTACATAGACTCAATTTTCATCATATGTGGAGGCTGAAATCAATAAAACATTCATTTGGTTCCATTTCTAAACATTTTCCAAAATTAAACTTAAAATGAACATATTGCTGACTTCATTTAAAACATAGTATACTCACATGGAGGGGAGTATTTATTCTGTGACGTCCGAGAGCCTTGTCCTGAATAAGATGAAATAAACCAGAATAAAAAGTCACAATCACAAAACTGTAAACGGTAAACATTGAAAGAGCCTCTTCTAAAGGAACATGATGTTTAGTTTCATTTTCTAATTGAGCATCAAACGTAATGAACTGGACCGTAGAACATTTACCAGCAGCACGTCTCTTCCTCCATATGAGTGCAGTTACGATGAGAACAGCCACACACATTAACACCAGCACACTGATAACTACAAACAGACTAACGGATCCTCCTGGGTCATATTTATCTGTATCTGAAATTAAGGTGAATTAAAAAAAAAAAACAGGAAAATAATTACAAAAGCTATAGTTTATTACTGAAATAGTTTTTATTATAATTAAATCTATGTTGTTGATATCAAAAAAGGCATTTTGTTTGTTTGCTTGCTGGTTTGGGCATTTTTATTTACCAAATATAATGTCCAGTTTGTTGTCCAGATTGAGGTGCTTCATTGTACAGTTGTAATCATGTCCTTCACGTAGTTCTTCATCGCTGATCACTAAACTCTTCCTCATCTGGTAAGTTCCGTCTCCGTTGGGCAGAATCTGTCCTCCTGTGATCTGGTCATCATCCACAGGCTGATCGTCTCTGAACAGGGTCAGGTTAATGTGACGGGGGTAAAAGCCAGTGGCCAGACAGCTGATCTGAAGCCCTTGAGAGTCTGGGAGTTTCTTCCTCATGAGTCTGACTCTGGGTTTCACTACAGAGAATAATGAGAAGTGTTACTGTTGTTAAACTGTTGCATCAGTTATTTATTTATGATTCTCATGTTTCAATTACGCATTCAGAGGCACACATTTTCTGTCAGTACCGCTGTCTGGGTCATATTTGTTGATTATACTTTTTTTTTAATAAAAAAAAAAAATTAATCTTAATTATACTGAAGTTAATCAGGTTGACTATCTCACCTTTTCTCATCACATTGTTCTTTTCCAAATACAGGTACCTCTGCAAAGTTTTAATGCAAATAGGATGATAAACATGTTCATATAGAAACTGTATTTGAAGCTTTTGTACTTGGTTCCATGACATTATCCATGGCTTTTTCAAATGGATATCATTTTTTTCCAGGTAATAGGTGAACTCCTCCATGCATTGCCCATCAAAAGCATCCCAGGAATGAATTGGACCTGGTTTATCATCATTCAACAGTTCACATCCAGCAAGTCTCTGAAACACACGTACACCTTCAAATAAAAGAAAAAAATATTTTTATTAGTCCTCACTCTGACACTGACACAATATAAAATGTAGTGGACTGAAAATGAATATTCTGGACTCTATGATTACCCTCTTAAAGTCTTACATCAAATTTTTTAATAAAATTAATAAAACACATAGAAGCTACATATGTTATTAAATGATTTGTTAATGATGATAATGTAGTTCTCACCATTTGTGTGATTGAGGTGTTCATTAGCATAAAAATCCCGAGTTTTCATGCTATTATACATGTCTTTAAATACAACACCAGCATCACTTTTCTCCTCATCATAGTATTTTGAATCACTGTTAGTGCGACTGACAAGTTTCCATGTGGTTGAGTCATAATATAATATTTCCAGATCATCCAACATCACCACAACACTGAACTCAGGAAATGGTGTCTGTCCAACTATATATGTTGCCAAAGCCATCAGTGAGTGAGAACCTGTGGATACACAAGGACAATAAATATTAGTACAGATTAGTCAAATTAGACCATAATTCAATTAAATTAAATTCAGAAACTTTAGACCATAACATGACTATACATTTCATTTCAGACTTATCTTCCTCTGGCATGTGTGTGACCATCATATGACAATATAAGAGTGTTGGTACGTGAAAGGAGGTCAAGGATAAAATTTGATGAACAAGTCTAATAATGTTCCACATATGGTTGAAAACACCATCATTGGCCTAGAGACATTCTGAGAGTTGAGTCTATAAAAGAGGAAAGCTGCCCTCCCCTCACTGTCACTCTGTGTGACTGTATGACTGCTGACCTTTTCTTGCAAGAAAATAAACCTCAAAGACAATTAGTGTAGGCCTATTAGTCTCTTATTCAGAATTGTTTATTTGCCACAACGATATACATGTGATATATTAAATCAGTACACAGTATTTATGAATTGTAAAGTTAATTAGAAAAGTTGTCATCCACATTAAAATATTCGAGAAGTAAGGTTCCTCTGTTAAGAACCTTGTACTTGATGTGGAACAGTGAAACAGAGAAGCAAAAATAGGCAGAATGAATCAAGAGAGATTTGGATGGTGGATGCCATGCTGATAATGGGTGAAAGAATATATAAACAATATTAACAGGCAATGTTGTAGCAGAGACCAGCTAATTTGAGTCAGAGTCCAGGCCAAGTCTATAGTTGAGTTTATGACAAGACCATGATACTTCAACATCAACACTAACAATATTTTTTTTTAAAAAGCAGCAGGCAGCCATTGTGCAATTTTACAATTCACATAAAAAAAAAAGAATATTTCACACGTATTATTAATTGTTCACCAGGCAGACACATTATTATAACCTAAGATCTTCCTAAACTACCTAACTCAATATTTCTCCTTTTCTGTATGTCACAAAAAAAAGATATTCAAAATCTGAAAAACTATCCAACATTCACAGACAAAATAGTAAAATTGCAACGTTAAAGGGATAGGATATTTTAAAAAACATCTGGGCCCGTATTCATAAAAAATTTTAATGCAAAGAGTAGCTCCTAGTGACAACATTCTAAGAAAATTCTTAGAAATGTGGGCGTTTCCTCTTAAAATTAAATAAAAATCCTAGTAAAGAAAAAAGTAATTCAGAAAGCATCTTAAAAGAGGTCTTAAGGTCAAAATTGTTAGGAGTACGGACGAGGACTTTTAAGAGGCTTAAGAGTTTCTTTAGCAGAGGAGAAAATGGCAGAAAGACGAAGAGGGAGAAGAAATATGTTGCAGACAATGGATGACAGTGAGTTAATAAGACACTATAGATTAGATCGTGCAGGGATCATGTTTGTGACAGATCTTATTAAAGACACGTTAATATCTCTGACACAGCGCAGAAATGCCATAGCGCCAGAAATTAATGTAATCACTACATTAAGATTTTTGGCAACTGGGAAAATGCAACAATGCAGCAGTGATGATTTGGGTCTGTCACAACCTTCTGTAAGCAGATCACACACACAATTACAGCACTTTCAGAACCTCTTATTGTGTCGCAGTTCATTTAGTTTCCACTGGACATTCCCACCTTACAGGCTCAAAAAACTGCATTTATGAATATAGCAGGCTTCCCTGGTGCGCACAAGCAGGAGGAATGAACCGTTAATAATTTGCGCTATAAGCTCCCACGTCTGCTTCTTGCCCCGTGCTGTGACACCCGGCCCTAATTTTCCTTTAAGGATGGCCTTGTGTTCATCCACTAACTGGGCTAACAGTAAACACTGTTCCTCTGTCCAGTTGGGCTTTCTCGTCCTTCTTGTTTTTGATTACATGTTTGCTACATTAAAACCAACATTCAAACCACCACTTAAATAGACATGCCAGTGAAGGGGGTGGATTGGAATCCACTGCTGCTTCAATGTATATGTAATGAGTGATTATCATCAAGATATTAATCAATACTTTTCCTTCTAAATATCAAATGAGCTGAATGACTTCTCTGGAGATTTTATTTTGTTATTGAAGTTGCAGTGTGATTACTGAAATGTTATTTTCATGTATTCTTCAATGTCTGTATTTGATATTTGAATGTAGTAACAGTGCTTGCCTATTTATAGAAATTAAATAGGGACTTGTTTTGTGTTTGAGAAAGGTCTTCAACATGTTAAAACACATAATAGAGTTGGAGTTGCATTAGAGTTGGTCTGTTTCTGCTCTGGTTTACCTGTTTATTGTTTTGTGTTTGGATTGCTTATTTGGATTTTGACCCCTGCCTGGATGACTACGATTTTGGATTACCCTAAATAAAAGACATACTGCTCTTGGATCTACTTTCCCTGTTTCCTGTGTGTGTATCGTGACAGAAGGACTCCGTCATGCATAGATCCAGCGGTATGGGTTTTCGTGGCTCTTCCCCAACCACCGAGAGGGAGAGGAGGCAGCAGAGGGGGAGTTCACAAGCTGGAGAGGTTCCGCCTCGTATGAACATTTTTCAGTGTTTTGCTTTGTGGGCTCGTATCACTGAGGAGAGTGCTGCGCTTCCGGTGGATTCCGGGGAGAGAGCAGCATCGCTGTCGTCCCGGAGGCCGTGCCCGTGCAGCCCGCTATCGTCCAGCAGGCCGTCCCCGAACAGCCCGCTGTTGTCCTGGAGGTCGTCCCCGAGCAACCCGCTGTCGTCCCAGAGCCTTTCCCCGAGCAGCCCGCAGTCGTTCCGGAGGCCGTCCCAGAGCAGCCCGCTGTTGTCACGGAGACCGTCCCCGTGCAGCCCGCTGTCATCCCGGAGATTGTCCCGGAGCTGCCCACCATCAGTCCTGCCACAGCCAAGAGGGCTGTCTTCCTCTTTTATGCATTGGCTGTACTGCATGCATGGAGGAGACACATGAGTAGTGCCGACCCAGAGACTGTTCACATCACGTCTGCCGATCCAGAGACTGTTCACGTCACGTCTGCCGATCCAGAGACTGTTCAGGTCACGTCTGCCGATCCAGAGACTGTTCAGGTCTCGTCTGTCGATCCAGAGACTGTTCACGTCATGTCTGTTGGTCCAGAGCTGTCCACCATCAGTCCTGCCACGGCCAAGAGAGCTGTCTTCACCTTCTATGCATTGGCTGTTGTGCATGCATGGAGGAAGCATATGAGTTCTGTCGATCCAGAGACTGTTCACGTCACGTCTGCCAAGCCTGTGTCTCTGGACAAGATGGCCGGCGCCAAGCCTGTGTCTCCAGACAAGATGGCCGCCGCCAAGCTGGTGTCTGCTCCTGTTCCTGAGCCGGTGTCTGCTCCTGTTCCTGAGCCGGTGTCTGCTCTTGTTCCTGAGCCGGTGTCGGTGTCTGTTCCTGAGCCGGTGTCGGTGTCTGTTCCTGAGCCGGTATCTGCTCCTGTTCCTGAGCCGGTGTCGGTGTCTGTTCCTGAGCCGGTGTTGGTGTCTGTTCCTGAGCCGGTGTCGGTGTCTGTTCCTGAGCCGGTGTCTGTTCCTGAGCCGGAGCCGTGGCCGCCCGAGGGAAAGTCTCCGCCCTGACCGCCCGATGGACTGTCGTGTCCTTCCTGGCCGCCCGATGGGTCGTCTGCTTCACCCTGGCCGCCCGATGGACTGTCTGCTTCGCCCTGGCCGCTGGCTAAGCCGTCACCCCCTGTTTCTGTTCCCTTTCATCAGTTGTCCATCAGTGCACGTGGCACCAGGACACCCTAGGCCGGAGGTCGATGATTGACTTTGTGGTCGTTTCATCCGACCTCCGGCCGTATGTCTTGGACACTGGGGTGAAGAGAGGGGCGGAGCTGTCAACTGATCACCAACTGGTGGTGAGTTGGAGCCGATGGCGGGGGAGGAAGCTGGACAGACTCGTCAGACCCAAACGTACTGTGAGGGTCTGTTGGGAACGTTTGGCTGATTCACCTGTCAGAGAAATCTTCAACTCCTACCTCCGGCGGAGGTTCAACCGGATCCAGAGAGAGTCTGGAGATATTGAGTCCGAGTGGACCATGTTCTCCACCTCCATTGTCGATGCGGCCGCTCGGAGCTGTAGCCATAAGGTCTCCGTTGCCTGTCGAGGCGGCAATCCCTGAACCCGGTGGTGGACACCGGAAGTCCAAGCTAAAGAGTCCTATCGGGCCTGGCTGGCTTGTAGGACTCCTGAGGCAGCTGAGGGGTACCGGCAGGCCAAGCGGACTGCAGCCCAGGTGGTTGTGGAGGCAAAAAATCTGGCCTGGGAGGAATTCGGTGAGGTTCGGTGATGGATAAGGACTATCGGTTGGCCTCGAAGAGATTCTGGCAAACCGTCCAGAGCATCAGGAGAGGGAAGCAGTGCCCTACCAACGCTGTTTACTGTGGAGGTGGGCAGCTGTTGACCTCAACTGGGGATATCGTCAGACGGTGGAAGGAATACTTCGAGGATCTCCTCAATCCCACCGACACAGTTTTCGTCCCGGTCGTGGAACACTGGACCAGCTCTATACCCTCTCCAGGGTGCTGGAGGGTTCATGGGAGTTTGCCCAACCAGTCCACATGTGCGTTGTGGATTTGGAGAAGGCATTCGACTGTGTCCCTCGCGGCATCCTGTGGAGGGTGCTCTGGGAGTATGGGGTCCGGGGCCCTTTGCTAAGGGCTGTCCGGTCACTGTGCGACCGGAGCAGGAGCTTGGTTCACATTGCCGGCAGTAAGTCAGACTTGTTCCCGGTGCATGTTGGACTACAACAGGGCTACCCTTTGTCACCGGTTCTGTTCATCATTTTTATGGACAGAATTTCTAGGCACAGCCTGGGGCCGGAGGGTGTCAGGTTTGGGGACCACACGATTTCATCTCTGCTCTTTGTGGATGATGTTGTCGTGTTGGCCCCATCGGACCAGGACCTTCAGCATGCACTGGGACAGTTTGCAGCCGAGTGTGAAGCGGCTGGAATGAGAATCAGCACCTCCAAATCCGAGGCCATGGTTCTCAGTCAGAAAAGGGTGGCTTGCCCACTTCAGGTAGGTGGAGAGTTCCTGCCTCAAGTGGAGGAGTTCAAGTATCTTGGGGTCTTGTTCACGAGTGAGGGCAGGATGGAACGAGAGATTGACAGACGGATCAGTGCAGCTTCTGCAGTAATGCAGTCGATGTACCATTCTGTCGTGGTGAAGAAGGAGCTGAGCTGCAAGGCGAAGCTTTCGATTTACCGGTCAATCCACATTCCTCTCACCTATGGTCATGAGCTGTGGGTCATGACCGAAAGGACAAGATCCCTGATACAGATGGCCGAAATGAGCTTTCTCCGCAGGGTGGCTGGGCGCTTCCTTAGAGAAAATATTTTCTCAATAAAATAAAATGATTAACTTTTTCATATAAAATAATGGCATTTTTTAATAATTAAAAATAAAATATTTTTTGAGTTTGACAACGAACACACTGGAAAATACAGCTATACAACATAGTTCAAAACATTAATAATTTCTGAACATTGACTCTCAGTCTTCATTCACCTTTTTCTCAAGTTTTCTCAATAGAATTCATAAAAGTATTGAAAAGAATAGCATAGTTCTAAAAGGGGCACATTGTAACACAGTATTACAACATGCCCCGCCTGCACAACTGGGATGAGTGTAATCTGCTAGTTAGCGAAGCATTAAAGAACCATATAAACTGTTAAATAACATATTGGAGAATAAAATAATATCAGATTTGAAATTTTAAATAAACACCAAATAGACGTGGAAAATTAACATAAGTCAGAAATGTACTTTTGCTATGGTTAAATAAATGTTCAGTGATATCTTCCAAAGATTATGAATTTTGGCGCAATTATTTCTCTTTAGTGTTAATATGGCAACTAGTAACACTAGTTTCGTCATGCTAGTATTTGAAACAAGGGTGTTACAACTAGCCCCGCGTTAGTTTGAGCCCCGCTCTCCCCCTATTTCTTACCATATTATATGTATTGTTGTAATTATAGTTTGTAGGACAAATAGTTTTACTATTCTCACATTAATAGAAAATAGCTTACTTCCGCGTTGCAAAATAACATGATAGGAAAGCATTAAATTCACTTACCTGCACTGACACCTGTCAAGCATGACAGCATATACACAATCTTGAGCATTCTTTAAATGAACGAATATGGATAATCTCTGTAAAAAAAAAAAAAAAAATTATGCGCGTGCACGCGCTTGTCCCTTCTTAACACGATTCCAAGTCAATGCAAAATCGGTCTTCAGAAAAAAAAAACTGGTGTTTTGTATACAAAATAACAAAATTATTTTGCCTTCTTCTATGTTCCTTGATAATTGTCGTCTAGCTGCTTAAAGTTAAAATACAGTGAAATTTTCTTCCTCAAGACGTGGATATTCCCTCTTTCGTTTTATTTTTAATTTCACTTCTGTGTGGCTGGTAGGCTAGCCTACCTGAGGCGTGTGATTTTGCTGTAATATTGTGAATATTATTTATGAACCCATATCTCGCGTGGGTTGTGCTTGGGTCGGAGTGTTGGCGAATGGCGATAAAGCGCAATGCGGACATTGAATCCTATAGCCTACAAGAGACTTTTTGGTAATACTTTTGTAAGACTGGAAAAACTGGAAGAACTGGAAGAGAGAGAGCTACTCTCTGAGAGAACAAAGGAAATTAGATTTGAACTCACCATTTGAGATGCAAAGTCTCACCTCAGAACTCTCCCGCTCTTCCCCACTCCCCCTCTTTCATGCTGAGACCACATGTAATTCACCCAAAAATCCATATGGTTTAATGTGAATAGGAGAGCAGGACACAACCTAACGCTGGGCGAGTTGTAACACACTTGTTTTAAATACTTCCACACATGCTAGCATGATGAAACTTAGTGTATTTACTAGTTGCCACATCAACACTATATACAGAAAAATTGTGCCAAAATTCAGAAATCTTTGGAAAATATCACTGAACATTTATTTGACCAGCAAAAGTACATTTTTTACTTACATTATTTTTTCATCTCTGTTTTTTTTTGGAGACAAATCTGATATTATTTTAATCTACAATCTGTTGTTTAAAAGTTGAGATGGTTGTTTAATGCTGATCTAACCAGCAGAAGACACCCGGGTTTAAATCCCATTTTCACAGGCGGGGCATGTTGTAACACTGCGTTACAATGTGCCCCTATTAGAACTATGATTATTATATTCTATACTTTTATGAATTCTATTGAGAAACCATGAGAAAAAGGCAAATAAAGACTGAGAGTCAATGTTCAGAAATGATTAATTATTAATATGTTTTGAACTATGCTGTATATCTGTAATTTGCGGTGTGTTTGTTGTCAAACTAAAAAAAAAATATATTTTTAATTATTAAGAAAATGACATTATTTTATATGAAAAACTTCATAATTGTATTTTATTGAGAAAATATTTCTTGTATATTTTTTGGATTAGATCAGATTACATTTTAAGCTGTAATATGGTCTTGTTACAATGTGCCCCTCACATGTTACAATGTACCCCACCTATGGGGCATGTTGTCACATTTCACTTTCAATCTTTCAGGGTAAATAAAGAAAAAAGTATACGCTGTATTAATGAAACAAAACCACATAATTGTACTAGACATTTGGGAAATTCATTTGGGAAAAAATAAATACTCTGAACCCAAAGTAGGTTACAAAAATGGAGAAAAAATGGCGTTAGGTTGTGCCCCACTCTCCCCTAATTATCATACAGTATTATAGGGTGAATACTGGTAAAGTGGGACACTTTCTGATAATTTACCTTCTGCATAATGTTTTATTATGATCCAAATGTCTTCATAGCTGAAGCCCCTCATATAATACTATTCTAAATAGCTTAAGTGCTCTACTCTACTATACAGAATAAAAAAGAAAGAAACATTAAACACAGGATGGATGACTCTTCCTCAAACACACATAGACCCCAAACCACATTTTTCCAGGCGCTACTGTCAAACTGGGACACCTTTATTGGCAAACTGGGACACTTCAAACACATTAAATTGTTATTCAAATGTAGGCCCAATGAATTAAATACACAATAACAATATAAATAACAACAACAAAAATAATAAAAATCACTTTTTTTTAAGGAGGGGTGCAGGTACAGCAGATTCTTTCCACCCCTCCCTCCCTTGCCTGTCCACAATATTTTGTATTGGGTTTAGTTTATTTCATATAAATTTAAAAAATAGAAATCTTCATAAACATTTCTTCTTATATGCTAATTTTATTCCACACAAGTTTCATTTCTTTTTGTTGAAAAGTTTTTTTTGCAAATATTGCAAATGTCCCAGCCATCCATGCTTGTACCCTCCATCTTTCTTTTTTTTTTTTTTTTTTTTAATTGGCATTGTTTTTTAAAATCAGTTTACAATCTTTGTTGAAATATCTAACTAGCTAACTAAATTTATAACTAATTTTACTCAATTTAAGAGGGGCATACAAAAAGGTAACTCAATTCCCCCATTAGAATGACTTAAATGGCTGTCCCAGTTTGCCAGTAATACCCTGTCCCAGTTTAACAATACGCTATTGGCAAACTGGGACAGTGTCAAAATCACATAAAAAACAACAAAAAAAGTTTCATATGAATATGATTTTTACAAATTCTGATTCACCATTACATAACAAAATATATAACAATTACAAATGATCCATAAGTGTTTTAATTTTTATAATCTTAACATTATTCACCTCAGAATGCTATGTCATTTTACTTTACCATCACGGTTCATTGTAAGGTTGTTGAATATGGTGTGCCACACCCCCGGAAGTGATGTTATAGCTACAGAATCTATATTTTTTTATCACATACTTGCTTATGATGAGCTCAGTGTTGATTTTTAGTAATGGAATCATTTACATGTAAAGATAGAAATTAAGAAGCTTAACTGTCCCACTTTACCCATTGTCCCACTTTGCCAGTATTCACCCTACATGTTTGGTATCATTTGAAATGTTTCAGTGCGACTGGTACAAGTGTCTCATTCCCAAATAAGTCAAACAAAAGGTAATAAGGTTTTTAAGAGTTTAGAGATAACTGGCACACAAAGTAAGGTGGTCTCTAGGCAAATGGTCTCCTACCCCCCAAAAGGTGTAAACTCTGAATGTAAATGCATTGTTAGCAGATGTTTCGAAAGAAGTTTCTGCTTATATAATGAAATGCAACGAGAAGATCGGGGCCTTTCTGTATTTCAGATTAGCCCATGAGGCTGAGAGTGAGTCTCTCAGCTTCATGTATAATGTTGGGTTCGCATCTCTTCTCTTTATTCCAGAGAATTTTATGTTTTGTATCGATTATCTTTGAATTGATTATGTAATTGGCATGATACATTTACCTGACATAATAAATTGTTACATTTGATTATTCTTTTTTTTAACATTTTTATTTAAGTAAATGCACATCTTAATTGACTTTTGTTTTTTACAAACATAGAAGAACAATGGCAAACTCGGCAGTTTCATTTTATTGTGTCCAGCCAAAATAATGAATAACCGGATCCCAAAGATCCTTCGCTGTTTGGGGTCAAAATGACCCCACTGGACTTTTCTTTCATTTTTTAAAAATGTTACCTTCATATCAGGGGCATGAAACCCTGGGACTTTTCCTAAATAACCTATCTAAACATGCACAAAAAAACTGGGCTTGATTTGGTTGTTCTAAAGGTGTGTAAATTTTTTTTTACCTTTTAAGGTGTTTGGGGTCAAAATGACCCCACATTGAAAATGAATGGGAAAATGAAAAAAATGACTTTTTTTAATTTTGTTTGTCAAAAAAATAAAATTAAATCCATTATAAATCTGAAAATTTCTACATATAAACCAAGGTCTGGTCCTAGAGCATAAATAAAAAGTAGAACGAACTTTCTATCTCATACACACACACACACACACACACACACACACACACACACACACACACACACACACACAAACACATAAACAAACACACAAATGTATGTGTTTGCAACAGAGAGCATTTTTACAGAAATTGGCAAATAAAATAAACAAAACTGGCATAAATCTAAAAAAATTTACATTTAAATCAAGGTCTGGTCCTAGAGCATAAACCCAAAGTGGAACGAACTTTCTATCTCATACACACACACACACAAACACACACAAACACACACATGTATGTCCCTGCAACAGAGAGCATTTTTATAGAAATTGGAAAATAAAATCAACTAAACTGGCATAAATCTGAAAAATGTCACATATGCAACATGGAACAAACTTGTTCACACACACACACACACACACACACACACACACACACACACCACAGTCATGTCATAGTGGTGACTTGTAATGGTTCTGCAAATGTATGTATAATAATTTGCAAAAGCAGATAATTCAAAATATATCAGAAAACAACAACAAATTCTAACTCTGACAAAAATACAGATTTTTTATGTATTTCAAAATGTTTAAATAAATATTCACAAAATATATATATCAAAGTTGTGAGGAGAAGTTGAAGCATCAAAAACAATAAAGTGAAAATGAATGAGTCTCTATGGCCCTCTATTGGATATATGTGGTCATTGCACTTTCTTTCTTTAATTATAATTTCTAAAGTTTTTCCACAAACCTGCAGATGTCATTATTCTATCCCTAACACATAGAGCAATGTCCAAAAACTATTTAGATTTAATTAAGATCATCATTTAAGTGATTTTTTCTTTAAAAAATCATTTTTCATGAGCCAATTTATGGCCTAGTTATGTAATTGTGCAGTAAATAGGTAAAAAACTTCAAAATTTCCACAAAAACACAGCATAAATGTATAGTTGAGAAGTAAATAAAAAAAATGATATATAGTTTTCCATATAAAAAATGTATATTTCCTTATGCAATCGCTCTTTAAAGGTTTGGGGTCAAAATGACCCCAAACACCTTAAGTGTTATCCTTTTTTAACAGCGATTAAGGGTTAAACTGATCAACTTTCAAGTGAAGTTGGGCCGTGATTTTCTCCATATAGTATATCTCCTTCAACCCCTTCTGCCATTGTTCAAGTGTAGGGGGTTGGACCTTGAGCCAGGACTTACTGTAGTAATCATTTTTCTTGCCACTAAGAGTAATATCTGAATCAATTTAGTGTTTGTTAAGACCCTCTCTTGGGGCTACTCCTATTACACAGTGAACAAATTATAATGACAGGTTACATTTTAACATGACTTGAATTTCCCGCGTAACTCCCCGCCAAAAGGGTTTCAGGATGGGGCAATCCCAAAAAATGTGAGTATGATCTCCAATTTGGTTACAATTTCTCCAACACAAATTTTATTTACTTTTGTCAAAACTGAATATAATTGAGGGAGTCCTAAATAATCTCATCACGACTTTCTAACCGAATTCTTTCCACACGGGACTATTTGTGGTTTTGTGACTAATTTCACATGCCTTAATCCATTCTTCATCTTCAATAATAATATTTGCTTCTAATTCCCATTTGCCTTTCATGTCAAAATAATTATCTAACAATTGTGACTGTAGGAAATTATACAAATTTGAAATAGTCCCGTATCTGCAAATAGATAGTCCCGTATCTGCAAATATCGGAAGAAATCTTTGGAGGATAGTCCATGTTTGTCCTGTAATTGTTTGAAGGATTTTAGGATTTCCCCATCAAACATCTGGTGTACAGTTATCAGTCCCTTCCCTGCCCAATTCAAAAAACCAGGATCCATTTTACTTGGAGGAAAGTCACTCAATTTGGCTATTTGGAGTGCACGTGAAGTTGTTAAAGGAATACCCAGTCTCTTCCTCAACATTGACCATATACGATGAGTACAGGCGATCCATTCATTTTGTATTTTAAGTTCTCTCCATTTCTTTTGTTCCAAAAATAATGCTGTCTCCAAGGGAACCAATGGGCTCGAGAGATTCTCCAACCATAACCAATTTGTCACATCCTGAATCACCCATTCTACTATTGCTCGTAACTGTGCTGCCCAATAATACAGCTTGACATTGGGTAGACTCAAGCCACCAGTTCCCTTAGAGCTGCACAGCAATCTCTTCCGGATCCTAGGTTTTTTCCCCTGCCACACAAATGTAGAAATCATCTTATCCAGATTTTTAAACACAGATGGAGGTATCCATATAGGCAAGGCCTGGAAAAGATACAAAAGACGATGAAGAATGTTCATCTTTACAACTTCTATTCTGCCTGTTAAAGACAGGGGGAGAATATACCAACGCCCCACATCTGCTTTGATTTTGGACATTAGTTTACCATAATTCTCATTATACAATTGGGAAGCATGAGGCCTAACAACCACACCCAAATATCTGAAGCCCTGAGTGGGCCAATTAAATGAAGCTATTTTGTCCAATTCATTTGGTTTGTCCCCTACCAACCACAAAGCTTGTGACTTGGTCTCATTGACCTTATAGCCCGAAACTAGTCCAAATTCTCTCAGGCACTCTAACAATGCAGGAACAGAAGTCAATGGGTTAGAAATATATAGAATAACGTCATCGGCATACAATGACAGTTTGAACTCTGTGCCTCCGACAGTTACTCCTTGTACTCTATGATCTTCCCTAATCAACTCTGCCAATGGTTCTATACTAATTGCGAACAACAGGGGGCTGAGGGGACAACCCTGCCTGGTTCCTCTTTTAAGCACAAATTCGTCAGAGATATAGCCATTTACCCTAACTTTGGAGGTAGGATTCAAATACATCACCCCAATCCACTTGATAAATTTAGAATGAAATCCCAATTTCTTTAAAGTATACTCTAAAAACAACCAGTTCACCCTATCAAATGCTTTCTCAGCATCAAGGCTAAGAAGCATTGATGGGTCTGTTTTTTTCTTAGCTACTGTCATTATGTTTAATGTTCTCCTAATGTTATTAATTCCCAGTTTGGTCAATACCAATTACATGTTTTATACACTCCTGTAATCTTTTGGCCAATATATAACATTACAGACTTATTGGTCTATATGAGGAACAACTTGTTGGGTCTTTGCCTTCTTTATGAATTACGGATATTGTTGCTTGAGACCAGGATTTAGGTGGATCATTTTGAGTGAGAGCATAGTTAAAGGTTCTTTGTAATAGAGGGATAATTTCATCTTTGAAACATTTGTAAAACTCACCTGGATAGCCGTCCACCCCTGGGGACTTATTATTTTTTAAATTCTTAATGGCACCTTCAATTTCTTTTATTGAGATTGGTTTTACTAATGCTTCAGATTGGGTGTCAGTTAATGAAGGTAGATTAATATTTTCCAAAAATCTTTCAATCTTAATTGCCTTGTCAGTGGCTTCCGGTGAGTCATACAATGCCTCATAGTAAGTGGAGAATGCATCGGCAATATCTTTAGGATGAGATATGACTTTTTTGAAATTTGGATGTAGAATTTTTGCTACTGTACTATTTTTGCCTGTGCTTTGCGTAATTGAAAAGCTAGTAATCGACTAGCTCGATTTCCCGATTCATAATATCGTTGATTGGCAAATCGTAGGGCCCCCTCCGCTTTATATGTTAACAGGTCATTAAGCTCTTGTCTGCACTTCTTTTAAGCTTGAAGAGTATTTTCTTGACTAGTCTCCTTATGCTCCTTTTCTAACATTTGATTATTCTAATTGACTTTAACATTATTTTCATTAAAGAGTTAAAAAGAATAGTTAAACATTCACTCACATTTAATGATGCACAGATATCATTTAAACCTTTTCATTTATGGAGTCAGATGAAATAACGAGAGAATACATATTCAAATTTATTGCATTTATTCAAAAAATACTTTGCCTCGAGAAAAAGACAGTAACACGTAAAGATCTTAAGGTTTATGAATGTTGCCAAAATGAAGATAAATATATGAATAAGCTTGTGCAACCCAGGTCAGAAATGAGCTGATCAGAAAAATAAATATAATTTGCAATAATTATATTTTCACTCAAAATACTGAAAGAAGTTATGTTATCAAAGTTGTTCTGCTGCATTATGAGCATCAAAATAATTAAAATAACTATGATAATCAAAGCGTGACATTTGCCAAAAGATGGGCACTGTAAAGTAAAAGAGATTAAAAAGTGACATCAACCTAAAATCAAATTTAAGTTAAGCTAATTAAAAATCAAATACTTAATAAAGATAAGTTATACTTATTTAGAATACTGAGAATTACTACAGCTTTTAAAGTTATAACAACATTTTGGAGAAAGCAAGAATCCCCAGTTTTAAATGACTGATTAGATTTAGTCAACATATGAAGTGGATCAAAAAAGTTCATCAAAGTTGTACTAAGACAAGAACGGGTATTGTTCAAAATTCATGTATAACTTTGATGAAAAGTTTTGATCCACTTCAAATGCTGACTAGTTTCTAAAGTACACTATACAGGATAACATGAAATTAAGAGCAAAAGTATACATTTTGATATGGTGTCACGGTTTTGTTTTTGGGTTTGTTCACGTCATGTTTTCTTGTCTGTCATGTGATCCCTTGTAAGTCATGTGATCCTGCCATGTGTTCCCTTGTCTGATGTGTCAAGTTGTCATTGGTTCATTGTTCACAGGTGTCCCTTGTCTAGTCATTAGGCTTGTGTGTATTTTAGCCCTCATGTTTGCCATGTGTCAAGTATTGTTCCCTGTAACCACTGTTTGTGAGTTCAAGTTCAAGTTCAAGTTCAAGTTCAAGTTTTCATACCATACCATGCCATGTTTTTGTTTTGTGTTTGGTTTTGTTTATAATAAACTGCACTTGGGTTCTCATTTACACTTGCCTCCAGTGGATCACTTTACAGAATACTTGACCTAAACCATGAACCCAGCAGTTGACCTCCTGTCTTCGTCAGGACAACCGGACCATTGAGGATTATGTCAAGGACTTTTGCGAACTCTGTCACAAGGTAGATTTTAATGACGTAGCACTCGAGGACATTTTTAGACATGGATTAGATGAACCTTTGCGCTATGGACTGCCTGGGGGAAAAATCCACTTCTCACTTGAACAATACATGGACTATGCCCTGTTTTTGAGCGGTTCCTCATTTACTGTGGGTTTTACCGATGAGGAACACCGCAAACCCACAGTATCATCTCAGCCTGAACCACTTCACGCCATGCCTGCCAAGCCTGAGCCACTTCACGTCATGCCTGCCAAGTCTTAGCCACTTCACGTCATGTCTGCCAAGTCTGAGCCACTTCACATCATGTCTGCCAAGCCTGAGCCTCTTCACGTCATGTCTGCCAAGTCTGAGTCTGTTCACGCCACGTCTGCCGCCGAGCCAGTGTATCCGGACAAGATGGCCGCTGCACCCCCATGGTCCCCTGAATTGCCGGCTCCGCCCTGGCTTCCTGCACTGCCGGGTCCGTCCACACCATGCCACAGCCCAGGTCCTCCCACGCCAAGCCATGACCCAGGCCCGTCCACGCCATGCCACGTCCCATGTCCTGTCCCCCTGCACAGGCCTGGCCCTCCATCCCCTCCATCATGTTTGCCATGTGTCAGGTACTGTTCCCTGTAACCACTGTTTATGAGTTCTGTTCAAGTTCATGTCTTGTTTTGAGTTTTCATGCCACGCCATGTTTTTGTTTCATGTTTGGTTTTGTTTATAATAAACTGAACTTGGGTTCTCATTTACACTTGCCTCCAGTGGATCACTTTACATATGGGCACCTCTTAAATCAAAGAATATTCTAAATAAATGAATACATATTACATGAATTATCTTTTTTTATTTAGGCATAACCCTCCCTCCCTTTTAATTTACCTATTTATTTTTTTTATTATTATTGTTAGTATTATTAGTTGTTTAAATAATATTACTTGAATTCTATGGAAGTAAAATAATGTCAAATGTTTTTGAAATAAAAAGCCTGTTGAATTGCACTACTTGAAAAAAATAGGCATTGCATTAACCATGCTTGCATTTTAATGCATTGTATTTTTAGGGCTTGCATTTTTATGGGCTGAAATTCAGCATGGTTGAATATTTAAGCTTTGAATATTTCAATTAAAAACATTTCAAACACCTTTTCATTATTAAAAATTCAATAATCCATATTCACCTTTCATATTTCACTTCCAAAATATTCAAACTGTTTAAAAATACAACCAATAATATTCAACAGGCAATTTTTGGTCCATTTTATTTCGCTTTGCAAATTCGCTTCCACAAATTCAGTGGTTCAAATTCGACAGTAAATTCAACATTGACGTCCAGGAACTGCAGGAAAAGCAATAGATTACCGAGCTTACTCTCCATCTGCTGTTAGTCGACCTCACCATCAGATGGTGCAAAAGCGCGTGTTGTTGATGAAGACCAGCAAAATTAGAGCAAGTCATTCATTCATAAAACTCATTTACAGCAATGTAAGTGTATTTGTGATTATTATGACGGCTGTTTTGTTAAATTCAGTGCCTTCACGGTTACTTTTCCTGTGTAGCCTGCATCTTTCTCTACCGTGAACGAGATTATAATGTTATTCCCCGATGCGGATGTACAGATCCAATGTTACATTTTTGAGGTTGACATATTTCTCTTGGTTGTTTAGTTGCCTTAACTTTATATTGTGGCGATGTGATGCATGCAGGCTATTAGGGTTTCCCTCAATACTTCTGGACATACAACGCTTAACGTAGATTAATGGACTACAGTGATGTAAAAGACCAAACTCGCAGGCAAGCAGATGGACTCAGAATAACGCGCAAAGCTTAATGCTGAGCGTTTCCCAGTGATAGACTGGCATAAAGTTGGCTTGATGTTGGACATTCGCACATTTAGGGACCGTCTCTAAAGTGTATAGGCCTACGACTTTGGTATACACGTTTCTAACTCCGATAGCATTTGAATAGAACGACTTACAGTCATAAAACCAACTGTAAAGTGTTCATGTAGTGTCAGGCATAATGCGCACCCTTTGGATTTTTGATATTTATTCAAATAAATTTAAGTTTGCTACTGAAGTTGTTGTATGCAACTTTAGAGACGGTCCCTAAATGTGCGAATGTCCAATGTCAAGCCAATTTTACATTTAGTCCTTTAGCAGACGCTTTTATCCAAAGTGATTTACAGTTAAATTAACAATAGGACAACAATATGCAAGTGCTATGACAGTTTAAGCTAATGCAATACACGTAGGCATACTATAGTATATCAGTATATGTATATCACCAGCTTATATATATCGCCAGTATATCACGAAACGCTCAGCATGAAACTTTGCGCGTCAAGTTCATATTCTGAGTCCATGCTTGCCTGTAGCCTATATAGTAGCCTACAGCCTACTTCCCCAATAAGGTGCAAGACTGATCTTTCATATCACTGTATAGTACATTAAGCTACGTTAAGCGTTTTGTCCCAACTGAAGGGGAATCCTTGAGTATGAGGTATTGAGGGAAACAGATTATAATCCTGTTCATGGTAGAGAAAGCTGATGACATGTAGAATACACAGGGAAAGTAACAATGAAGTTATTGAATGAAACATAAACACACAGCTTTTGTGTGTTTATCATCTTTTCCGCACATACTGACACAGATAATCATTTCCATTTTATGAATGAATGTCTTCGTCAACAACAAGCGCTTTTGCACCATCTGATGGTGAGGTTGACTAACAGCAGATGGAGAGTATGCTCGGTAATCTATTGCTTTTCCTGCAGTTCCTGGACGTCAATGTTGAATTTACTGTCGAATTTGAACCACTGAATTTGTGGAAGCGAATTTTGCAAAGCGAAATAAAATGGCCCGAAAATTGCCTGTTGAATATTATTGGTTGTATTTTTAAACAGTTTGAATATTTTGGAAGTGAAATATGAAAGGTGAATATGGATTATTGAATTTTTAATAATGAAAAGGTGTTTGAAATGTTTTTAATTGAAATATTCACAGCTTAAATATTCAACCATGTTGAATTTCAGCCCATAAAAATGCAAGTCCTAAAAATACAATGCATTAAAATGCAAGCATGGTTAATGCAATGCCTATTTGTTTTTCCAAGTAGTGCAATTCAACAGGCTTTTTATTTCAAAAACATTTGACATTATTTTACTTCCATAGAATTCCATATTAGGAATTGTGTAATTATAAGAGTTTGATATAAATATGAGTGTTATTTATTTTTTTTTTTCATATTTTTTTCCCCTTTTTCGTATGTAAAAGTGTGAATATGTATTTTTTTAATTGTGTGTTTTTTGATGTGTTGGTGGTGGGTATTGTCACAAAAGGGGTAAAAAAAGAAAGGAAAACAAAGAAGGAAAAATACGGAACAATTATTGGGGAAAATATTATGTCTTTAAATGAAATGTCCAATTGTATATTTGTTTAAATTGAAAGACATAATAAAGTATATTAAATATATATTGTAATGGGGTAAATCAAATGTAGGTTATAGGCCAATTATTAAGCTCAGATTCATCTTATCAGTTAAAATTTAGTCTATGCTTTTTTTAATTTATTTTAATTTTGTGATTTTAAGTTCTGCTTTAAAAAGCTTTTTTTTAGATTGTAATGTTCTAATGTTCTTTTAATAACCATAATGTACTACATCTGCCAAACAAAACCAGAGAGAAATGTATTCATATATTTTAAAACTAATCTAATTAAATCTTGAGCACAAAACATTGAGCCAGTAAGAAAAGAAAACCTGTAGGATATATATGTATATGTACAGTATATCTATATGTACAGTAGGCTATATGTGTATAGGCTACAATGATAAATGATACAAGACCTACAAACGTGTTCAATTATATTGTATAATGTCAATTGTTTATGTTAATATATATATATAGCGTTAACAAAAAAAAAAAAAAAATATATATATATATATATATATATTATATATATATATATATATATATATATATATATATATATATATATATATAGGCTATATATATATACAGCGTTAACATAAACATTTCATATACAACATTGAACACGTTTGTAGGTCTATATTGTATGATTTATCATTGTAGCCTTATTTAAGTCGATTTTCTGTATTTATGTTTGGACTGATAGTGGTTAATAAAGTCAAATAATGGTATGCGAGAGAGTCAGTGGTAATATCATTGTGTTAGAGTATGTGCCTGTAGCCTGCACTGGACCAGGTTAGTTTCCCAGCAAGTTGCCGGAGTGACTGAGCTTGAGCTATGCTAAATTAGCTTTATGAAGCCAAATCATTTGACAATGAGTCAGACTAACTGAAATAAGCCTGGCTTATTTGATAAACCTACAGCCCTCAATGGTCTCTACTATCAACTGAGCTTGCAATGCATTACAGAAACGCAGCCCTTGTCCATTACAGTGTATCCTGACATACAGATTGATAAACAAAGAAATAAAGTAGCTACAGCACACTACCGGTTACACGTGCACTGTTAGACTTTTCTGTAATTTCTACAGTTATTTAGGCTACTTTAAATCCCCCAGTATTATACTGCTATTTCTCTTTACAGTAAATAACTGTGATTCCCATTGCATCATGGGAATTTTCTGTGACGTCTAACACCACATACAGAGATTTACTGTATTTTTTAAATTTGCAGTATACTGCTGTATTTGACGTAACGGCCTCTCTGGCTGGCACCATTCCATTGTGCTTTTTATTTCCTAATTTTTGCCTTACACCGTGTCTACAACGCTATAATAGCCAGAGGCTGTCTATATTGGATACATTAAAGCGACCGGACCATTAATACAAAATGCAAACCTTTTTGTTCCTTTGTCAGAAATAGCGCGAGCGCATGGGCGGCGCATCACACTCTGTCTGGGATTTGTCATGTCGCGCTGGACGCCGGAGCATCCAGTGTAATATCACTGGGGTCTGACTGTCTTTTGTTGGATCGTGCCGTTCGTGTCTGGCCTGGGGAAGAGACGGAATTCACTTCACCGAGAGAGAGACCAGCAAGCAAGGTAAAACAACATTCTGTGTGTGTTGACGGGATTGTGCCCAGTTTAAAATATGTTATAACGTTAGCCTACTCGTCAACATGGCGGTAACGAACTTCACCACGGTAAACTGCGCTAACGTTTCATTTTACAGACTTTGTTAGATTATTGAATTGTCGAGGTAAAATATGCCAACGAGCAACGCTTAGTTTACATTAACAATAAATGAACTAATGTGAATTTCTGTTTTGGTTGTAGATAATGTTGGCCTACTGATAAGAACCTTTATAGTTTTGGCATTAGTTTGCAAACTACAACATATTATAGGTTTTTTTTTTAATGGAATTTAATATTTACTTCCGTTTTTATATGTGTTTAAAGGCAACTGCAACAAAGCGCCAATTCGCGCCAGTGACTTCAAGCAAGATTCTGGAGGTAACAGTTAGGCCATTTGTGATATATTTTGAGATAAGTTTGCTGAAATGATTAGCAATATGTGATAAGTGCTTTGGAGCCACTGGTGCAGACTAGGTAGCTTACAATATCTTATAAAATCTCTATAAAATTGGCTAACTTTATATCAAATAAGTGACCTTTGCATAATTTCTAACTTTATATTTATTACACAGCAAATGAACCAATCAGAAGATGGACCATTTTCCCATTTTCTGTGTTCAGTCTAACCAGATTAAATGTATCCAGGTAAGCACTGCAGTAAAACTCTCACTAATTCATTCAAACCAAATCTAGCATTCTAAACAACTTAAGTTTATATTTTTGCATTATTTTGATATTTTATTAGGCAGAAGACTCTCTACCATTGCAGTCCCACCTGACCAGGAAGGTCCTAACATCAGCGCACAGGTGGGTTAACTACTGTAGGAAGGAGAACGATCATCACACAGTGATTTCTTGCATGTGTCTTATTGTGTATTTGTCTCAAACAGGTACTCCTTCACTGCAGACAAGCTGAAATGGGCTAAAATCATCGCTTTCAGTCTCTCTCTATAGAGACAGAGCGTATTTAGGCCACGCCCACACCGGGGGGGAAAACAATCCAACCATCTCCATTGACTTTGCATTGCGAGAGGCTGCCTCCTTGTCATTTCTGACTTACAACAAAATACAAAACAATGTCGAAAAGCTGATATGTGACAAGATGTACAGCAAACAAGCTAAAAAAAACAGAAATAAGTTTTTATAATCTGTCGACCCCAAAAAACAAGCATTTAAGGACACAAAGGGAGCACAGAGGGGGGTCGCGGAGGGTTTAGCCTCCTTGCCCCTTTAAGGAAGCGTACAATGAGGTCGTTTCTTCCTAATGATTGCCCGGCCACGGGAGCGTGAGATGCTGCTATGGTGCTTCCAGAGAGGGGCTATAAGAAGTACTGCACATTTGCTCTCCCTGATCCGCTTGATGACCTGAGGTAGCATCGCGACCGGGGGAAAAGCATACAGCGGGCGATTCGGCGAGTGCGTCCGTGTTCTTTGAAAAATATATTCGGCAATGAGCGTTGTCTTCGGAGGCGAAGAGGTCGACCTCTGCCTCGCCGAAGGTGCTCCAAATCAGCTGAACCTTCAGAGGGTGGAGAGACCATTCCCCTAGGGAAACCTTGTCTCTGGATAACATGTCCGCACCCTGGTTCAGAATGCCTGGCACGTGCGCTGCCCTCAGGGAGCGCAGGTTGTGCTGAGCCCATAGAATGAGACTCTTGGCCATGGCGTGCAAGGTGTTCGACCTGAGGCCGCCCTGACGATTTATGTTAGAGACCACTGCCATGTTGTCCGTCCGGACCAGGACATGGTCGCTTTCCAGGGAGTCAGGGCTTTGATGCAGCTGTGATTCACTCTGATCAGTAAGTGGCCGGAGCGCCACGCGTGAGCTGGGACACAGCTCTTTAGCCAGTGTTGGAGAGGGCGCATGTGCAGCAGTCTAAGCTGGAGCACTGCTGTTGCTGAGGCCATGAGACCCATCATCCTCTGGAATCTTTTGAGGGGGGCGTGGGCGCCCAACAGTTTGAGTACCTCAGTGCGGAGAACGTGCGAAACGCCTCACTCTCGTCTCGACCACGGCTGAGAAGCGCGGCGGTCTGCGAGCAAACTGTAGCAAGTAGCCGTGTTTTATTATGTTCAACACCCATTTTGATATGCCGGGGATAGCTTCCCAGGCTTTGGCCCGTACAGCTAGGGGTTGAATAAAGGCTGGGGGCGGGCCGCTGTGAGATAGGGACCCGGCCGTCAGGCCGTTTTGAGCTATTAATGCCGTGTGTACAGCACTCATGAGCGGGGGCGAGCGCTGCACAGCGGGCGTGCTCATAATCGCATTTCCAGCATGAGTTAGAGAAGAAACTGATGCGGGAACAGTTTTTATGTGTAGAGGTGCGCACTGAAGAGTGGGTACGCAATCTACATTCATTGTTTCTCCCGCGCTGGTTGGGGGGAGAGAGAGCGTCAAGTTGACAGAGCTTATGTGTAGGGGTGCGTGTTGTAAAGCAGGCACACTTGCTACTTTTATTAAACTTCCCGCTTGAGCTGGGGAAATGTTTATGGCAATGTGAACAGTGCTTGTGTGCAGGGGTGTGTACATGACAGTAGACTTATGCAACTTCCAGCATGGGCTGGGGAAATTCTTGAGACTGTGGGAACAGTGCTTATGTGTAGGGGTGCAGACATTGTGGTGGGCACGTGACCTACTGGTGACACAGACAGAAAAGGGCTCTTTTCGTGCTTTGTGTGTGTCGTCGTTTTGTTTGCAGGTGAGCGTGTTTTGTAACCGGCCTATTGACTGCAATATAGGCATTTCCAGCCGCCTGTGAGGAGGCGACTGGAGAATGTTTGATAAACTTTAGGGAGATTGGTCCGGCCTCGGCGGGACTCAAACACTCCCTTTTTCTTCTTCCCGTGGCTAGGAAGTCTTGCAAGGCTCGGGGTCCAACGCAATCTTGGGTCGGTGCCGCTTTCACATGCGGAGGCGACGGCGCCTTCTTCTGGTGGCTCGAGGCGGAGCCAGAGCACTTAGGCAGAAAGTGGTGCATAGCCTGCGACGCCTTCTGAGCTTCGGTGAAGCGCTCGGCAAACCCTTTAACGACTGGACCAAACAGCCCGCTCTGGGAAATAGGCGCGTCGAGAAAAGCTGCCTTATCTGCGTCCTTCATGTCCGTAAGCGTGAGCCACAGGTGCCGCTCGAGAACAGTCAGGTTCGCCATGCTGCGGCCGATGGACTGGGCTGTTGACTTCGTGGCTCGCAGGGCCAGGTCAGTGGCGCTGCGTAGGTCCTTAAAAGCCTCCGGTTCAGGTCCAGACTCGTCCATAAAGCGGAGAAGCTTGGCCTGAAACACTTGGAGCACAGCCATAGTGTGAAGCGTCGATGCAGCTTGGCCGGCAGCGGTGTATGCGCGACCGGCGAGAGCTGAAGTAGTGCGGCAGGGCTTCGACGGATGAGAAGCTTTGACTTTCCATCCGGCAGCAGTGATGGGCGATGGACGGGCAGAGGTGGGCGGCCACGGCCTCTTCGAGGGGAGGAATCGCCTCATATCCTTTATCCTTCGCGCCGTCCACGGAGGAGAGTGTCGAGGAAAAGGAATGTTTCAGGTGAGCTGAGTGTGGCGCCTTCCACGACTTAGTGAGCTCGTCGTGTACTTCCGGGAAAAATGGGGCGGGTCTCTGCTGAGGGGCCTGCCGGTGCCCCTGCAGGAACCACTCATCTAACCTGCTGCGTGCAGGCTCTTCCGGGGAAGACCAATCGATCCCGAGGTCTTCGACGGCCTTGGAGAGAACACGAATGGTCTCAGAGTCCAAGTTCACCCTTGTGCTGGCTTGGGTCGATGGTACGGGGTCTGAAGCGGAGCCCGTCCAGTCGTCAGATGCAGCAAGAGAAAGGTTGTCAGCTTTGTCCTCCTCGTCGTCCGACGCTCCGAAGGAGACGAGACCTGCCGCTCGCAAAGAGGGGCGCTGGTCCGCCTGCGTGTACTGAACTGGCGAGGGGGAATCATCCAGAGAGAGCGAAGCACGCGGGGACTGTGCAAAGGGCGAGAGAGAGCGGAAGTGGAGGGATCATCCTTGTTGAAGACGGCAAGGCGAGCCCGCAGAGTGGGGAGATTCATCTGGTTGCAATCAGGGCAGCCGCCCTTGGCGAGTGCAGCTTCTGCGTGGTCCCGGCCCAGGCAGGAAGCGCAGAGGATGTGGCGATCTCCACCGAGGAGAGGGCCTCTGCACGAGGCGCAGTTGGTGCGAGGCATTTGAAACAACGCCCATGTGAAATTTCTCTTTTAGAAAGTGTCGCGGGAGCGAACACAGCAAAAAGGATACGGCGCGCCGGATGGCAAAGCAGAACATCGGGCTGAAGGCGGCGAAGGAAGCCAGCGTCCTCAGATCTGCAAAGCAGGGACTTGTTCCGCTGGGTTGCTCGTCGACGGCGGCGAAAGGCTTGTAATCCAGAGAATCAGCGAAGTGGAAGTGCACTGGAAGAGGGACACTGATCTTTGCTGGTGAACAGCACAGGGGAATCCTCTCGCTGTGGAGAGAGTGAGGCATGCAGGATCTGAGCCGACGTGAGCTCACCGAGTCCCGTTTGCTCACTCAGCGGCTGCTTATAACATACGGACTCGCCCATTTGGGCACACGAGACGCCATTGGTCTCAATTCATTATAATGAATTGATACATTTTTACAGTGTACGCTAAACGTTACTCCTTTCTGATGGCAGTGCATGGAAACTTTTTCTGGCCTTCGTTGTTTCAAAAGTGTTTAATATCAGGGTCAAATTGACATTTTAAATTAAATAAAAAGTACGGAAACCTGTAAATCAATTTACCTGCATTGACAACTGTCAAGACTGACAAATACAGAAGCATGAGAATTCTCTCAATTAATTCAAAATAGGTGTTGTGTACTTCTACAATGTTTTTTGATATCATCCATTGTTAGGATACTAAGCAGCCCCTCAAAGTTCATTTGGCACATTCTCAGCAGGGAAGACAGTGGAGTGTTCTCTACAACATGTTATTGCCTGTTTTATCTGCTCTTTCATTTGTTACTTTTACTTTCACTTTTGGAGACCGCAGCTGTCATTGGATTGGTTCAGATGCCTGCCAATCCTTGGTGCTAATGACCCAAAATGGACATTGCAAAACAATGGACATAGTATCTTTTACACAGTTTTATCTCATTTGTAAAATTGGATATAGCAAAAAACAAAAACAAAAGAATGTATGCCTTGCTTTGAAAACACATTGTAGGCACAGAGACTTTTGATAAAAGTAAATAAAATTGACATTGCTGGTAAGTTTAATAATTGGGTCATTTTTTATAGGCCTATATATTTTTAAGTTTATTGCAGAGTAAAATATTTTATAGAAGCCTGTTTCAATGTCTGTTTAAATGTTTCATTTATGTCCAAATGTGACACGTGTTAGGTCTATAAGTACACTTTATAACTACAGACAGGTATTGAATTCACTTCCAGCATTCATTGCACTGTTTAGCAGCGATTTTAGACAGTTTGAGTGTTTTGCTCACAACTTGACCAGGGCACAGCCAGTGTGCACCACAAGAATCCGCAAGAAGAGAGAAACAAAAGGAAAGAGAATTAAGCATCAAACAAAAAGAGGCAGATGAAAAAATGTAAAAAGAAAGGTGATTGCCGGTAATACCAAATTGTAGGTTTGGACTTGCCTGTGTGATTTTGGTGGTCCTTAAAATAAAATGTTCAGTCTTTCATGATGTCATAAATATCACTGAATGTATCACCAGCATCATTGTCATCATTCGAATTATTTTGACTGCATGCGGTGGACAGCTTTCCATGATATTGAGTCATTATACATCATCTAACATCAGCATAACAGTGAACTCATGATGTGTCTGTCCAGCAATATACAGTCACACCAAAATGTATTCAGACACCTTCAACATTTCTCACATTATCAGTTTATTCACTAACGTTAGAAAATTGTAAATAAATTATGACAAGAACTCAAGATATGACAAGAACAAGTTGATATTTTACTGCTTTTGGCCATCCTTCTGTTAAACTGTCTTACACATGAATTAGGTTAAATAGCTGTCAGCTGTTAAACGCAAGTACACAATTAGATAATGCCAATAGTCAACCAATTACCAATTAAATGCTTCATTTTGTTCAGTCTGTGGTGTAAAAAGGATGCATTAGCAATTAAAGAAAAAACACTTAAGCAAAACATGGTCAGGTCAAAGTGTCTGAATAAATTTTACTGGTGGTCCACTATATGAGAAGTTTTGGGTATAATATGTCACAGTTTATTTTGCTATCAAAAGGTTTCTCTTTGAAAGTAATATGTCACATTTTGGGCACTTTGGGCATTTGTATAAGGATGCAAAAAAATAAAAATTCTTGGACATGTGACAATATCAGATGCCTTGAAGTTGCGAGTGAGAACAGGTTGGATAAAACACAAATCTTAACGTAAATTAACGAATCCAGGTGTTATGGATCATCTCTGTAAAAAAAAATGATGGGCGTACACGCGCTTGTCCCTTAAAGGCTGGTTTCTAAAGTACTTCTTCCTGCCTCTATGTATTAATGCTCATGGTTAACCTAAATGGGTTCCATTCAGACCTTAATATTAAGTATTTTACTGTTATTTGTCAACAAGATTCAACAAGACATTTTCACCTGGCTAGACCCAATGTTTAGATCTGTTGTGGTATTTATGCGAATTAGCACATCTGTAATTAGATTATGCACCGTTTGTCCATGTTAACAAACAATTAAAAAAAAACTTGTAATACATTTTTTGTTTGTCTTGATATAAGTAATCAACTCAGTAATTTTCATGGTGATATCTAAAGGTTAAATTTTTTACCCTATTCATGTGAGAAAAATAATGAATAGGCATATGAATAGGATATATTTGGGTCTTTTTCGGAACTTTCCCCTAATGGGATTCTTCGGGGCTTTTGTTTCCTTACTCAGGACATATGGAGGATACAAAATCAGTTGAGTTTGATTCTGTTGCAATTTGTTCACCCTTTTTTCCTAAAACGCCTGGACTATTATTCTTTAAAAACATTTCATAACTGTTAAACATTCGTTACCTGTGTTACATTCCTTTGTGGTTTCATCATTTAATGGTCATTTTCATGACAACCAAAATTACATCCACCAAGCAAATGCTAATTTTTTTAATGCTTTATTATCAACAAATAGCATGTACAAGAGTAACTTCCATGTTACATAAGAAGTACATATCAGATGTTTTACAATACAATAGAAATTACAAAAAAAAGAGAAAAAAAAGAAAGAAAACAACAGCATATCTATATATTGTTGAGTAAGCATAAATGAATACTTAATTGAGACTCCAAGCAGCAAGTGCTTGTTGATAGAATTTAGAGAGTTTAATTTGAAGTTTTTCAATTTTATAATTGCACATTAAAAGAAATTCTTTGCCACCTAAATGAGAGTAAATATACAGAGAGATTATATTCCAAACAGACCATGGGTTTTGAAAATATTGTCTAAGGCAGTTTATTTTAAAAGCATTGTTCAGAGAGCTAAAGTCTATAAAATGTAGACCACCTTTATCATATGAATTTAATATTACTGATTTCTTAGTAGTGAACTTTGTTTTTTCATTCAAATTCTCATATTCTGTCAATTAATTTACATGTTTGTTTGTCAACATAAAGTGACTGAGCAGTAAATGATAAGCGAGAAATGCCTTCTGGTTTAGTCAGAAGAACTCTTCCCTTGAGTGACAGATCTCTCAGAAACAAATGATTCAACTTTGCATGTCTTTTGAGGCAAAAAATGGAGGGGCGCCTCTTATCATCTTATTATCAAATTATTTTAACCCCCAAAAAGGTGATGCTTTCTCTTACATAAATGTTACAAATTGAGGACTCCAAGCAGTTGCCAACTGGATGCAGCTCACATTAATTGATATTATAAAGACCTGAGGCTTTGGAAAAGGGCTTAATAGTTTCTAATGCAATATCTACTTGAGAGACATCCTTCAGAAACAAGGCAGTGTCATCAGCTAACTGACTTATCACTTCGGTATTGATTCCTTTTAATTCCCTTTAAAGGGCTTTCCTAAGGCCCTTTAAAGGGAATTAAACAAATCAGATTGTTTAAAACACATTTCAGTCTTTTTGATAAAAGCAATTATTTTATAATCATTATTTAGCAACGTATTTGGCTGACAACTATCAATTAAAATGGGGTCTTTATTTGGTTTTGAGGGTGATAAGCCCTTGACACATCAGGGTTGGAGGAAGCAAAGCTCTTTCAAGGCTCTCCATAAACACTTTAAACAAAAAAGGAGCTATGGTCTTTCTAAATGCTTTATGAAATTCAGCAGTTATACCATCCATTCCTGGAGACTTATTTTTCAAATAATTTATGGCATCAATAATTTCTTCTAATCTGAGAGGGGCTTCGCATATTAGAATCCTCTATGCTAAGATGCTTTATGTTGGGCAAGGACTCGGAAAACTCAGTAGTAGATTGTTGACAAAAATTTGAGGTGTAAAGATAACTATAAAACTCAACAAAAATGTGCAATGATTTTGGGGTCCTCAGCAATATCACCATTAATATTCAATAGCTCAATATAATTATTTTTGGCTTGCATGCCTCTCAAGTCTAAAAAATAGGCAGAGCTCTTCTCGCCCCCTTCAAGCCATTCTTTTGTAAATTTCCTCTAATTTAAGTTTCTGCTCAGTAAGATATGTTTTGTCCATTTCTGAAATTTCTTCTACTTTTTTAGAAGATGGAAATTTTACCTCAAATTTTATCCTCACCAATTTTCCTAATTTTTGCCAGTTCACTACAATACTTAATTTTTTTTTATTTTTTATCACAGAAAAGTTCTGAGATCTGTGCGAGGATGACCGTTGTGTGTCTGTCTACAGTGCTATGTTGCTTGGGGCTGGAGACTTGCATGGAGTTTCAGGGAGAGATGGAAATTCTTCCTCCACCAGCATAAATTCATCCGGATCAGTGTCTTGTTTGAGATAATCATGCAAGTTGTCAGTAATCAGATCACTGGAAGGGATCTTCATAAAAGTTTTGGCCACCTGAGTGCTGCTGCTAGTTTTGCTAACAGTGTTAGCATTTACGCTTTGGTTGGACCTTCTTTCCAGCACTTTTCCTTTTTTCAGATCCACCCATTGTTGTGTCCGAAGAATCACTGTGTTATTAGAGTTAGCCATCTTTCAAAGTCTTCTTTGCAACAATGTTACAAATCACTTTAAGTATTTGGGAATGCAGAGCTGATCAAAACACGTGCAATCAAGTAATCATCTTGGAACCTCCCCGAAATGCTCATTTTCCCATGTGTTGTCTTGATTTTTTAATTTAATGCATTACATAGACTCAATTTTCATCATGCGTGGAGGCTGAAATCAATAAAACGTTCATTTAGTTCCATTTCTAGACATTTTCCAAAATTAAACTTAAAATGAACATTTTGCTGACACAGTATACTCACATGGAGTAGGGGAGTATTTATTCAATGGCGTCTCAGAGCCTTGTCCTGAATAAGATGAAATAAACCAGAATAAAAAGTCACAATCACAAAACTGTATACAGTAAACATTGAAAGAGCCTCTTCTAAAGGAACATGATGTTTGGTTTCATTTTCTAATTGAGCATCAAATGTAGTGAACTGGACTGTAGAACATTTACCAGCAGCACGTCTTTTCCTCCATATGATGAGTGCAGTTACGATGAGAACAGCCACACACATTAACACCAGCACACTGATAACTACAGACAGACTGACGGATCCTCCTGGGTCATATTTATCTGTATCTGAAATTGTGGTGAATTAAAAAAAACAGTAAATAATTACAAAAGCTAAAGATATGTACTGAAATAGTATTTATTATTATTAAATCTATGTTGTTGATATCAAAAAGGACATTTTGTTTGTTTGCTTGCTGGTTTGGGCATTTTTATTTACCAAATATAATGTCCAGTTTGTTGTCCAGATTGAGGTGCTTCATTGTACAGTTGTAATCATGTCCTTCACGTAGTTCTTCATCGCTGATCACTAAACTCTTCCTCATCTGGTAAGTTCTGTCTCCGTTGGGCAGAATCTGTCCTCCTGTGATCTGGTCATCATCCACAGGCTGATCGTCTCTGAACAGGGTCAGGTTAATGTGACGGGGGTAAAAGCCAGTGGCCAGACAGCTGATCTGAAGCCCTTGAGAGTCTGGGAGTTTCTTTCTCATGAGTCTCACTCTGGGTTTCACTACAGAGAATAATGAGAAGTGTTACTGTTGTTAAACTGTTGAATCAGTTATTTATTTAAGGTTATCATGTTCCATTACACATTCAGAGGCACACATTTTCTGTCAGTACTTCTGTCTGGGTCATATCTGTTGATTATATATTTTTTTCTATCTTAATTATACTGAAGTTTATCAGGTTGATTCTCTCACCTTTTCTCATCACATTGTTCTTTTCCAAATGCAGGTACCTTCGCAAAACTTTAATGCAAATAGGATGATAAACATTTCCATATAAATACTTTATATGAAGCTGTTTTACTTGGTCCCATGATATAATCCATGGCTTTTTCAAATGGATATCGTTTTGTTCCAGGTCATAGGTGAACTCCTCCATACATTGTCTATCAAAAGCATCGCAGAAATGAAGTGGACCTGGTTTATCATCATTCAATAGTTCACATCCAACAACTCTCTGATGAACATGTACACCTTAAAATAAAAGAAAAATGTTTTTTTTAATTAGTCCTCACTCTGACACAATATAAAATGAAGTAAACTGAAAATGAATATTTTGCACTTTTTCAACATCAAAAGTTTTAATAAAATAATTAAAACACATAGAAGCTACAGTCAGAGGTGTAAAGTCCAGGTTCAGAAAGTAAAAGTCCTCCTCGGTATTTTGTTCCAATCACCTGGATTTGCTAATTAGCAGTTTTTCAGCCAGGAGATATAACTAATTAGTGAAATCAGCTGGCTGAGTTCATGGGTGGAATAAACATATGGCAGGACTTTTACTTTTTGACCCCTGGACTTTACACCTCTGGCTACAGTTATTAAATGAAGTATGTGTTAATGCTGATAATGTAGGCTTTAGTTCTCACCATCTGTGAGATTGAGGTGTTTCTTAACATAAAAATCCCTATTTTTCATGCTATCATACAGGTTTTGAAATACAACACCAGCATCCTTTTGCTCCTTATTATAGTATTTTGAATCATTGTGAGAGCGATAGACGGGTTTCCATGTGGTTGAGTCATAATATCCTATTTGCATATCATCCAACATCACCACAGCACTGAACTCAGGAAATGGTGTCTGTCCAACTATATATGTTGCCAAAGCCATCAGTGAGTGAGAACCTGTGGATACACAAGGACGAGAAATATTAGTACAGATTAGTCAAATTAGACCATAACATGACTATACATTCCAGTCCAGACTTATCTTCCTCTGGGCTCTGGCATTATAAATGAATATTGTGGAACAAATTTTATCTTTAAGATGTGTGTGACCATCATATGAAAAGAAGAGGGTTGGAGAGCCTCCTGTCACGAATATGGTTGAAAATAAAATCATTGGCTTAGACTAGAGAGACAAAATTCTGAGAGCTTAGTCTATAAAAGAGGAAGGATGCCCTCCCCTCACTGTCACTCGTGACTGTATGATTGCTGACCTTTTCTTGCAAGAAAATAAACCTCAAAGTAAATATATATATATATATATATATATATATATATATATAGAAAGCAGCAGGCTGCCATTGTGCAATTTTACAATTCACGTATGAATAGATATTTCACACGTATTAACAATTTAATGATTTTTTTTCTTTTGTTGCACAGACAAAAACTGTGCAACAGACAAAATATTAAACTTGCAACATTAAAAGGATTGGTCACCCAAACTTGTATGACTTTAAAAAAACAAACAAAAAAAAAACAAAAAAACCCCCATCTGATCGTTGTTTTAACTAGAAATAATAAATTACAATGAAATACCTACAAATGATAAATTGCCATCCTACTGTAAACAACTGTTAGGTGGCTAAACATCACAATTAAGATACAACAACTTGCACCTTCATGCTTGTGCATGTCATAGTTTATAGGTTTATAGACACAAACACTCAAAACTGGTATTTCTTACCATATGTATTGTCGTAATTATAAACACACTTGTTTGTAGCACAAATAGTTTTACTCTTCTCACACATTAACAGAAAATAGCTTACTTCCGCGTAGCAAAATAAGGTGGATAGGAAAGCATTAAATAAACTTACCTGCATTGACAACTGTCAAGCATGACAGCAGATACACAAGCTTGAGCATTCTTTAAATTAATGAATCCAATTATTGCACGCGCTTGTCCCTTCTTAACACGATCCCAAGTCGATGCAAAATCGGTCTTCAGACAAACAGGTGTTGTGTAGCTTACTTCTACAATGTTCTTTGATCATTATCGTCTATCGTACAGTGACATTTTCTTCCTCACGACGTGTTCTCTTTCGTTTTCTTTTTGACTTTTGCTGCGTCCCAATTCGCCTACTTATACTACGCCCTAAACGTATGTAGGCTACTCATTTTGTACTCAAAGGTGTGTAGCAAAAGAGTAGGGGCAAGCTTTAGAACATCCTACTTCGTCGCGTGCATCCTGTCACCGTAAACTGCCCTGTCAAACATATTGTCACAGTTAAAATCCTCCATTCAATCTAATTTAATTTCCTACCGTTTCGGAGATAAATGTAGTTGCATGTTTATGGAGTTAAACAAACAAATCCAGCATTTTGCAAACAAACTCGATCAGCTTTGCAAAGGAAAACTCGACTCGCAAACAAAAAGAAAGCAATGTGCAAGTACAAAGGTCATTTGAGCAAAAATAAATAAATGAGCCTAGATAATGTTTCACAAATAAATACAAACCATCCTACAAATTGCATGTAGCCTAACCTTTGAATAAATACCAAATCTAGTGCATACAAATGCACGTCTGTTATGATTGTGAGACACTTGGCTTTTTATGAGATCTCTCGGCTCGATTTTCTCACAAATGTGTCCAGGCAGATTTTCCCAAGTACTCCTCGCTGCGGACTGTAGCGCGGTGACGTCACGTGTTTCCACGTCACGCGTCTTTAAAACGCATGCGCAAATTTGACTTTTAAAAAATGTTAATGTATTAAAAAAACTAAAGTAATAATGAAAGCAGCAAAAAGGAGTACATAGTTTTAACTATGCCTGATCTAAGGTAAACTTGTAAGGAATTTCAGAGTATATATTGTGCAATATCTGTGTAGTATTTTATTTAAAGTTTTTCTGTTGCACGTCACTGTATAAATTACAAAATTACTGTAAACATTAATGGCACCTTTTCTTATTTTAATCATTCCTCTGTAATAGTTAATAATTGTTTATTTTTGTGCATTATATAGGCTATTATAAAACATGTACTCCAATAAAGTAGTTTGAATGAAGTTAAACCAACTACATACAGTACATTGTCAATCTCTGTATCCCATTTTATGCATGCCTGTATCCCATTTTATGCATGCCAACTCAAAAAAAAACAAAAAAAAAAACAAAACAACTAATAACACTGATAAATTTTATTTCAAAACAAAGATGATAATTGTATAAAATAAATATGTACACATACAGATAATGACACATATCTGCACATCAACAGACACACACACACACACACTTCAAACTCTTGCGTATATTGTCTTGAAAATGCACTCCAGTTCACAACACCTAATTCTAACACCTAATACAGAACAAACAATATTGAATCATTTTGAAGAAAGGCATTAACATAGTACATGGTCATACAGGAATTTCTTTTTTAAGTATTTTAGATGTTAGACAAAGATACTGTATGTTTGAGTGTTATTGGCTTTGTCTGTAAAGTACCTAAGAGACTTACTTTGTTTATGAACAGCATAAACTAGTTAAAAAAAAAAAAAGGTTTGTCAAGAAAGGAAAACTTTAGGTTGGCTTGAGAAAGCCTAGCCTGAAAGTTTTAAATAATTTTAAAAGCTTGAATTTTTAAGGTTTTCAGTTTGAAGTTCAAAGTAGTTTTCAAGCTGAAAGTTTTGAAGGTACAATACAGTCTATCAGACAAAGACAGATAGATAGACATGACATATAGGCAGATAGCGATAGATGGATAGACAGACAGTCAGATAGATAGATAGATTAGACAGATGGATAGATTGGACAGACAGACAGATAGAAATAGATGGACGGAAAGACATACTTTCTCAAGTACCTTTTACAGTACTCACAACTTAGATTTAAAGAACTTGTCCAGCCATACAAAGTGGGCCTCTTCTCTGAATTTGGGCTTGCTGACAACGTCCCTGAAAATCTTGCATGTCAGTGAAAGCAAAATACAATGTTTAACTCCATTACTTTTTAATTCATTTTACCACAAATTTATTTAACATAACTTACAGTACATACAATACATTCAGGAATGTAACTTTTACAGTACGATCTGATACTGAGGAACAACATTTCTTTTGCAGTACATGCAACAATCAACTACATGACTTCATTAATTTAAGTCTTTCTGCTCATTTTCAAGCCTTAATTTGTTTAAAGGCGAATTAAGACTTTTACATATTTTAAAATTCGCTGAAACCCTGTCATTTTGAATCCTAACATATAGGCCAATCATAAAACATGTCATAACTTTTTTAAAAATATAAAACATTTATGACGCGCTCTATGGCATCTCTTACAATTAAAAGCTGTTAACACAAAAACACAATTGTTAACACAGTAAAAATATTATTTTTTTAATTGCTTTAAACACCAAAATACAACATACATTTTAGAGCCAGGGGAGCAAAGAAAACACACATATAAAATATATATGTATATAAAATGTATGTATACAAAGGCCTCCTTAATCACACTGTTATCATACTTTGAATTTCAAAAAATTACATTTTCAAAATGCAATACAAAATTAAAGAGTACCTTTTCCTTAATAAACATAGACACCTCATACCATAACTTTTTCACATGACTAAATGCCAGAAAATGGTGGTTCTGTTTCCAAGTGCAAAGAGCAAAAAGTGCAACTTACATCAATGTCTAAAAGCATAAATAATGCTTATTGACTTACTGCCATCTAATCCTTCGCTGGAAGTGATTGATTTAAATGAACTGCGCGTGCGCACGTGTGTATTATAATTTTGCGCATGCGTGGTAACACACTCGTGGTTCACCGGTCATTTTCCTCAGCTGTAGGCAAAGGTAAGTTTCAAATCGGTGCTTCTCCCAGGAGACTAGCACTAAATTAATCCCCTAACTTAGCGCCATCTACCGTTTTAGAAGAGGAAGTTGCTCACCTGCATTTGTGAGAAAATCTGCCTGGACACATTTGTGAGAAAATCGAACTGAGAGATCTCATAAAAAGCCAAGTGGAGTATTACATTGAGAAGGATAAGATAGTAAACAATATGGAAGATGTGGTTCATGGTTTCAATAAATTCTTCATAAATGTAGGACCAGATTTAGCAGACAAAATTCAGGGCTGTGAAGTAAAAAATGAAGTTGTTGCAGATCTTTTGGACAGAAACCTTAATTCTATTTTCCTTAAAGCAGTTAAAGAAAAAGAGGTTCTACAGATTGTAAAAAAATGTAAAAGTAAAGCCTCAGTGGATTGGAATGGTATTGATATGGTATTGGTAAAAAAAGTTATTACGGAGATAGTAGAACCATTAACAAACATATGTAACTTGTCTTTTCAAACCGGTAAATTTCCAAATAAAATGAAAATAGCAAAGGTAATACCACTATATAAGAGTGGAGACAGACATTACTATACAAATTACAGGCCGGTTTCATTACTCTCCCAGTTTTCTAAAATCCTTGAAAAGCATTTTGCAGAAAGAATGGATAATTTTATTGAAAAATATAAACTCTTAGCTGACAGTCAATATGGATTCAGAACAAATAGATCAACATCCTTAGCGTTAATGGAATTAATTGAGGAAATTACAAATAGTATAGATAACAAAAAATATGCAGTAGGAATTTTTATAGATTTAAAGAAAGCATTTGATACGATCAATCATGATATTATGATCAATAAACTGGAAAAGTATGGCATCAGAGGAGTAGGATTAAACTGGGTGAGTAGCTATTTACGAAACAGGCAACAATTTGTGGAAATTGGTGAACATAAATCAACTTGTATGAATATAACTTGTGGAGTGCCACAGGGGTCAGTTCTTGGTCCAAAGCTTTTTATTTTATATATAAATGATGTATGCAGAGTTTCTAATATGCTGAATTTTATTTTATTTGCAGATGATACCAATATTTTCTGTTCTGGTGACAATTTACAACAGCTTTTGGAGATAATCACATCAGAAATGAAAAAATTAAAACAGTGGTTTGATGTGAATAAATTGTCATTAAATTTAAGTAAAACAAAGATAATGTTATTTGGGAAACACAAAAAAAAAATCCTCATATAAAATTGGAAATAGACAACGTTTGTATTGAAAGAGTTTATGAAAATAAATTTCTTGGTGTGATTATTGACCACAAAATCTGTTGGAAACCTCAGATAAATTATATCAATAGCTAAATCTATATCAATACTTGTGAAATCAAAGCATATTTAATTTAGATCATAAATCTTTACATACACTCTACAATACTCTCATTTTACCGTATTTAAGTTACTGTGTGGAGATATGGGGTAATACCTACAAAACCAACCTACAGCCATTATGCACATTACAAAAAAAGCTATAAGAATCATTAATAATACAGGACACCTTGAACATACCAATCTATTGTTTTTTAATCACATATATTAAAGTTCATTGATTTGGTTAAATTCAAGACTGCACAAATTTTGTACAAAGCAAGAAATAATTTACTTCCAGGAAATATGCAAAAAATGCTTATGGATAGGCAGGGTGGGTATAACTTAAGAGGGGAATATAATTTCAAAAAATTCAAAGTCAGAACAAATATGAAAAGCATGTGCATAACGGTATGTGGGGTGAGTTTGTGGAATGGTTTGGAGTTGGAGCTAAAAAACAGTACAAATATATATAAGTTTAAAATATTGTATAGAAACATGCTTATAAAAGGATACAGGGATGAAGACAGGTAATGTTGGGCAGGGATATTATACAGACTGTAAAGGGACAGGTGATTATAATGTGCTGGGTTGGACAGTAAATTATTATGTTTGGCTGTTGTGTTTCTGTTTTCATTGTTTTTGGGGTGTTTGGTTTAGGTTTGTAAAGAAATGGTGTAAATAAGTGTTTAAGTAATTATGAGCATTGAAACCAGGGGTGGGAAGTAATAAGCTTTGGCTTCCTCCTGCTCCTTTTCGAACACATTAGTTATTTATTCAAATATTGTGGATAAATACTTTGTTTGTTTTGTTTTGTTTTGTTGCTTTGTTTACAACTTATATATGTTATATTGTATTTTCTTTGTCTATTTGTAATATGTTCGAAACAAAATAAAAAATGAAATGAAATGAAATGAAGTGTCTCACAATCATAACAGACATGCATTTGTATGCACTAGGTTTGGTATTTGTTCAAAGGTTACATGCAATTTGTAGGATGGTTTGTATTTATTTGTGAAATATTATCTAGGCTCATTTATTTATACTTGTAAAACACTACATATTTGTTAATCCACTGCATTTTCGCTCAAATTGACCTTTGTACTTTCACATTGCTTTCTGTTTGTTTGCGAGTCGAGTCAACAAGCAGAGATGTGGTGAAAACCATCAGTGAGTGAGAACCTGATATTCTCCTTTTCTGGCACTGGAATAATAACAACTGCTTTAAAACATGGGACTCTCTTATCGACCAGTTGAAATTTGTTCAAGTGTGAAATGTTTTACTACTATTTCTGCAATGCCTTAAGCATATGCTAGTATGCTATTCTGAATTCAGCCATTCAAAAGATAAATCTGAACTTTGGCATGTCACACATTAGATTACATAACGCTTCTTCAGGCAGCATTTTTTTAAAGCATGAGTGGCAATTTCAGTTTTAAGCTTACACAGTCAAACTGAAAATCTTACTCCAAAATATGTCATTATGATAAAATGATATTCACTTGGTTTCTGGCACAAATTTCCATGCCCTTTGCGTCAGTCTATTGATGGCAAAGGTTTCTCTTTGAAAGTAATACGTCACATTATGGGCACTTTGGGCATTTGTATAAGGATGCACATTTTTCTTCTTGGACATGTGACAATATCAGATGCCTTGAAGTTGCGAGTGACAACAGGTTGGATAAAACACAAATCTCCTTTTGACCAGCAAGAAAAGAAAACTAATAAAGTGATATTATTCTTTAAAACATTTTATAACTGTTAAACATTCGTTACCTGTGTTACATTCCTTTTCATAACAACCCAAATTACATCCACCAAGCAAATGCTATTTGTTTTATGCTTTATTATCAGCAAATAGCATGAGTAACTTCCATATTAAATAAGAAGAACATACATGCTTCACAATACAATAGAAAATACAAAAAAAGAGAAAAGGAAAAGAAAAAAGAAACAAAACAACAGCATATCTATATATTGTTGAGTAAGCATAAATGAATACTTAATTGAGACTCCAAGCAGCAAGTGCTTGATGATAGAATTTAGAGAGTTTAATTTGAAGTTTTTCAATTTTATAATTGCACATTAAAAGAAATTCTTTGCCACCTAAATGAGAGTAAATATACAGAGGGATTATATTCCAAACAGACCATGGGTTTTGAAAATATTGTCTAAGCCAGTTTATTTTAAAAGCATTGTTCAGAGAGCTAAAGTCTATAAAATGTAGACCACCTTTATCATATGAATTTAATATTACTGATTTCTTAGTAGTGAACTTTGTTTTTTCATTCAAATTCTCATATTCTGTCAATTAATTTACATGTTTGTTTGTCAACATAAAGTGACTGAGCAGTAAATGATAAGCGAGAAATGCCTTCTGGTTTAGTGAGAAGAACTCTTCCCTTGAGTGACAGATCTCTCAGCAACAAATGATTCAACTTTGCATGTCTTTTGAGGCAAAAAATGGAGGGGCGCCTCTTATTATCTTATTATCAAATTATTTTAACCCCCAAAAAGGTGATGCTTTCTCTTACATAAATGTTACAAATTGAGGACTCCAAGCAGTTGCCAACTGGACGCAGCTCACATTAATTGATATTATAAAGACCTGAGGCTTTGGAAAAGGGCTTAATAGTTTCTAATGCAATATCTACTTGAGAGACATCCTTCAGAAACAAGGCAGTGTCATCGGCTAACTGACTTATCACTTTGGTATTGATTCCTTTTAATTCCCTTTAAAGGGCTTTCCTAAGGACTCGAAATCTTTATAGTCCAAAACAATCATTAGAGATCTATGTAAAATGTCCAAAACCAAACGTAGCCTATATTATTGAAGATGCGCCTTTTTTTCTTTTTTAAACAAATCAGATTGTTTAAAACACATTTCAGTCTTTTTGATAAAAGCAATTATTTTATAATCATTATTTAGCAACGTATTTGGCTGACAACTATCAATTAAAATGGGGTCTTTATTTGGTTTTAAGGGTGATAAGCCCTTGACACATCAGGGTTGGAGGAAGCAAAGCTCTTTCAAGGCTCTCCATAAAAACTTTGAACAAAAAAGGAGCTATGGTCTTTCTAAATGCTTTATGAAATTCAGCAGTAATACCATCCATTCCTGGAGACTTATTTTTCAAATAATTTATGGCATCAATAATTTCTTCTAATCTGAGAGGAGCTCCGCATATTAGAATCCTCTATGCTAAGATGCTTTATGTTGGGCAAGGACTCAGAAAACATAGATTGTTGACAAAAATTTGAGGTGTAAAGATAACTATAAAACTCAACAAAAATTTGCAATGATTTTGGGGTCCTCAGCAATATCACCATTAATATTCAATTGCTCAATATAATTATTTTTGGCTTGCATGCCTCTCAAGTCTAAAAAATAGGCAGAGCTCTTCTCGCCCCCTTCAAGCCATTCTTTTGTAAATTTCCTCTAATTTAAGTTTCTGCTCAGCAAGTTATGTTTTGTCCATTTCAGAAATTTCCTCTACTTTTTTAGAAGATGGAAATTTTACCTCAAATTTTATCCTCACCAATTTTCCTAATTTTTGCCAGTTCACTACAATACAAAAAAAAAAAAAAAAAAAAATTCAATTTCAAATTACATTTTTTTATTATCATTTTTTATCACAGAAAAGTTCTGAGATCTGTGCGCGGATGACCGTTGTGTGTCTGTCTACAGTGCTATGTTGCTTGGGGCTGGAGACTTGCATGGAGTTTCAGGGAGAGATGGAAATTCTTCCTCCACCAGTATAAATTCATCCATATCAGCCATCCACACTACTGCGTTTTAGTTTAGAAACGGAGAATTAAAACGAATACGATCTCCATCCACACCAGCGTTTTAGCTGCGTATTAGAATTGATCTCCGTCCACATTAAAACGACTGAAAACGCGGATCACGTGACCATTCACCAACAGTGGGCATGCGCGTGCCGGTGTAAACCTAGAGACTTTCAAACATAGACTGTAAAAAACAAAACATCAAAATGTCATTTATTAATATGTATTTGTGTCAAAATGACATATAGGCCTAAACATCTTTTCCTAAACTTTTTTGCATGGAAACGCTTCCAACACGCTTGCGTGTCGCATGAAAAATAGGCGTCGGTTCTATTTCTAGCATGCACGCGTTTAACGAGTTTACTGATACTGAATATTACCATAGAAAGTATATAAAGAATATTACCTGTGTATACTCCATGACTGATGACACCCAATCATAGAGCCGAGCGTGAGCCTCTGCGTCATCGTTTCTAAAGTCCTCCGTTTTGGCCGTCTTTACTAAAACGCCCTCCGGAGCAGTGTTGCCAACTTAGCGCCTTTGTCGCTATTTTTAGAGACTTTTCAGACCCCTTTAGCGACATTTTTTCAAAAAAGCGACTAGCGACAAATCTAGCTACTTTTTGGACAAACCTCAGTAACCTCCAATGAATGATGACGTCATGAATATGCTAATTGACGTATGACGTCATCTAGCGACATTTAGCGACTTTTAGAGGAGGCGTTAGCTACTTTCCTTTGAAAATAGTTGGCAACACTGCTCCGGAGATTCAAAACGCAAAACAGGGTCGGCAGAGTTTCTAAAATTCTCCGTTTTAGGTCTTCGTTTTTGCCGTTTTGGGCCCTGTTTACACGAGAACGCTCGCGGGTGAAAACGTAAAAATATTTTATCAGATGTGCCTTTCGTTTAGATGGCGACGGCGTTTTTGGGGCTTAAAAACGCAAAAAAGTGAAACCACCCTCCAGAGTGGAAATCTTAAAAACGCTCCACCGTCGCGTTTCCGTCTAAACGGTAAAAACGCAAAAGTCTGCTAGACAGTGAAGGCACCGATCAGTGCTTCACATTGCCACCTAGCCGCCTGGAGTGCATGCTACATTGAATTTCACACACTTTTGCGTCACCGTATGCACGCAGATTTCCCCCCCATAACGATCATCTAAACGCAGAAAAAAAAGTGATCACTTTTGCGTTTTCTCTTCAGATCGTTTCCGTGTAAACGTAGCCTTAGTCTGGACGGGAGGTGCAAACGTAGCAAAAGGTCTCCGTTTCTAAACGAAAACGCAGTAGTGTAAATTAAAAAATATTATAAATGAATCCGGATCAGTGTCTTGTTTGAGATAATCATGCAAGTTGTCTGTAATCAGATCACTGGAAGGGATCTTCACAAAAGTTTTGGCCACCTGAGTGCTGCTGCTAGTTTTGCTAGCAGTGTTAGCATTTACGCTTTGGTTGGACTTTCCAGCCTTCTTTCCAGCACTTTTCCTTTTTTCATATCCACCCATTGTTGTGTCCGACAAATCATTGTGTTATTAGAGTTAGCCATCTTTCAAAGTCTTCTTTGCTACAATGTTACAAGTCAATTTAAGTATTTGGGAATGCAGAGCTGATCAAAACACGTGCAATCAAGGAATCATCTTGGAACCTCCCCGAAATGCTCATTTTCCCATGTGTTGTCTTGATTTTTTAATTTAATGCATTACATAGACTCAATTTTCATCATATGTGGAGGCTGAAATCAATAAAACATTCATTTGGTTCAATTTCTAGACATTTTCCAAAATTAAACTTAAAATGAACATATTGCTGACTTCATTTAAAACATAGTATACTCACAGGGGAGTATTTATTCAGTGACGTCTTAGAGCCTTGTCCTGAATAAGATGAAATAAAGCAGAATAAAAAGTCACAATCACAAAACTGTAAACGGTAAACATTGAAAGAGCCTCTTCTAAAGGAACAGGATGTTTAGTTTCATTTTCTAATTGAGCATCAAACGTAATGAACTGGACCGTAGAACATTTACCAGCAGCACGTCTCTTCCTCCATATGATGAGTGCAGTTACGATGAGAACAGCCACACACATTAACACCAGCACACTGATAACTACAAACAGACTAACGGATCCTCCTGGGTCATATTTATCTGTATCTGAAATTGTGGTGAATTAAAAAAAACAAAACAGGAAAATAAATACAAAAGCTAAAGATATGTACTGAAATAGTTTTTATTATTATTAAATCTATGTAGTTGTTGATATCAAAAAGGACATTTTGTTTGTTTGCTTGCTGGTTTGGGCATTTTTATTTACCAAATATAATGTTCAGTTTGTTGTCCAGATTGAGGTGCTTCATTGTACAGTTGTAATCATGTCCTTCACGTAGTTCTTCATCGCTGATCACTAAACTCTTCCTCATCTGGTAAGTTCTGTCTCCGTTGGGCAGAATCTGTCCTCCTGTGATCTGATCATCATCCACAGGCTGATCGTCTCTGAACAGGGTCAGGTTAATGTGACGGGGGTAAAAGCCAGTGGCCAGACAGCTGATCCGAAGCCCTTGAGAGTCTGGGAGTTTCTTTCTAATGAGTCTGACTCTGGGTTTCACTACAGAGAATAATGAGAAGTGTTACTGTTGTTTAACTGTTGCATCAGTTATTTATTTATGATTCTCATGTTTCATTACGCATTCAGAGGCACACATTTTCGGTCAGTACTTCTGTCTGGGTCATATTTGTTGATTATACTTTTTTTTCTATCTTAATTATACTGAAGTTTATCAGGTTGATTCTCTCACCTTTTCTCATCACATTGTTCTTTTCCAAATGCAGGTACCTTCGCAAAACTTTAACGCAAATAGGATGATAAACATTTTCACATAACTGTATATGAAGCCATTTTACTTGGTCCCATGATATTATCCATGGCTTTTTCATATGGATATCGTTTTTTTCCAGGTCATAGGTGAACTCCTCTATACATTGTCCATCAAAAGCATCCCAGGAATGAAGTGGACCTGGTTTATCATCATTCAACAGTTCACATCCAGAAAGTCTCTGATACACATGTACACCTTCAAATAAAAGAAAAATGTATTTTTATTAGTCCTCACTCTGACACTGACACAATATAGAATGTAGTGAACTGAAAATGAATATTCTGGACTTTATGATTACCCTCTTAAAGTCTTACATCAATTTTTTTAATAAAATAAATAAAACACATAAGCTACATCTGTTATTAAATTATTTGTTAATGCTGATATTGTATAGTTCTCACCATCTGTTTTATTGTGATGTTCCTTAACATAAATATCCCGAGTTTTCATGCTATTATACATGTCTTGAAATACAACACCAGCATCACTTTTCTCCTCATCATAGTATTTTGAATCACTGTTAGTGCGATAGACAGGTTTCCATGTGGTTGAGTCATAATATCCTATTTGCAGATCATCCAACATCACCACAACACTGAACTCAGGAAATGGTGTCTGTCCAACTATATATGTTGCCAAAGCCATCAGTGAGTGAGAACCTGTGGATACACAAGGACGAGAAATATTAGTACAGACCATAACATTTCAGACTTATCTTCCTCTGGCATTATAACGGAAGAAGAAATTTTATCTTAAAGATGTGTGTGACCATCATATGACAATAGAAGAGTGTTGGTACGTGAAAGGAGGTCAAGGATAAAATTTGATGAACAAGTCTAATAATGTTCCACATATAGTTGAAAACACCATCATTGGCCTAGAGACATTCTGAGAGTTTTTTTTTTTTTTTTCAACAAAATGTTTATTGGCTTTTGTTTAGATAAAATAAACTAAAAATAATTAATAATATAAACAAATAGACAAAAAATAAATAAAATTAAAAATAAAGACAATAATAAGAAACACATTACAGGACATCTAGAACAAAACTAAACCATAAAATAAAATAAGAAAATTATACATTTTGATATCACAGTTCACAGCCTTACATTGTGTAGTTTAATTTGTTATTTCAGTCATCCCATGTTGTCTGGTCTTGGTTACAGTAATGCAAAAAGGGAGCCCAAATTTTATAAAAGTCTTTTAGTTTCCCTTTAACGACATAAGTCAGTTTTTCCAAGGCAAGGTTGCAGGTCATTTCTTTAAACCACTGACTAGGGGAGGGTCCTTGGGTCTCCTTCCATTTTAAAGCAATAGCACGCCTGGCCTGAAGCAAACTGAAATCAATTAGTTTTCGTTTTCTTGCATTCACCTCAAGATTTACTGGGTATATATGAAACAAACAAAATTTAGGTGCAAGAGGGACATTTTCTTCAACCAGTTTACCAATCATAAAAATTATCTCCTTCCAAAATCCTTGAATCTCATTACACTCCCATATACAATGATAAAGGGTGACATTCTGAGAGTTGAGTCTATAAAAGAGGAAAGCTGCCCTCCCCTCACTGTCACTGACCTTTTCTTGCAAGAAAATAAACCTCAAAGACAATTAGTGTAGGCCTATTTATATTTATAAATTGTAAAGTTAATTATAAAAGTTGTCATCCACATTAAAATATTCGAGAAGTAAGGTTCCTCTGTTAAGAACCTTGTACTGTACTTGATGTGGAACAGTGAAACAGAGAAGCAAAAATAGGCAGGATGAATCAAGAGAGATTTGGATGGTGGTTGTAGCATTTTTAACCGTGCTGATAACGGGTGAAAGAATATATAAACAATATTATTTACTATTAATTATTAACAGGCAATGTTGTACTAGAGACCAGCTAATTTGAGTCAGAGTCCATAGTTGAGTTTATGACAAGACCATGATACTTGAACACTAACAATATTTTAAAAAAGCAGCAGGCAGCCATTGTGCAATTTTACAATTCACATAAAAAATATGAATATTTCACACGTATTAACAATTGTTCACCAGACAGACACATTATTATAACCTAAGATCTTCCTAAACTTCCTAACTCAATATTTCTCCTTTTCTGTATGTCACAAAAAAAAAAAAGATAAAAAAACTATCCAACATTCACAGACAAATTAGGAAAATTGCAACGTTAAAGGGATAGGTCACCCAAATATAAACTCTGTTTACATTTAGGCTACTCACCCTCCAAACTTGAATGAGTTTCAAAAGAAGACATTTTAAAAAACCCATCTGATTATGTTATTTAACTATTAATAATAAATTACAATGGAATGATAAATGATACAGTACATTTGCCATCCTACTGTAAACAACTGTAAGGTAAACATCACAATTAGGTATGGGAATGCAGTATTTTTATACCGTTTTTTTTTTTTTATGAAACAAAAAGTAGTATTTACCTTATTTTTAAGATTGTTTGGAAATGTGTCTGGTATCATCAGATTTCAGTTATTTTGAACTGTACAACAGCTCATTTTTTCTGTTTGATATTGCAAACTGCTATGGGAGAGCGGGGCACAACCTAACGTTTTTTGACTTTTTGACTAAATGTCTACTACAATTATGTAGTTTTGTTTTATTAAGACAGTGTATACTTTTTTCTTGATATACCCCGAAAGAATGGAAGTGAAATGTGACAACATGCCCCAGGTGGTGGGGTGCATTGTAACAAGTGAGGGGCACATTGTAACATGACCATATGACAGCTTAAAATGCTATCTGATCTAATCAAGACAAACTAAAATATTTTCTCAAAAAAATACAATTATTAACTTTTTAATATAAAATAATGGCATTTTTTAATAATTAAAATTTTTTTTTTTTTTGAGTTTGACAACAAACACACTGGAAAACACAGCTATACAACATACTTCAAAACATAATAATAATTAATAATTTCTGAACATTGACTCTCAGTCTTTATTCACCTTTTTCTCAAGTTTTCTCAATACAATTCATAAAAGTATGAAAAGAATAGCATTGTTCTAATAGGGGCACATTGTAACGCAGTGTTACAACATGCCCCACCTGAAAAATGACATGAAAAATTAACATACAGTGAGGAAAATAAGTATTTGAACACCCTGCTATTTTGCAAGTTCTCCCACTTGGAAATCATGGAGGGGTCTGAAATTGTCATCGTAGGTGCATGTCCACTGTGAGAGACATAATCTAAAAAAAAAAACAGAAATCACAATATATGATTTTTTAACTATTTATTTGTATGATACAGCTGCAAATAAGTATTTGAACACCTGTCTATCAGCTAGAATTCTGACCCTCAAAGACCTGTTAGTCTGCCTTTAAAATGTCCACCTCCACTCCATTTATTATCCTAAATTAGATGCACCTGTTTGAGGTCGTTAGCTGCATAAAACCACCCCATACAATCAGTAAGAATCCAACTACTAACATGGCCAAGACCAAAGAGCTGTCCAAAGACACTAGAGACAAAATTGTACACCTCCACAAGGCTGGAAAGGGCTACGGGGAAATTGCCAAGCAGCTTGGTGAAAAAAGGTCCACTGTTGGAGCAATCATTAGAAAATGGAAGAAGCTAAACATGACTGTCAATCTCCCTCGGACTGGGGCTCCATGCAAGATCTCACCTCGTGGGGTCTCAATGATCCTAAGAAAGGTGAGAAATCAGCCCAGAACTACACGGGAGGAGCTGGTCAATGACCTGAAAAGAGCTGGGACCACCGTTTCCAAGGTTACTGTTGGTAATACACTAAGACGTCATGGTTTGAAATCATGCATGGCACGGAAGGTTCCCCTGCTTAAACCAGCACATGTCAAGGCCCGTCTTAAGTTTGCCAATGACCATTTGGATGATCCAGAGGAGTCATGGGAGAAAGTCATGTGGTCAGATAAGACCAAAATAGAACTTTTTGGTCATAATTCCACTAAACGTGTTTGGAGGAAGAAGAATGATGAGTACCATCCCAAGAACACCATCCCTACTGTGAAGCATGGGGGTGGTAGCATCATGCTTTGGGGGTGTTTTTCTGCACATGGGACAGGGCGACTGCACTGTATTAAGGAGAGGATGACCGGGGCCATGTATTGCGAGATTTTGGGGAACAACCTCCTTCCCTCAGTTAGAGCATTGAAGATGGGTCGAGGCTGGGTCTTCCAACATGACAATGACCCGAAGCACACAGCCAGGATAACCAAGGAGTGGCTCTGTAAGAAGCATATCAAGGTTCTGGCGTGGCCTAGCCAGTCTCCAGACTTAAACCCAATAGAGAATCTTTGGAGGGAGCTCGAACTCCGTGTTTCTCAGCGACAGCCCAGAAACCTGTCTGATCTAGAGAAGATCTGTGTGGAGGAGTGGGCCAAAATCCCTCCTGCAGTGTGTGCAAACCTGGTGAAAAACTACAGGAAACGTTTGACCTCTGTAATTGCAAACAAAGGCTACTGTACCAAATATTAACATTGATTTTCTCAGGTGTTCAAATACTTATTTGCAGCTGTATCATACAAATAAATAGTTAAAAAATCATACATTGTGATTTCTGGATTTTTTTTTTTAGATTATGTCTCTCACAGTGAACATGCACCTACGATGACAATTTCAGACCCCTCCATGATTTCTAAGTGGGAGAACTTGCAAAATAGCAGGGTGTTCAAATACTTATTTTCCTCACTGTAAGTCAGAAATTTACTTTTGCTATGGTAAAATAAATGTTCAGTGATTTTTTCTCTATATAGGTTAATATGGCAACTAATAACACTAAGTTTCGTCATGCTATATGTGTGGAAGTATTTAAAACAAGGGTGTAACAACTAGCCCCGCATTAGTTTGAGCCCCGCTCTCCCCTTATTTCTTACCATATTATATGTATTGTCATAATTATAAACACACTTGTTTGTAGCACAAATAGTTTTACTATTCTCACACACATTAATAGAAAATAGCTTACTTCTATGGGACGAATATAGTATCAAAATGATGATTAACACATGCAAGCACAATTATCCATGAACTTGATAAAAGTTGCAGTTATGTTTTACTATCCACAACCAAATGCCTTTCAACTTGCGTGAGCAAAATTCAAAATTGAATGAATGTGTAGCAGTTTGCACAAATAGAGACATTTTAATAGATTTCCGCGTTGCAAAATAAGGTGGATAGGAAAGCATTAAATTAACTTACCTGCATTGACAACTGTCAAGCATGACAGCAGATACACAGTCTTGAGCAAATCCATGTGTTATGGATAATCTCTGTAAAAAAAATAAAAAAAATACAAAAAATACAAAAATGATGTTCGTGCGAGTCCCAAGTCGATGCAAAATCGGTCTTCAGACAAACAGGCGTTGTGTAGCCTACTTCTATAACTAGCTGCATAAAGTTAAAAGACAGTTAAAGTTTCTTTCTCAAGGCGTGTTACTTCCTCTTTCGTTTTATTTCGAATTTCACTTCTGTGTGAGTGGTAAGTAGGCCAACATAATTTTGCTGTAATAAAGCTGTGAATATGACTTATGAACCTATAGTGGAGGCTAGGCCTATCTCGCATGGGTTGTGCTTGGGTCGGAGTGTTGGCGAATGGCGATAAAGCGCAATGCGGACATTGAATCCTATACAAGCAGGGGCGGTTCTAGAGGCGGGGCCACAGGGGCCCTGGCCCCTGCTGAAATCTGATTGGCCCCCGTAGGGGTGGGGAAAAAATCGACTCTTAGATGCATCGCGATGCCGACGTGGACGATTCTGAATCGATTCACAAATGTCAAAAAATCGATTTTCTAAAAAAAAATATATTTTTTTCCTAATAACGTAATATTGACGGAACGCAAAAGGCGGAACTCTAAAGCGGACGTGCAGTGCGCGGACAGTCCGTGGCGCGCACATTACCTGCACATAACGCATGATGGCTGAGCGCCAAATCCGAACGGCACCCTCTTCATTAAAAGCTAACGTATGGAAAATTGGAAATTTCATTGTTACCCATTTAGTATTTTTTGTATAAGAGCTGCTTTCTGTATTGTTTAGTTTTCACATCAATATGCTGTAAACCGATCTGTTATACGTACGTTATACTGCCCTGCAATATGTGCAATGTCAGTCACAAAAAGTTACATTTTGACTGTGCTCTCTGCAGATGTTCATTCACTTTTTTTTGTATAAGCTGTTTTTGATTGTGGTATACAGCAAACATTTCAAGTCATAACTCTTTATTATTTAGTTGTGAATAAGAGCAGCTGTGTAACTTTATGTTACTAATTATTCAGAATATGCATAAGTTCACAAGCATTATATGAGAGCTGCTGGTACATAATTCTATATTTTTGAACGAAAACTGTTTGTGAATTTTCTACAGAATGTTTTTTTGTCTGAAGGATTATATTGCTCATTGCACATAACAGGAGGATGTTGGTTAGAAGTCTATTATTAAATGCTAGAGATTCAGAATATGGTGAAGTTTGTATTAATATACTACAAGTATGCTGCTAGTACAGGCACACATTTATTTTCCTGTTGGTTCATTGCAATGTTGGGACATATGCTGGCAAATGTAACTTTACAGTTGACTTGCCAAATCACTTCCATTTGTTTTATTAATAAAATTAATATAAGAAGTATTGGAAGTAAGTTCGTTATGGGTCATCATAAATACTTTGCTTTAAAAGTACCAAGTAGTAAAAAAAAAAAAAAACGTTAATAATCGATAATCGTTACCCTCTGAATCGTAATCGAATCGAATCGTGAGGTGCCTAGAGATTCCCACCCATCAATCGTCGACGAGAAGAGCAACCAGAGAATTCTTCACAACGATCACAGATGCAATTCCACCCCCAAACAATTAACAATAATTTACTGTTTATAAGCGACGACATGATTATGAAACTTAAAAGCTAGGTGGAATTCAGAAAGAAGTGCATTGTGTCCTTTATGCACAGTATAAATAAATGAAAAAAATCATTAAGAACTTTACTGGCTCATAATTTTTTATTAGAGCGTTTGAAAAAGGAATGACTGCCGAAATGTATTTGCACCGTACTGAATAAATAATTTTGTGTGCTTGAATGTACCCTGTTTTTGGCCCCTGAATGTAACATGTGGCCCCTTAATGGCCCCTGTTACAGAAAAATCCTAGAACCGCCACTGTATACAAGAGACTTTTTGATAATACTTTAGACTGAGGTTTGACTGACATGAACTAACCATGAGCAATATATTTGTTACTGTAGGCTATAATCTGTAATCTAACGTTATTGTTAATAAAAATACAGCTTGTTTTTTCATTTTCACAGTGCATTAACAAATAGCCTACAACTATTTTTTAATAATGTGTTAAATGTTGAAATTAACATTAACAAAGATTAATAAATGCTGTAGTGCTGTTCATTATTAGTTAATGTTAACAAATGTAGCCTAGTTAACTAATGTTAAAACGAAGATAAATATATGAATAGGCTTGTGTAACCCAGGTCAGAATTGAGCTGATCAGAAAAATAAATATAATTTGCAATAATTAGATTTTCGCTCAAAATACTGAAAGAAGTTATATAATGTGTACTGTTATCAAAGTCCTTCTGCTGCATTATGAGCATCAAAATAATAAAAATAACTATAATAATCAAAGTGTGACATTTGCCAAAAGATGGGCGCTGTCTAAAGTAAAGAGAGATTAAAAAGTGACATCAACCTAAAATCAAATTTAAGAATCAAATCAAATTTAATTAAAAATCAAATACTTACTTAATAAAGATAAGTTATACTTATTTAGAATACTGATAATTACTACAGCTTTTAAAGTTATAACAACATTTTGGAGAAAGCAAGAATCCCCAGTTTTAAATGACTGATTAGATTTAGTCAACATATGAAGTGGATCAAAAAAGTTCATCAAAGTTGTACTAAGACAAGAACGGGTATTGTTCAAAATTCATGTATAACTTTGATGAAAGGTTTTGATCCACTTAAAATGTTGACTCCTATAGTTTCTAAAGTACACTATGGAGAGGATAAGGTGAAATTAAGAGCAAAAGTATACATTTTGATATGGGCACCTCTTAAAACAAAGAATATTCTAAATAAATGAATATATATTAATTACCTTTTTTATTTAGGCCTAACCCTCCCTCCCTTTTAATTTGCTTATTTATTATTTTATTTAATATTATTATTATTATTATTTGTTGTTTAAATAATATTACTTGAATTCCTTATTAGGAATTGTGTGTAATTATAAGAGTCTGATATACATGTGAATGTTATCTTTTTTTTTATTTATTCATATTTTTTTCTCTTTTTTAATTTTTTTCCTTTTTTTCATAATGTAAAAGTGTCTAACTATGTACTTATTGTTTATTTTTCTAATTGTGTGTTTTTTTAATGTGTTGGTGGAGGGTATTATTACAAAAGGGAAAAAATAAAGGAAAAGAAAGTAGAAGGAAAAATAAGGAACAATTATTATATCTTATTTAATGAAATGTCCAATTGTATATTTGTGTTTGAATTGAAAGACATAATAAAGTATATTAAATATATATTGTAATGGGGTAAATCAAATGTAGGCTAATATACTGTAGGCCAATTATTAAGCTCAGATTCATCTTACCAGTTAAAATTTAGTCTATGGTTTGTTTTTTTTTGTTTTTTTTTTAATTTTGTGATTTTAACTTCTGCTTTAAAAAAACTTTTTTTTTTTTTTTTAGATTGTAATGTTCTAATGTTCTTTTAATAACCATAAAATGTACTACAGCTGCCAAACAAAACCAGAGAGAAATGTATTCATATATTTTAAAACAATCTAATTAAATCTTGGCCACAAAACATTCAGCCAGTAAAAAAAAGAAAACCTTTAGGATATATGTATATATATATGTATGTACAGTATATGTAGGCTATATGTATAACATTTGTAGGCTACAATGATAAATTTTGCAAGACCTACAAACGTGTTCAATTTTATTGTATAATATCAATTGTTTATGTTAATATATATATATACAGTGGGGAGAACAAGTATTTGATACACTGCAGATTTTGCAGGTTTTCCCACTTATAAAGCATGTGGAAGTCTGTAATTTTTATCATAGGTACTCTTCAACTGTGAGTGACGGAATCTAAAACAAAAATCCAGAAAATCACATTGTATGATTTTTAAGTAATTAATTTGCATTTTATTGCATGACGTAAGTATTTGATACATCAGAAAAGCAGAACTTAATATTTGGTATGGAAACCTTTGTTTGCAATTACAGAGATCATACGTTTCCTGTAGTTCTTGACCAGGTTTGCACACACTGCAGCAGGGATTTTGGCCCACTTCTCCATACAGACCCTCTCCAGATCCTTCAGGTTTCGGGGATGTCGCTGGGCAATACGGACTTTCAGCTCCCTCCATAGATTTTCTATTGGGTTCAGGTCTGGAGACTGGCTAGGCCACTCCAGGACCTTGAGATGCTTCTTACGGAGCCACTCCTTAGTTGCCCTGGCTGTGTGTTTCGGGTCATTGTCATGCTGGAAGACCCAGCCACGACCCATTTTCAATGCTCTTACTGAGGGAAGGAGGTTGTTGGCCAAGATCTTGCGATACATGGCCCCATCCATCCTCCCCTCAATATGGTGCAGTCGTCCAGAATGATGTTTCCACCTCCATGCTTCACGGTTGGGATGGTGTTCTTGGGGTTGTACTCATCCTCTTTCTTCCTCCAAACACGGCGAGTGGAGTTTAGACCAAAAAGCTCTATTTTTGTCTCATCAGACCACATGACCTTCTCCCATTCCTCCTCTGGATCATCCAGATGGTCATTGGCAAACTTCAGATGGGCCTGGACATGCGCTGGCTTGAGCAGGGGGACCTTGTGTGCGCTGCAGGATTTTAATCCATGACGGCGTAGTGTGTTACTAATGGTTTTCTTTGAGACTGTGGTCCCAGCTCTCTTCAGGTCATTGACCAGGTCCTGCTGTGTAGTTCTGGGCTGATCCCTCACCTTCCTCATGATCATTGATGCCCCACGAGGTGAGATCTTGCATGGTGCTCCAGACCGAGGGAGATTGACCGTCATCTTGAACTTCTTCCATTTTCTAATAATTGCGCCAACAGTTGTTGCCTTCTCACCAAGCTGCTTGCCTATTGTCCTGTGGCCCATCCCAGCCTTGTGCAGATCTACAATTCTATCCCTGATGTCCTTACACAGCTCTCTGGTCTTGGCCATTGTGGAGAGGTTGGAGTCTGTTTGATTGAGTGTGTGGACAGATGTTTTTTATACAGGTAACGAGTTCAAACAGGTGCAGTTAATACAGGTAATGAGTGGAGAACAGGAGGGCTTCTTAAAGAAAAACTAACAGGTCTGTGAGAGCCGGAATTCTTACTGGTTGGTAGGTGATCAAATACTTATGTCATGCAATAAAATGCAAATTAATTACTTAAAAATCATACAATGTGATTTTCTGGATTTTTGTTTTAGATTCCGTTTCTCACAGTTGAAGTGTACCTATGATAAAAATGACAGACTTCTACATGCTTTGTAAGTGGGTAAACCTGCAAAATCGGCAGTGTATCAAATACTGTGTTCTATGTTCTCCCCACTGTATATACAGCGTTAACAAAAAAACAAATATATATACAGCGTTAACGTAAACATTACATATACAACATAATTGAACACGTTTGTAGGTCTATATTGTATGATTTATCATTGTAGCCTTATTTAAGTTGATTTTCTGTGTACAGTATTTATTTTTGGACTGATAGTGGTTAATAAAGTCAAATAATGGTATGCGAGAGAGTCAGTGGTAATATCATTGTGTTAGAGGATGAGCCTGAGAGTTAGCCTGCGCTGGACCAGGTTAGTTTCCCAGCATAAGTTGCCGGAGTGACTGAGCTTGAGCTATATGCTAAATTAGCTTTATGAAACCAAATCATTTGACAATGAGTCAGACTAACTGAAATAAGCCTGGCTTATGATACACAAAGAAAAAAAGTATCTACGGCGCACTACATAGCACTACCAGTTACACGTGCTTATAAGTTATTTTACGAGGAGAGTGTAGATACAAGTATATTTATAGATTAGGGGATATGAATGCTGATATATCTGACAATGATTCTTTGTTTGGCCAACGTCTAAGCTTAAACCTTGTCTGTGAAACCAGGGTTTCATAGCCTACCTGTGGCCTAATAAAATGTATATAAGCTAGCCTGGTGTGAGTATGCTGTCATCCTTAACTTGTGAATCTGCCTCAGGTCTTCCGGTCTCCAGTTCCGCCCAGTCCCCCGGCTCCGCCTCCAGCCGTAATGTCAGGGTTATTATATGTCTTTAGGGTACGTTTACATGACAACGATGTACAAAAAACTGAAACGTTTTTTAAGTACAGACGACAACGAAAACTATCCCTGTTCACACTGATCCTATAAAAATTTGTAATAAAAACGTTGTATTATTCATGCCAGGCCAGTAGTTGGCGATGTTACTTTGTAAAGAAAAACTAAGCGACTGAACACATGATGTAATATGCATGTGCATGATGTCACTGTTTTCACAAATTCACGTTTTTGTAGTTTGCACCGAGACAATAATGGTATCATTTTCAAAAACTTGCACTTTGAAACCCATTTTAAAAAGTTTGCAAATTCAGACCCCCAAAATGCCAAAACGCATAAAAGTTTTCCAGTTTTAGTTGAAAACAGTGTTGTGTAAACGGCCCCTTAGTTTTTTTTTGTGTGTGTGTGTGTTTTAGTTTGGCCAAATCTGCACACACCAGCAGGGCCAAATGAAATGAAAATTGTGCACAGACATTGACAGAGTTTTTGGCAAAGAAATGAACATGATCACTGTTACATGTCTGTTTGTTTTTGGACTCTTTTCTTTGTTTCTTTGGTTCAGTTTCCCGCCATTCATTTGTTCCCATGGTAACCCTCATTAGTTATTTTGGTTCATCTGCATGTCAGTTATCTTGTCAATCAGTTCCTCCCTGTCACCTGTGTATTTAAGTCTTGTTCTGTCTAATTGTCAGTCGTTGTCTTTGTTGGATGGTTGTTTTTGAGTTTCTCTTCCTGTTCCTTGTGGGTTTTGATTAAAAGACTATTTTCTGGAATCATCCTTCGTCGTGTGCTTCATTGACACAGCCATTCCGTAACAATCACATGGTCCAGCCATGGTCAATTTTGGACAATGCAGAATTGGCCCTATATCTGTAATTATATGGCTAAGAATCAAGTTACAATTCTGTTTTTCGTTTAGGCATAGTCATAATAAAGCCAAAAAAGTATATGTAACAATTATGTTATTCTAAATGTGGTCCAAAAGGGAATGGTCATGCAATGCATTGTTTTATAATCAGCCAGTCAAAGTATTTTCATGGCCATTCATTACATCCTCCAACAACATCTTTTTGGAGAGTGTATTAGCCATGTTGTGACTGTGCTGGAAAGTACCCACATTTCCCCATCCCAGGAGATTTTATTCTTACTGGTAGATCAAATGTAGTAACATTAAGTAATTTAAAACCGTTAGCCAGCTACCAAATAACATTAGCAAAATCAATTTCACACATGACCACAATCCTCCTGAGGTAGTAGAAGTTGTTCTAACTCTCTATGTAAAAATATAAAGGTTTATCAATATTATTATTATTATTATATAGACTAGATGTACCGCATGGCGGTACAAAATATGACCGCCGCTCAGGCCTGCACTGGCTTTCCACAAAAATAAATGACGTGGAGTAATTTGGCTGTATTGCGTGTTTATGTATATACCTAAAAAAAGTAGTAGTATGTGCATGTCTGTCTGTGTGTGTGTGTATGTGTGTGTGTTTGTGTATGTGTGTGTCTGTGTGTCTGTGCGTGTATGTATGCGTGCGTACATGTGTGTGCGCGTGTGTGTTTGTGTGTGTGTGTCTGTGCATGTGGATTTGTATGTGTGTGTATGGGTGTGTGTCTGTGCGTGTGGATGTCAGTGTGTGTGCATGCTTGCGTTTGTTTGTATTCCTGCATGTGTGTGTGTGACAGTATCATCCTAAACCAGCAACCCTTCGCTCAACACCACCATCTACAGGCCGATGAGTGTACAGTCACTAAATGTGCACATAAATGAATTTATTTTATACCCCCCCATGGTAGCCTGGCAAGCCAGACCTACATCAAGATGTTTTTCAAGATGATTTTCCCTGGCTGCGAAATACATTTTGCTGCCGCTAGGGTGCGTCTAGATTTCTAGGCTACCCCCATGGATGAAATTCTACGAAACTTAGCATACCCCCAGAGGATGTCAAGTTAATCATACACATGAAATATGGTGTAGTTCTGAACATCTCAACTGAAGATAGGGGCGAAGGACCCTCCCATTCAATTTCTACAAACCTCTACCAAACGGTTGAGGTGCCTGTTGATGGTAAAAGTCAGTTATCTGATTTTGGCATGGGTTTGTTGTGTTTTACTGAAATAAAAAACATTTTTTCCCCAAAAAAGTGGTTTTATCTTGTAGCCCTGGTCTCAGAGTTGTAAAAAAACAATGTTAACAAAATTAAACTCATTCCCACTGTACCTAGTAGAACACTTAAGTAAATGTCCCATTGAAATTAATTGGATTTGATGGATTTAGGTGAAGAAAGTGTACACATAATACATTTTGGTCTGTACCATGAAGAGAAAACTGATTCAACTATATAAACTATATATTTTCTGAAAGCGTAGACTCTCAGGATGTGATCTAACATGGCATGAAACATGTCCCACCCACGTCATTAGTATACTGCCCAAGCATAACACATTGGGTATTGGTAAATCGGGTATATGGCTGATACCTAAAAAAAGTAGTAGTATGTGCATGTCTGTCTGTGTGTGTGTGTGTGTATGTGTGTGTGTTTGTGTATGTGTGTGTCTGTGTGTGTGTGTGTCTGTGCGTGTATGTATGCGTGCGTACATGTGTGTGCGCGTGTGTGTTTGTGTGTGTGTGTGTCTGTGCATGTGGATTTGTATGTGTGTGTATGGGTGTGTGTCTGTGCGTGTGGATGTCAGTGTGTGTGCATGCTTGCGTTTGTTTGTATTCCTGCATGTGTGTGTGTGACAGTAAGTATCATCCTAAACCAGCAACCCTTCGCTCAACACCACCATCTACAGACCGATGAGTGTACAGTCACTAAATGTGCACATAAATGAATTTATTTTATACCCCCCCATGGATGAAATTCTACGAAACTTAGCATACCCCCAGAGGATGTCAAGTTAATCATACACATGAAATATGGTGCAGTTCTGAACATCTCAACTGAAGATAGGGGCGATTAAAGCAGAATAATATTGCATTTTCATTTTTTATGGGAGGGGCGCAAATCACAAATGAGTGATTATGGGCTAGGTTGATGTGGGCCCTTAAGAGCAACATACCATAAAAATTTCTTCATCCTCGGTGCCACGGTTCAGGTAGTTATTTAGGAAAAACTGCATTTTTTGGGTTTGGGGGGGCCCAGCGCGGGGGGGGAGTGGCCCCCGGGGACCAAACGAAATTTTTCCGTAAAAGTCTAGTGGGGCTACATGCCCACCAAATTTCATGTTCCCCGGTGTTTCGGTGTCCCTGGTATCGTTGACGGAAAATTCAGTAGATTGACGGGGAAAAAAAACTAAAAAACTTTAACAATCGATTATGGGCTAGGTTGATGTGGGCCCTTAAGACCAACATACCATAAAAATGTCTTCATCCTCGGTGCCACGGTTCAGGTAGTTATTTAGGAAAAACTGCATTTTTTGGGTTTGGGGGGGCCCAGTGCAGGGGGGGAGTGGCCACCGGGGACCAAACGAAATTTTTCCGTAAAAGTCTAGTGGGGCTACATGCCCACCAAATTTCATGTTCCCCGGTGTTTCGGTGTCCCTGGTATCGTTGACGGAATATTCAGTAGATTGACGAAAAAAAAAAAAAAAAAAAAATTGACAATCCCTATATGACCGCTTTCGCTAGCTACGCTAGCGGCGGTCATAATTATATGAACAGTCGTGTGTCCAACAGACAAACAGGCCTAATAATTATTGCAATATTTGTATCCAATATTTTACCCTAGCAGATTTCGTTAGAATTTGTGTGTCTTGGTTACATTTTGTGTTGTTCATATTGCCTACTGAAATCAGTTGCAGGATTCTGCAGATCCACAGTGATTTTTTTTTTTTTTGTATCTGTCTTGATGACAGTGCGGGTGTGGCGGCAGGTTCCTACCACCTGTTGTGCAGCAGTGATGTGCTGCGCTTCTCTTGGGGGACATGTAAGACCTACAGTGTATTCCTGACAACAGCCTTCTGATATTTACAGGAAATATCGTTTTTAATCAGCGTCCTATAAAGAGAAATTTACTAACATTGTACAATGACTGCGAATCATGTTCGAAAGCGTCGAAAAGGAGGGTCAACGGAAAGATAACGGTAAGAAATAAAGGTGTATCAAATGTTTTAATGTAGGCCTAACGTTACTTATGCGGTACTCAACCGCAGTTTCCGTTGTGTAGAAACAGTCCTTTTCATCGTGTGCTGTGATTCTCCAATTTAGATTATTAAAAAACGGTAGTTTTGATCCTCTGGAAGATGCGCAGCTCCAAACTGGAGTTGTTACAAACTGATTATTGATCCGGATTTGAGCAGCGGAAGTCAGAAACTCTACCGATATGATGGACAGCACTTTAGCGCACCGGTGAGTATGATTTGAAGGCGAACAACAATAGCCTACTAATATTTATATAAACGTTAACATAATGCTTAGTTATCAAACTTAATGACCTATGTAATTTTTAAAAAAATCATATTTCTTGCTTAATCATATCACAGTCTAGTTGTAGCTATTTTTCAATGTACAATTGAAGCTTACTAAATTGTTGTCTGTCAGCATCCTGGATGTTTCCCTGTGGATGTTGTTCGAGATCCCAGAATTACTTGTTTTTGGACAAAATTCAAAGAAACAAATCTCCTGGTCCCCAAATTCAAGGTTAGTATTAGATACAACATCAAATGAATGCATTGTGTAATGTTTTGCCTACAGTAAAAGCAACGTTTTTAAAATATTAAACATTTAACCCTTATTTTCTGTTGATAGGCTACTGACATTCTTTATGTTTGGAGTCCAAGAGAAAAAAATGTTAAAATGTTCTATGTATTAGGCTACTGTTTTATTTATAATTGCTAAACTAACCTGTTGTTTTCCTATTTAACCTATTTAATCTATTTAAATCTATCTAGTTTCTCTGACCTAAATACAAATCCCTATAGGCAGATATTGTTATTGAACTATTCATCACAAAGTAGAATTGTGATAAAGTATTGTAACATTGTGTTTGGGATGAATTTATCAGAGCAAAAACACTTTATATAAAAATAAACAATGGGCAGGAGTGTATCTTGCCTTAGGGACCCTAGGATTTATAAAATAATGCCATATTATGTCAATAAATCTCTTTTTTAGGTTGATGAGCATTATGTTGTAGCGCCGAAGGAGTTGACATTTGCAAGGCTTAATGACAACATTAGAGATGGATTCCTGTCTGAAATGTGTAAACACTTTGGAGAGGTTCAAGATTTGAAAGTTTTATATAACCCGAAAAATAAGAAGCATTTAGGAATAGCAAAGGTCATTTTTGAATCTGTGAAGGCAGCAAATAATGCAGTAAAAAACCTCCACAACACTTCTGTGATGGGAAACAACATTCATGTGGAGTTTGACCCCAAAGGTAAATACATTTTTCCATCTCTTACTTCTCAGTTTTTTTCTTACTACCTTATCAGTTCCAAATAAAGGTTTTCATAAACATGTCTATGCAGACACATTTACTGTATTTGCATGCATTATATCATTCATGATCTTTATTGACTGACTGGTTTTAGGCGTGAAGAGGAACCGATACTTCCAGATGCTTGTTAGTGGTTTATATACACCTTTTACTCTCCCTGTTGGAGAAGAGGCCTGGGGACCCCAGTCACCATCTTTCATCACTGACTCTTTCACTGTGAGTACAAGACCATAGGCATTTCTTTTCTTTTTCACCCCCTTTCTCAAGCCCCTATAAATCTGTGATAGGCCATCTCATCTTTCAGTACCCTTAAAAATTTACATTTGCTGAAACAGGTTATTTCAGCAAATAAAAAAAAAATATTTATTTATCTTTAAGGGATGTAAAATAGTTAGCTTAAATCAGGAATCCTCAAATAGCGGACCTTGGTCCAGTTCCGGCAACCCCGGCTTGGTTCCAACCGGACCGTGAGACAAAAACATTTCCACAGATTAAAGTGGGCAGCGCATTGTGAATGAATTTTAATTAATCAACTTTAATTAATCAACTAACATTTGTCTTTCTTGCAGGAATGACATTCATATGCTTTTAATGTTTCCAAACTCTTTGGGGAAAAACTTGTGACTTTGAGTATGTCTATGGGTAAAAATAACATAGTTTTGGGAAGTAAACCTAGACAGTCTGTTAGAACAAATTAAGTCATCGTTAAAACCTTGTGATAAGTAATCACAAGATCAGAGTTTGCTTTACCTAGTAACAGAGGGGTTTGCATATGAAGAACCAATCAAATAGTGGGGAAATTATGTAATGCAGCATGACATTTATGCCATACCTCTATACTATAAAAACTGTTGTATATGTATTTTTCAGTGGGATTCTCAATGGAATTTGTCTGAGATCCTCCGGCCTTGCTTCTTGGGAGAGATTCCCTGAGAACTGCTCGGGAAGATCTCCCGGCCGTGATTAAAGCATTTAAAGGACAATTGCAGGTCTGTTTGTCGATTTATTCCTGCGCAGGAAGCTAGTTTAGGGAAGCAAGTTAGTTAGAAACTCGGCCAGTTGTCGACTGAAGATGCAAGAGCTAGAGTTTAAGGTATTGGTGTCGAGAGCAGACGCCAGAGAGTTTAAGGTATTGGTGTCGAGTGCAGACGCCAGAGAGTTTAAGGTATTGGTGTCGAGTGTAGACGCCAGAGATATTAAGATCAGGTGGGTGTCGAGTGCAGACGCCCCAGATAGTTAGGTTTAGGGAAAAATTCCATCACATTTTGGCGAGCCAGCCAGGAGTCCTCGGAATCTCCCTCTGTCAGATCGATGGGAGCGAGGAACCACGTTGTCTTCACTCTGCAGACTGCAGAACCCTGTTCGACAGAGGGACCATTCCAGTCGGGCTAAAAGGACTTAAAGTATTAAGGTAGGACGACAGACCTGACAATTTTCTGTTAAAATGCTTCTAAATTAATTAAAAGGTTTAATTAAAAATTGGCAATTCTGTTAAGTAACATTTTGAAGAAAACTGGTAATCAGATTTAAAAGATTTAACTGATTTAAAAAAATGTTTTACCTTTGCCAAAAAATATTTTACCTTTGCTATTAAGGGCAATGAATGATTATGGTTAAATTCAACCAAATTAGTATATGTTGAGTATTTTATTTGTTGTTTTTGAGAGTGCGCCTAGAAAGCTCTTAATGAAACTTTGTTCTGCAAATAGCAACTTGTCATGCTGGAAACCAGATCCAGGAGGGGAAAATACCCTGAGATGCTGCAGTACTGGAACTTGCTTTTTGTTAGAAATTTTGTTTGAAAAAGACTTTGATTTTGATTGAATTAAAGAAAGATAAAGAAAGAAATGTGGAAACAAGATAAATAGAATATTGTTATCCTGAGATTTATGAAATTTTTACATTTTGAAATCAATTTAGAAATTGTTAAAATTATAAATCATAATAATAGGAATATGCATTCTGTGATAATTAGGAAATTTTGAGTAATGAAGAAACTTTTATGAGTTAGACTTTGATTTAGTAGATGACTTTTGAAGTAGATGAGATATATAAAACTGAGCAATAGAATTTAAGCAATTCACTGCTTTTGCTCTTGAAGTGATGAATAAATAATAAGATATTAACTGCACGTGTTTAAATATTATACATTCTATATGAAGGCACCTAGAATTTGTATCCCGTTATCCCTTGTGGGAGACAGTGTGAAAAACTGATTCATTGCGGAGAACATGAGAGTCAATGGTTTATGTTTATCTAAGATAATTTTTGTGTATTGTGCATATTATGAGAATGAGATTGGGTGACCAACTTTAAATATAAATTGTGATTTGAACAGGCACATAACTGACATCTTACAGTGATTTTGTTTTGGTTTCTGGTAAAAGAGAAAAGACAAAGAATTCTTTTCGTTTACATTATACACTGTGTTATAATTAGAGGAGTTTTTCTGCTTTTTCCTGCATCTTTGCAATGAAGAAGTGCTTGCTTTTTTCCGCAATGAAGGACTAAGCTTTTTAATAAATTGAAGAATTGCTGTGTTGTAAACCAGAAGAGACTTTTGGAAGTTAAGCTGTTTAATTTGATTTTTGCGGTTCTCTGAGTGTTCAAGATTTCAGACAGCTGCCTTGAAAAAGTGGGATGACTGCAGAAAAATAAAAGAGGAAGTGGGGCCTGCAGCAGCCGCTCTCCTGAAAGAGGAAGTTGAGACTTCTGAGAGGGGTCAGCATGGGGAGACTGATTCAGCCTGCAAAGGTGACAGTTCACTTGAGACTTTTCCTAAAGACAATTTTGCTATGCATTATGACATTTTGTGGCAGGAGATGCAAAAGTCAGACCGATGAGAGTGCCATCACAGCCTGACGATCCAATGTATCAGCCTGAAGTTCAACTGAATGACAATCCACACAGAAAGACAATCAGCCTTGTGGACTAGGTGCTGCATTTTCAATGATCACTACAGAGACTGCTTCAAATTTAGTTATTATTTAACTTGATTGTTTTTGATTATCCACTGGTTTCAGCAATTTTTCATATTCTTCTCTGTTTAAACTAACTCTTTGAATCTGCTTCCAATAGATACCAGTCAGTAACAGCCCTTCTGCAAGAAGTTAAATAGCGGAAGTTAACATTCAGTTAAAACTGAGAGTTATGTAAAAGCATTAATAGGTTATTGACTATGCAGAATTTTATGGAAAAGAAAAATACAATATAGGCCACAAGGCGTCTAAAGAGAAATTATGGCTAGAAAAGCAAAAATATTGGTCACTCCATTTCATTTCATATCTAGATTCAATAGAAACAATGTTTTCTAATTCTAATTTTTTGAAATCACATGCTGTCATCATCAGGGGTACGAGATGGAAGTGTTATTTTCTTTTTGTCCATGGATCAAAGGTTGTGTGAAGATTTCCAAATCTTCTTTTAAATAGCTTATGAGCAACAACAAAAAGTTGGAAAATTGAAATTGTGCAAAAAATGACAAATTGCATTTGAGAAATTCAAACGGATTCTCTCAACTGCAATTGTAGGTCTATGTGATTATTATTAAAAGTGTTTAATCTATTTGATTTTGAAAAGTTAGGTTTACGTCCACTGTGTAAACTCAAACACATAGCGATTGCATCGGACAATTGAAAATTGATATCCTAACGTTCAGACACTGTTGCAAGGGGAATGCCACAGTGTGTCTACGTTCAGTAGTTTCTGTCGTCGTCGAACTTTGTTACCGTTCAGATTTGGTGGTATTCCACACATAATAAATATATGTTCCCCATTCAGTTCATAAATGGCAGACAAGAATGTATGAATCTCTGGCCAGAGAGGGGTGTGTGAAAGTGTGTGAAAGTGAGTGTGTGAAATATGGTGTTCAGAGACAAATAAATGATGTCAATCAAAACAGCTGTATCTAAATTTATAAAATATGACACACAGGTTAAAATATCCCCACCGAGGGAAGAAAATATGACCTATAAAATAACGACCATGGATGATTTTGACTAACTATCCTGAGCTGGGTTTATTGTTATGGCAGAAATAAACAATGCCACACCTGTGTAGCGTATAACTTTGGGAAGGCAGAGAGCAAGCAAGCTTGCCCTGTCCACCCCATATTTAACTTTTAACTTTTTACAGGATGTCATGACGGATCTCATCGAACAGAACTGATTCTGTTCCAAATGTATGAAATATTGTCTTGTTACTGTTTAACATGAAATTTTACAGGTCTCATCAAAAAAGGACGACCGGCCAGACAAGCAGATGAGTCTGGCGACATGATACATGTTGTCACTAACAAAAAATACTTAAGGTCTCCATTCACAGGTTGTTCTTGTGGTTCACTCCACAAACAAGGTCCCATCTGGGGTGCGGTGACACCTCCGTCCAAGCATCTCGACTTAAACTACACCAACCAGCCCTCAGCAACCACACGCCAACGCCAACGCCGACACCAACGACAATGCACAGCGTCAAGTGGGGGATCAAGGACGTGCTAGTTTAACGTACCTCCCTTGCCAACGTGGGAAAGCCCATTGCAACGGTTCGCAAAGAATCACCCTGGTGAAGTTGGAACGTCCATGGGGCAACGAGATGATCAACACATCTGTAGGAAGATGTGGACCAACTAATGGTTTAAGCTTAGCATACATATTTAAGTTTGTGTGATGTTTTATTGATGTTTTATTTGGTTCAATCAAACTGTACGACTGAGAATTGATATAGATCTCATGATTTGAACAATTACTGATTAATTTGAAAATATTTCAGGTACATGTAAATTGTGAAGAGGAAAATCTCTTAATTCTGTAGAGTAGGGACTCTAAATAGGTACATTACTGTAAAGATAAAAATAATCTAGGGACTATTTTTGAAGAAACTTTAAGGTTTTAGAACCCTAATTCAGATATCATAGATGCTAAAAAAATGTAATAGTTGTAATAGCTGTTCTCTAATAAGAGAGGATAAGTTACTTTGCCGGACTAGGTCCGAATAGATAATTGGGTAAACTTCTATAGCGATTAATGAATGACTAAATTAAATATTTTTTATGTGTTTCCATTTGTTAAAATAGCAAAAGAAAAACTTTCAAAGGGAGATTGATTTTGAGAAACATATTTAATTTCTAGATTATTATTAGTTAAAGAAGATACCAGTGTGATTATTGAAATGTTCCTTTCATGTATTGTCTAAAGTCTGTATTTGATATCTGAGAGGTGACTGCAGGTCTAGTCTATCTAGGAATACAGTAACAGTGCTTGCTTATTTAGCCCGGCTTCCAGAGATGAAATATGGACTTGCTTTGTTGAGAAAGGTCTTCAACGTTAAAGAAAATTATCAACGTTAAAGAAAATTTTCACAAAGTTAAAACCAAGACCAAGAACAATGTAACTCAAACATGTTAAATTTAAACTAAAATGAATCTAAACAGTTTAGACATTTCAGTGAAATAGAATATTTGCTCATAAAGCAAAATTCTAAAAACTTTCTTAATTCAGAATGAATTTACAGATTTAATGATCTGGATCAATGGATCCATTATGAGCTATTCCGCATTGCAAACAAACAGAGACAGGACATGTTATGTCCATCAGTTAATTCTGGAAAAATAGGATTTTAGAATAGGTAATTAATGATTAAATAGCATATCAGTAGCTAAGGCTATTCCCATGGCAAGAGCTTAGGTTAATTTTAAAGTAATGACATTGTTTGAAACAAAATAATACAATTATTTATATTTGTGTTAAGGATAAAAATGAAAGATTATATTATTTTTTGGTTAGATTTTATTACACAGATCCTTAAATAGATCTTACTAAGTAAAACAATCGCCTGCTTTAATTAAAAGCTAACAAAATAAGGATAAGAAAATTGGTTAATCAGCAGTAACAGCCTGTTAAAGGCCTAATAGATCAATGTGATTCGAAATTTAGCAAAGGATAATGAAAATTGACTCAAGGTCTACTAAAGTTATAAAGGCAATGTACTATGGTATGTTAAGTTTTTATTGAAAATGGAATTAGATTGCTTGAAGATAGAATGTAGGGACGAAGATGGTATATGTATGTGGAATATGGTATGTGTATGTAGTAACGTTGGAAACTGGTGGTATTTTCATTACAACTTAGGATGCTGATTGAAGGAATATTTGACAGGTATTATAAAGGAAAATATGGAACATGGTATGATTAGGGATATCAGGTGGTATTATAGTCACTGACTTATAATGGGATGATTTGGGAAAGGTAAATTAGTTTGCAGGTAAATCATGCAGGTATGGAATAATTCATTAGAGTAATTAAAGTTCCAGCTATTTGGTCGTATAATGTAAAATTACGACCAGAGAAGGGAATGTGAATGAATTTTAATTAATCAACTTTAATTAATCAACTAACATTTGTCTTTCTTGCAGGAATGACATTCCTTTTAATGTCATTTAATTTAATGTCATTGCTTTTAATGTTTCCAAACTCTTTGGGGAAAAACTTGTGACTTTGAGTATGTGTCTATGGGTAAAAATAACATAGTTTTGGGAAGTAAACCTAGATAGTCTGTTAGAACAAATTAAGTCATCGTTAAAACCTTGTGATAAGTAATCACAAGATCAGAGTTTGCTTTACCTAGTAACAGAGGGGTTTGCATATGAAGAACCAATCAAATAGTGGGGAAATTATGTAATGCAGCATGACATTTATGCCATACCTCTATACTATAAAAACTGTTGTATATGTATTTTTCAGTGGGATTCTCAATGGAATTTGTCTGAGATCCTCCGGCCTTGCTTCTTGGGAGAGATTCCCTGAGAACTGCTCGGGAAGATCTCCCGGCCGTGATTAAAGCATTTAAAGGACAATTGCAGGTCTGTTTGTCGATTTATTCCTGCGCAGGAAGCTAGTTTAGGGAAGCAAGTTAGTTAGAAACTCGGCCAGTTGTCGACTGAAGATGCAAGAGCTAGAGTTTAAGGTATTGGTGTCGAGAGCAGATGCCAGAGAGTTTAAGGTATTGGTGTCGAGTGCAGACGCCAGAGAGTTTAAGGTATTGGTGTCGAGTGTAGACGCCAGAGATATTAAGATCAGGTGGGTGTCGAGTGCAGACGCCCCAGATAGTTAGGTTTAGGGAAAAATTCCATCACAGCATCAAAACAACGGAGCAGTTCACACCACAAACACTCATCTAATATTTTTATCTAAAGCCAAACGTGTTTCATTCAAGCCCTTTCCATTCCATGTGCATTGCTTCTTTCTCTCGGTTATTTCATCAACAATTTTTTTTATACTTTCACTAAAACGCTTCATAAAACAAGAATGCAGTAAATATAGTTATTTTTATCTGTCATACAGTATATGGCTCTGACCGTTTAAACCAGGTTTGTGATGAGATGTTTTTTAATCCACATTTAGCATTAGGCCTATTAATTAGCATGCTAAGAGCATTTTATAATAAACTATGTTATAACTGGGAAATTATTTGTAGATGGCAAGGAAAGATAACTAAAACTTTGGAATTACTAGTTAACTTTATTTTCTGCTCATAATGAGATGTTGTGATTATTATGTACATTGTTTGTTTTTAGTAGATACTTATTTTAAGCAAAATATAAAAATGGTCCAGACTTCAAGAGGAAAACCCTGAACCCACACACATCCATAGGCCATATGCCTGCCATACATAGGTATCTAAATGTAAAATAGTAATAGCCTAATACAACACCTGATCTTGCCTTTTAATATCATATCCAATTGGGCTCAACTGATGAAATATTATTATATTTTTTATTATTTATTATTTTTTAATTCTCATACGCAACTGCTTTGGCTCTTGGGAGCCAATATTGTCATATGTGCTCTGTGTTGGTTTTGGGATTTTTGTTTTACTTCCTGTCTTGAGTTTAATGCGATATTTGCATGCGTCGCGTCTGAACGCGTTGTTGTCTTTGGAGCTCTATCGATTTGATTTATAATTCTTGATTTTTCCCTTTAAACTCACTTACAACGAACATTTTCTACTTTTCCTCACTGAGAAGCACTACTGCTCAAACCTCATAGTTAAAACGCGGACTGTTGAGCAGACGCGTCTCAAGCCTATTAGTGATCCAACGCCGGATACTCTTAAGCCTCTGTTATACTCCAGTTTGGACGCGTACACGACAGCTGCGCACAGCTCGGACGCGGACTACTTGTATTTATACTTTCTGCTGAGGTCCGCTCGGTAAACGCGTTCAACGCATGCGCAGTAGATCGGTCTGGCCAGTATAATCGATAATATTTTAAATATTTATAGTTTATATTTGCATTTATGTCAAAACCTAGACACTTTCAAACATCAAAATGACATTTATTAATATGTATTCGTGTCAAAATGACATATAAACATCTTTTCCTATTCTATTTTGCCTGGAAACGCTTCCAACAGGCTTGCGTGAAAAATAGGCATTGGTTCTATTTCTAGCATGCACGCGTTTTCCGTTTTTTCAAATTCGGCGTCCATGTTATTTCCATCTCTTTCGCGGTTTTAACCTAATGAACGCGCGCCCTTGGTCCGCGCGGTCACAAAAAATGGGAGGCACGCGCCAGTCCGCAACGAGCCTCCGCGCGCACCCCCGATGACGATTTTTACGTCACGCGGACCCTTGCGGACCCTCGCGCCATCGCGGTCGCGTAAAGTATAACAGAGGCTTTATAGGTTACGTCCGTGGATCACGGCTGAACGCGTCTTCTCCACACTCACTTACAAACAATGGCGAATATATCAGATGTAAGTAGTCTACCTCTTGGTGCAGGTGAAGATACATTTGAGCTGCACGCGTTGCAGTCTGAGCTGGAAACTGTTGAGAAACAGATCCACGACCTTTTAGTGAGACAGGCCGAGCTGATAGACCGGCGGTTAGTTCTTGAAACATCACGCGCTGATGCACACAAATCAGTGATTAACGTTACTAACCCGCTGACTCCGACCTCGTCTACTCCGTGCGTTACTCAGCATCGGTCCCGAGCGCCGAGGTCGCGATCAGCCATGGTCTCGTTCACTCCGGCTCCAACACGCCACCACAAAGCCTGGATGGTTCCGCAGCGGAAGACGCGAGTCAGGTCTAGACCAAGACTCTCTCTGACCCTCCCGGTTTTCGAGTTATCCACACAAAACCGCTTCTCCCCTCTTTGCGAAACCGAACGCGATGCTGTGATCATCGGCGATTCCATCGTTCGGCACGTACACGCTACGTTAGGTAAAAGTAAGGTGCACAGTCACTGCTTTCCTGGTGCTCGTGTTTCTGAAATTGCTGCTCGCGTTCCCGAGATTCTGAACGGTGACGAGCGCGTCGGAACTGTGGTCCTGCACGCGGGAGTGAACGACATCAGGCTGCGCCAGACAGAGGTTCTGAAGAAAGACTTCAGGAATCTGATCGATACGGTACACAGCACATCGCCTGAAATAACGATCATTGTGTCAGGACCGCTTCCCACGTACCGACTAGGACATGAAAAGTTTAGTAGACTATTCGCGCTAAATGAATGGTTAATGTCATGGTGCAATGAGCACAAACTGCTCTTTGTAAATAACTGGAATCTGTTTTGGGAGCGTCCTAGGCTTTTCCATGCCGATGGCTTACACCCAAGCAGATTCAGAGTGGATCTTCTGTCGGATAACATCTCCAAAATGTTAAATACCATTAGATGACTAGTAACCAAAAGTCCAAATCATAGTCTCTCCTGCACCAATTTAACTGATATAAATACTAGTGTAGAACATTGCATAGAAACTGTGTCTATTCCTCGTTTAGTGAGATCAAATAATAATTCTACTGCAGGATCTAGGAAAAATCTAATTGTTATTAAAACAGAAAATGTTGCTATTAGTAAACAAAAACAATTTTTAAAGCTAGGTCTTCTAAACATTAGATCACTCACACCTAAGGCAGTTATTGTAAATGAAATAGTCACAGATAATAGCTTCGATGTACTTTGCCTTACTGAAACCTGGCTTAAACCAAATGATTATTTCGGTCTAAATGAGTCTACTCCATCTGGATACTCCTATAAGCATGAACCGGCGGTGTTGCAACAATCTATAGAGATATTCTCAATGTTACTCAGAAAACGGGCTATAAGTTTATTTCGTTTGAAGTACTTGTACTAAATGTTACGCTCTTAGATGTTAGAAAAAAATCCATATTATCTCTAGCCTTGGCTACCGTATATAGACCGCCTGGGCCTTACGCTGATTTCCTAAAAGAGTTTGCAGATTTGCAGGGCTGCGTTTATAGATTTATTAAATTCCTTTGGGGTCAAGCAAAACGTCACCAGACCAACTCATCGTCTTAATCATACACTCAATTTAATTATATCATATGGAACCGATCCAACCGAGATATCATTCCACAAAGTGATGATGTCACTGACCATTACTTGGTAACTTGCATATTACGTACTGCTGTAATATGTCATGCTGCGCCGCGTTATCGACCAGACAGAACAATCCTTCCATCCACCATAGATAATTTTTCAAATTGCTTATCTAATCTGTCTCAGCTGCTGCCTGAACCCAAACAAACAGATGAACTAGAAGAACTAACTAGCACTATGAGCACCATTCTCTCTAGAACATTGGATGTTGTTGCACCCATTAAATAAAAAAAGGTCAGAGAGAAAATTAAAGCACCATGGTACAATAATACTACGCATGTTCTAAAGAGAGAAACCCGTAATTTAGAGCGTAAATGGAAACAAACTAATTTAGAGGTCTTTAGAATCGCGTGGAAAGACAGTATGTCACGTTATAAAAAGGCCCTAAAAGCAGCCAGGGCTGAGCACCTCCGCAAACTAATAGAAAATAACCAAAACAATCCTAGGTTTTTATTTAACACCGTGGCTAGACTAACAAATAAACAGATGTCACCTGAACAAAATATCCCGTTACAGTTTAGTAGTAATGATTTCATTAACTTCTTCACTGAGAAAATAGAAAACATCAGAACCACAATTGTAAACGTTCAATCCTCAATCGCGCCTTATAATTCAGCCTCAATTATCACCCCGCAAGAACAATTACAGTGCTTTACAACTATAGAACAAAAAGAGTTAAATAAACTTATCACTTCATCTAAAATAACAACATGTTTATTAGATCCTATACCAACTAAACTACTGAAAGAAGTGTTACCTATAGTGGAAGAGCCTCTCCTCAATATTATTAACTCATCTTTATCTTTAGGTCATGTTCCAAGAACATTTAAACTGGCAGTTATAAAACCTCTCATTAAGAAACCACAATTAGATCATAATAATCTAGCAAATTATAGACCCATTTCAAATCTTCCATTTATGTCTAAAATACTAGAAAAAGTTGTGTCCACTCAACTGGGCTCTTTCTTGCAAGAAAATGATATCTATGAAAAGTTTCAGTCAGGATTCAGGCCGCATCATAGCACTGAAACTGGGCTCGTTAAAATCACAAATGATTTACTTTTAGCTTCTGACCAAGGCTGTATCTCAATACTAGTTTTACTTGATCTAAGTGCTGCGTTCGATACTATAGATCACACTATACTCTTAGATCGACTACAAAATTATACTGGTGTTCAAGGACAAGCATTAAGCTGGTTTAGATCATACTTATCTGACCGCTACCATTTTGTCTATTTAAATGGAGAAAAATCGATCATAACTCCAGTAAACTATGGAGTGCCGCAGGGATCTGTGTTAGGCCCTCAATTATTCTCAATATATATGATGCCACTTGGAAATATTATAATTATTATAATAATATATTCGTCAACGATACCAGGGACACCGAAACACCGGGGAACATGAAATTTGGTGGGCATGTAGCCCCACTAGACTTTTACGGAAAAATTTCGTTTGGTCCCCAGGGGCCACTCCCCCCGCGCTGGGCCCCCCCAAACCCAAAAAATGCAGTTTTTCCTAAATAACTACCTGAACCGTGGCACAGAGGATGAAGAAATTTTTATGGTATGTTGCTCTTAAGGGCCCACATCAACCTAGCCCATAATCACTCCCATAAAAAATGAAAATGCAATATGATTCTGCTTTAATCGCCCCTATCTTCAGTTGAGATGTTCAGAACTGCACCATATTTCATGTGTATGATTAACTTGACATCCTCTGGGGGTATGCTAAGTTTCGTAGAATTTCATCCATGGGGGGGTTTAAAATAAATTCATTTATGTGCACATTTAGTGACTGTACACTCATCGGCCTGTAGATGGTGGTGTTGAGCGAAGGGTTGCTGGTTTAGGATGATACTGTCACTAAGGTTGCCAACTGTCCCGAATTAGGCGGGACGTCCCGCATTTTGGGCCTAATTTATTTGTCCCTTGCGTGACCTCCCGTGTCCCGTTTTTTGACAAGCTGATAAACCACTGACTGATACAACAGCAACAGCAGCAGTGCTGACCACGACACTTGAGAATGATCACCGACACCTGTCATCATCCAATCACAGCTTTTTTTAATCACTGTTTTGAGACAAATCATTGTTTGATTTGCGAACATCCTCTGCCGTCTGGTCGCTTCCGCTTCAAGCCGGACTCGTCGGTAATTTCCGGTATAATAATTAACGGTAATTTCCTTTCACTGTCCACGTTTTGATTTCGGCTAATCAATTTTGGCGAATGCAAACAACGTTATTGTTCATGAGTCTAACATCCAGCCACGCAAGAAAACATGTAATCTACCTGAGGGAATAATATGCTCAAAAAACATTTCTGATTATTATTAATGTTTTAAAGCTTTTAGAAAGTACATAGAAAGCTTTTGTAACATTATCTTAACTGTCACTTTTGATTAATGTAAATGCATCCTTGCTGAATAAAAGTAGGCAATTACTTTCTTTATTTTTTTCCCCAAAAAATAATCTTACTAACCCCAAACTTTTGAACTGTAAGCCTAGTGTATAATGTTAAAAAAGCTTTCTATTTTAGATAAATGCTGTTATTTTGAACTATGGTTTGTTTGTAATGTGACTTTTTTCATGTATGACATTAAAATTATTTTTAGAATTAAATACATAAATAGGTTAAGCAATACAAATGTGTTTATGTCTGATAACCTTTTAAACACAAACTTAACTGCAGACACTGAAATGACGTACACTGTGTGATACAGTACAAATATTTTGAGTGTCCCTCATTTTCCTATAAATAACCACGATTGTCCCGCATTTTCCTTTTCTGAAGTTGGCAACCCTAAATGTCACACACACACATGCAGGAATACAAACAAACGCAAGCATGCACACACACTGACATCCACACGCACAGACACACACCCATACACACACACACATACAAATCCACATGCACAGACACACACACAAACACACACGCGCACACACACACACATACGCACGCATACATACACGCACAGACACACACAAACACACAGACACACACATACACAAACACACACACATACACACACAGACAGACATGCACATACTACTACTTTTTTTAGGTAGCCTATATACATAAACACGCAATACAGCCAAATTGCTCCACGTCATTTCTTTTTGTGGAAAGCCAGTGCAGGCCTGAGCGGCGGTCATATTTTGTACCGCCATGCGGTACATATAGTTATATTTCATGTTCCTGCTCCTGTTCCTGGTTTTGATCCTGTATTTGGATTATCTTTGTTTTCGTTTTCAATAAATACTGCTGCAACTGGATTCTCACCTCTCTTCATCCTTGCCTAAACCGTAAACGTTACAAATATCCTCATCTTTGATGACTATTTTGTTTTAAATATTTTTCTTTTACAAAGTACTACTGCTGCCCAGGTGGAAACATGGTGGCACTTTATTTTACAGTCCTGTTCCCCATGTACATACTATGTACTTATAGTTATTACAATAACTGGGTAATAAGTACCGTATATACCCGACTATAAGACGACCCTGAATATAAGACGACCCCCCCATTTTCCAGACTTATTTTTGGGACAAAATGAGATTTTTGTGGAAAAATCTGAAATATCTGGATTTAACAGAAAATAATTGTATTTGAAAATTGCAATGATAATTCATTCTCTCTCTTCCAGCGCGTGTGCGCATGCACCTCTGTCTCTGTCTCTCTCTCTCGCTCTGCGTCTCGCGCGCACCTCTCTCTCTCTCGCTCGCTCACCTCTCTCTCTCTCTCGCTCGCTCGCTCTGCTTCTCGCGCGCACCTCTCTCTCTCTCGCTCTGCATCTCGCGCGCGCACCTCTCTCTCTCTCTCGCTCGCTCTGCGTCTCGCATGGCAGAGGGGAGCAGCGTTTTAATTCAGTTAAACACAGATATTATGTTGCTTCTCTAATTTTACATGCAAGTATAGCCGAAATCATTTGTCTTAATGGGTCGCGTTTCAGTCACTATTTCATATTAATTCCGTTGTTCCTTCTCCCTTTCCCCCCGCGATTTTGTCTATATCGCGAATATAAGACGACCCCCCATTTTTCAGCCTATTTTTAGGACAAAAAACCTTGTCTTATATTCGGGTATATACAGTACTAACCCTGAACCTACACCTAAACCTAATCATAACCCATGTCGTTACCTTATATTAACCAGTACTTTCTTAGGTAAGTACACTGTAAGTACACACAAGTGCACGTACTGTAAAAAAAAGTGCCACTGGGATTTATATATATATATATAAAAATAACAATTCCAAAAAAGTATTGTCCATACATCAGCTGGGAAGGAAATATAGAGACACAGTGCCCGGTTGCATAAAGCACCTTAAGTTTTTCCCTTAAGTATGATACTTAAGGGGCGATTTCCCCTTACCTAAGATAATAACTTAAGGGTGTTGCATATAATCTCTTAAACGGTTCTCTTAGGTAAGGGAAACATTTAAGTGTTTCACGACAGCAATCCTGGATTCACGTTATAAAAGTCTGTTGTTGCCATAGATCACAAAACACTAACACTAGCAATTTCGCAGTTTCATCAAATAAAGCCTGGTTCACACGGCAGGATAATTAGGCCGATTTTAGCCCCGATTCACCCCTTCCGACAATCTTAAGGATGCTCCGATTATCGTAAAATAATCTGATCAGATATTCTTGCCGTGTGTGGTGTGTTAAGACTGCTCTCGTCTGCTCGGAAGGACGTCGGGACCGCTCCGATCTCAAATCGGGGATATCCAACATGTTGGATTTTTTTGGCCCGATTTCTCCTCGTGTGTGGTGTCCCCCGGGGACAAACGAGCACGCAGCCTGTGGACTGTGGCGTATAGCCAATCAGAAAGCGAGGTGACGAGGCGGCGAGGAAGCACCGGGAAACAAAATCAAAGCAGCTGGCTGCATGGCGCACCAGAAAGTTGTCTCCACTTTTTTGACCATCGGCTTTTCTTTTGATAACGTTTTTTTTTCGGTTAAAAACAAACTACAAACTATCGCCACTGCATCTTCTTCGTCCGCCATGATTGTTTACTCTGAAGTCACGTTTGATCTCGAGGGATTTTGCGAGATTTCCCGTCTGACCTGGGAATGCTCAGGAGTCAAATCGGTTCGTGTGTGATGTGTTGATTTTGCCGTGTGGCTGCGCACCACATACTGTACGACCAAAACTGTTAGACCCGTGATTTTTTATCGCCGTGTGTGGGGTCTCTCAGGTTTGGAAAATCGGCTGACAATTTTAAAATCGTCCCGTGTGAACCAGGCTTTAAGTAGACTAGGATATCGGAATGGATAAAGAAAACAAAAAAAGAAAGCCTAATTGGACAAAGGAGGAGAAATGCATTCTTCTTGACGAATATGGTAAAAGGTTGCAAAAATTGACCGTTGCGTTTAAATGACGGGAAAGAGCCCCCGCAACCCGGTGAACCACTCTGCTGACAGACGATTTATGCACGTGAAAAACATCTATATAAACAGTTGTAACACCACAGGTAAAGAGTGGTTGCGATGTGTGACATGGTCAAGGTCGCCGTCTAGTTTGTTAGCGATGTCAAATATTGCATGTCGATCAATCCTATCCCTAAAAATTCGTATATATATATAATAAGAATTCAGCATAAATTCAGCCATGTCGTCTTATTTTTGTCCACGTTACTCTTAAGGTTACGATTTCCAAACCTTAAGTTATACTTAAGGAAATTACCGTTAAAGGGACAATGTGTAGGTTTTTAGGTATTTTATTATCTAAAATCAATATTTTTATTCATAAATATGTCCTCAATGGTATACAAATACCTCTGCTAATTATCTGACTTATCCTCGTAAATGAAGAATTTATTATCTTTATATACATGGGACGGGACGGGTAGGTCCATGGAGGCTTCCATGTAGTTCCGCCATCTTGAAAAACTATAATAGCAGAGAGGGACAAAAAGTACTAAGCCAACGCGTTTCCACAATGCGTTTTCGTTCAGAGCCAGCGCCACGTGACTGAAGCCAGCAGGAGGAGCAGAGCAGTGAGAGGCGCTTGTCACTGCACCGGCAAGTTTAAAAGGCTGCACTGCACGGTTATTTATAATGGAGGACCATACATATGCTGAGTCACAGGATAAGGAGTCCTCGTCGTCGAAAAAGTCTGAAATAGACGGTAAAAGGAAACGTGACCGGAGATTACAAAAAAGAAGGGTTAATGTCGGGATAGCTAATGCAGGAGAAAGCTTTCAAAAGAGATGCTGAAGTTGCCTGCTTTCTTCTCGACAGGTAAGTCAATTTTACGGTCTTAACACTAGAAGTGCCAGAATTCCATAACTACTAGAACTGCCGCAAGCGGTCAAATAGATTCCAAACTCTATATCTGTCACGACTACCAGTCCCGCAATCTCTCTCAGTAACCGCCAACGGGTGCCCTCACCCGAATACTGACTGTCTCTTGAACTCCAAATCCCACAATGCCTCACTCTTGCACTGATCCCATTTTCACCTGTGAGTATGATCACACACAGCTGTTACTCATTCCCAGCCATATATAAACCACACTCACAGCACACTCTGTGCGAAGTCTTGTTTCACTGTTGTGTGCATCTCGGAGCGTTTTTCTAGAAAGTTATCCTGCCTGTGTTTATGACCCTTGCTGAAACTCTCTCTTTGTTTGTCTGCTGCCTGCCCATTGACCTTCTGCCTGATTCCTGGATCTTGTATTGTCTGCTGCCTGCCTCTGACCCCTTGCCTGGTTCTCTTTACGCCTCGCCTGCCCTGCTACACTGTTCTTGCCGGTACTGGACCCTTGCCTGTTGACTTTGAATAATAAACTGTTGCAAATGGACCTGACTGAGTCTGATGATTCACAACAGAAGACTTCGCCGGAAGAAGGTCCAGCAACGATGTCTGCCTTGTCTGTTGCTTTCTCTGCCCAAGCCAGCCAGCTTGCTGCTCATCATCACCAACTAAACCGCCTGACTTCATTAACCGAAGAATTGATAAAGGCGGTCCAGGCGCTGCAAACCTCTGCTTCAAAGCCGCCTCCAGTGCCTACGCCTCCACCTACTGCCCACGCTCCCCAGCTTCAACCCTCCGCGAGCACGAGCCCCCGCCTTGCGCTTCCTGAGAAGTTCGAGGGGGACCCAAGTAAATGTAAGGGCTTTGTTCTCCAGTGCTCGCTGTATCTTGCCCAACAACCCACGTCTCATTCTACTGATGCCAGTAAAATCGCCTTCGTTTGCTCACTGCTCACCGGTCGCGCTCTGGACTGGATCACAGCGGTATGGAGATCAGATGGTACCGCCTTTTCCACGTTCGCTGAATTTCTTCAGCGGTTCCAGGCAGTCTTCGAACACTCCAAGGAGGGTAAGGGAGCGGAGGATCGTCTCCTGGAACTCACGCAGGGCCGGTCCACCGCTGCTGAGTATGCACTCGAATTCCGCACCCTCGCGGCTCAGACGAACTGGACCGATAATGCGCTGAAGGTGGTCTTCCGGCGAGGCTTAACCCATGAGCTGCAAGCGGAGCTGGCCTGTCGTGATGAGGGGAAGGATCTTGATCAGTTCATCCACCTGTCCATCCAAATAGATAATCTGTTACGATCTCGCCGCCCCGGCAGCAATCGCCCTGTGTCTACCTCCCGCTACCTTTTCACTTCTCGAGCCTCCGGTCCAGCCTCAACGGAAACCAGTGAGCCCATGCAAATAAACGCTTCCAGGCTGACCCAGGAAGAGAAAGAGCGACGGAGGTCACAGAATTTGTGCTTGTATTGTGGCGAGGCTGGTCACTTCCGTCTCAACTGTCCTTCACGACCCCGTCTGAGAGATGTGGCACCGGTGAGTCTGACCATTGATTCTCTCAATCCCAACTCCTGTGTATCTGTACCCCTTGAGTTCACTATTAATGGCCAAGTAGTCTCCACGCCTGCCTTAATAGATTCCGGAGCGGCCGGAAACTTCATGTCCCGAGATTATGCCATGCACCACAAGATTGCTCTGATACCCTGTTCCTCTCCCCTCACAGTCGAAGCAGTCGATGGGCGGCCGCTAGGCTCCGGCCGGGTTTCCCACGTCACTCAAGAGATCCGCATGCGGACTGGAGCCCTTCACTGTGAGACCATCCAATTCTATGTACTTCACACTCCACACACACCTGTCATCCTGGGCCTGCCCTGGCTCCGCAAGCACGACCCACACATCCAGTGGGCAACCGGCCAAATCGTCTGTTGGGGAAAGAACTGTCATGCTACCTGTCTCACCACTGTCACACCATTATCAGTCCAAAGCATCATCGAGCCCTGGGAGGACGCTGTGATGAACCGCCTCCCATCCGTGTATCACGATCTGTCGGAGGCCTTCAGCAAGAAAAAAGCCTCCAGGCTTCCTCCTCACCGTACCAACGACTGTGCCATCGATCTGCTGCCGGGCACCACGCCTCCCAAGGGCCGAGTTTTCCCACTCTCCCAACCAAAAACCGAGGCCATGCGAAAATACATTGAGGAGGAACTCGCGAAGGGCTTCATACGTCCCTCAACGTCCCCTGCATCGGCCGGGTTTTTCTTTGTGCAGAAGAAAGACGGCGGTCTCCGACCCTGTATTGATTATAGAGCTCTTAATGACTGCACAATCAAGTTCCGCTACCCGCTGCCCCTAGTGCCCGCCGCCTTGGAACTCCTTCGCACGGCCAGATTCTACACTAAACTGGATTTGCGGTGTGCCTATAACCTGATCCGCATCCGCGAAGGGGACGAGTGGAAGACCGCCTTTTCCACCTGCACGGGGCACTATGAATATCTGGTTATGCCATTCGGCCTGGCAAACAGTCCAGCTGTCTTCCAGTCTTTCATAAATGATGTATTCCGAGATATGCTCCACCGAACTGTTATCATTTACATTGACGACATCCTGATTTATTCAGACACCTTAAAAGACCACATCCAGCACGTCCGGGCAGTCCTCCAAAGACTCATCCAGCATCAACTCTACGCTAAGATCGAGAAGTGTGATTTCCACCAGACCACTACAACATTCCTGGGTTATGTCATCAGTCCAGAAGGCGTGGCAATGGACGAGAGTAAGGTCAAGGCAGTTTTGAGCTGGCCTCAACCCACCTCCCTGAAGGAGTTGCAACGCTTCCTTGGGTTTGCGAACTTTTACCGCCGCTTCATTAGGGACTTCAGCACGGTGGCAGGGCCCCTTACCTCTCTGGTGCGGAAAAGCACGTCGCGTCTCCCCTGGAATGAGGGCGCCACCCACGCCTTCAACCAACTCAAGCAACGGTTCACCACGGCCCCCATCCTGCACCATCCCAACCCAGAGTTGCCCTTTGTAGTGGAAGTGGACGCCTCTAACACAGGCCTAGGCGCCATTCTGTCTCAACAGCAGGGATCTCCCCCCAAGTTATACCCCTGTGCCTACTACTCCAGGAAGCTCAACGCGGCAGAGCGGAACTACGATGTAGGTGATCGTGAACTGCTGGCTATGAAAGCCGCTTTCGAGGAGTGGCGGCACTGGCTGGAGGGAGCCTCACACCCCTTCACTGTACTCACGGACCACAAGAATCTAGAGTACCTCCGCACAGCCAAGAGGTTGAACCCCAGACAAGCCAGATGGTCTCTGTTCTTCACTCGGTTCCAATTCACGGTCACTTACCGTCCCGGTTCTAAGAACACTAAGGCTGATGCTTTGTCTCGTCAATATGACTCGGACCTGACCTCCCAGACTCCTGAAACAGTTCTGAACCCCGACCTCGTCCTCGGTCCTATCCAGTGGGATATTGAAACCGAGCTCAGTCAGGCCAACGCCCAGATAGAAGTTCCCCCAGACTGTCCTCCCAATAGAGTTCATGTCCCCGAAGCACTCCGGAAAAGGGTCCTGGAACACGTACACGCTCTCCTCAGCTCTGGGCACCCAGGAATCACGGCCACCATTCAACTCCTCCAGAACCACTACTGGTGGCCCACCTTAGTCCGCGACGCCAGCAGGTTCATCCAGCAGTGCCAGAACTGTAACACTCAGAAAGCGTCCCGACTACTGCCCGCCGGTCTACTCCATCCTCTCCCAGTCCCACAACGCCCCTGGTCACATATTGCCATCGATTTTGTTACTGATTTACCCCCCTCCGACGGTCACACCACCATCCTCACAGTGGTAGATCGTTTCTCCAAAGCCTGTCGTCTTATTCCGCTCGCCAAACTCCCCACTGCTCTGCAGACGGCTGAACACCTCTGCAACCTGGTATTCCGATTTTATGGGCTGCCCGAAGATATCGTGTCCGACAGGGGTCCCCAATTCACCTCTCGAGTCTGGGCAGCCTTCTTCCAGATGCTCCAGATTAACGTGAGCCTTACGTCCGGATACCATCCCCAGGCCAACGGACAAGTCGAGCGCCTCAACCAAGAAATCATCCGGTTCCTTCGGTCTTACTGCCACCTTCATCAAGAGGATTGGAGTCGGTACTTAATGTGGGCTGAGTACGCCCAGAACTCCATCCGAAAACACTCCACGGGTCTGACCCCCTTTCAATGTATCCTCGGCTTTCAACCACCCCTGTTCCCATGGTCCGGCGAACCCACTAACGTTCCCTCCGTGGATGATTGGTTAAGGCGCAGTGAGGAGACATGGAACCTTGCACACACTCACCTCCAGCGGGCCATAAATCGCTGCAAGAGACAGGCCGACCGTCACCGTCGACCCAACCCAGAGTACCAACCTGGCCAGTGGGTGTGGCTCTCTACTCGAGACCTCCGCCTCCGGCTCCCCTGCAAGAAACTCAGCCCGAGGTATGTGGGTCCATTTAAGATCCTCCGGCAGATCACCCCAGTATCCTATCGTCTTGCCCTGCCTAATCACCTTCGCATTGCTCCCACTTTCCATGTTTCACTGCTCAAGCCGGCCACGGACCCCATCGAGGAAGGGGAGGAGAGGTCCGCAGAGCCAACTCCCCAATCCATCCTAGTGGAGGGCGAAGAGGCCTACCGAGTCCACCAACTGCTAGACTCCAGGCGCCGGGGCGGCAATCTCCAGTATCTAGTTGATTGGGAAGGGTTCGGTCCAGAGGAACGGTCATGGGTCAACGCCAAAGATATACTGGACCCCACGCTCACTCAGGAGTTCCATCTAAACCACCCGAACAAGCCTGCTCCTCGACCACGTGGTAGACCCCGTCGTCGCCAGCATCCTCGCGCCAGGAGTCGCTCGCAGGGGGGGGGGCTCTGTCACGACTACCAGTCCCGCAATCTCTCTCAGTAACCGCCAACGGGTGCCCTCACCCGAATACTGACTGTCTCTTGAACTCCAAATCCCACAATGCCTCACTCTTGCACTGATCCCATTTTCACCTGTGAGTATGATCACACACAGCTGTTACTCATTCCCAGCCATATATAAACCACACTCACAGCACACTCTGTGCGAAGTCTTGTTTCACTGTTGTGTGCATCTCGGAGCGTTTTTCTAGAAAGTTATCCTGCCTGTGTTTGTGACCCTTGCTGAAACTCTCTCTTTGTTTGTCTGCTGCCTGCCCATTGACATTCTGCCTGATTCCTGGATCTTGTATTGTCTGCTGCCTGCCTCTGACCCCTTGCCTGGTTCTCTTTACGCCTCGCCTGCCCTGCTACACTGTTCTTGCCGGTACTGGACCCTTGCCTGTTGACTTTGAATAATAAACTGTTGCAAATGGACCTGACTGAGTCTGATGATTCACAACAATATCTTTAATGATAAATACCCAATTGAGAGATTAATGCATTTATTGTATTAGGTCGGATATCTTTAAAAAACAAAACAACACCAAACTGTACATTTAAACAAGTTTAATTATACATTTATAAATAAATAATATCCGTAGATGTCCTGAACAAAATGACAGAGTAGCCTGTTTTCATGTTTCCACTGTTCGATCGCGCCCGCCTACACACACACACACACACACCATATTACAGCATTGCAATCTTGACATTGCAGCCTGTTCATTATAGCCATAATAAAATAGTCAACCTAACATATAAAAATTCCACTGCTCTGTTCATCAAGTAGTTCACCATATAGCAGAGGAAGTAGATCTGTTTGCATGTCCTGGTGTCCCGTTTCCTACATGGTGCTATACAGCTGAAGCCTATCTACAGACTGTGGGTTCCAGCCAAATTGTATATGTGGGCCCCACATGGTTTATGCTTGGGGTACATGGGTACCAAGTGGGCATGGTCCCAAAATGGGCATCTTATCTGGGGCCCACTTGGGTCAGCTAAGTAGGGATTACTTAAGTGAAAAAACAGCATTTTAAGGAAATTCTAAGTGTTTATGACATTTCACTTAAAGAAACCCTTAAGTAACACTGAAGGGTTTTTTTCTGCAACACCCTTAGGTTTAAGGGAAACATAAGGGCGAACTTAAGGGAAAATTACACTTAAGGTGCTTTATGCAACCGGGCACTGACCTCTTGGAACTTTAATTGAATCCCTCTGGCTTAAGTACATTTACTATAGCTGTATAACTATAGCTCTTTTTGTTATTATATTATATTATATTATATTATATTATATTATATTATATTATATTATATTATATTGGTTTTATCATTTATGGTTCAAAACTTTGCTGTTACATCAGAAGAGACATACAATGGTTAGAGAAGAGATTCTCACAAAGTATACAGAAAGTGCATTTGCCATTGCAAATTCAGGTTTTTATACTGAAACTTGTCTAAAATTGTTTTAGTTCACTTGTAAATCTCTTTCAATCTTTCAGGAGTGTGGACCACTGAAGAAGCTGTCGTACACACTATCATCATCATCCTCAATATGTAATGGCTCTCCATCATTGGATTGTTCTACACCTTTATCCATGGATACTGCCTACTCCAGCATGCATCAGGATACACCTAATAGCTTCTGGCAGACCCCTCAATACCAAGATACCCCTTGCACGCCTTCTATGACCCACAGTAGACCAGGCACACCATCTCAGTGTGAAAGGACCCCAAATGAGTCTTCGCTGACAACCAGTGCCTTCAATGTCCCTTTTATTCAACAAGTTCTAGCTGTTGTTGCTGCAGAGCTACGGACTATCGTAAAGAAAGACATACATCGCAGGATGATTGAGATTGTGGCCTACAAAGCGTGGGATTTGTTTCTTACTTCAACTGTAGTGATGAACTGTGTTAAGTCCATCTATACTTCCATTACCATTTCAACATTATTTTCATATATATCATGTTGTGCGCCCCCAGGTATCTGCCCCATCTGTTAAATCAGGAGGAAATAAAGACATCAAGCTTAAAACGATGGAGCAATGCCTGACTGCTGGGGGAGAAGGCTCTGTATTGGGCACAGGAAAAATAATGAGTCTGCATGGTGCCATTAAACTACCATCATTTAAGGTACAAATATGGTACTTAAGGTAGAAAATATAGAAGAACTGATTTAGTATGTTTTCTGCAGTAAGCATTAAATTAACTTACCTGCATTGACAACTGTCAAGCATGCCAGCAGATACACAACCTTGAGCATTCTTTAAATTAATGAATCCAGGTGTTATGGATCATCTCTGTAAAAAAATATTATGCGCGTACACGCGCTTGTCGCTTCTTATCACGATCCCAGAGCCATATAGACCCCTTTTCAGTTGGTAAACATGTTGATGTTTTTTGTGGGCGGAGCTTAGGTGGAGGCAGAACGATCCCTCTGGCCGCTTCACTAAGGTTAGTTTGCAAGTTTTGTTAGCTTGTTTTTTTAACAATGACTGGAGAAAATCCGATTTTATCTTAATGTGCAAGGTCACTCGCTGTCCACCGCGACTGTTATTTGCAAAAGTTAATTTTAACGGACATCCCAGATTGGCTGACACCTACACGCTCAGTCAATGGATGTACGATCTGACAGGATTAACATTAACGCTACCTCCGGTCCGGTTGAGAAACTGAGCGTAAAGAGAAACTGAGGGCATACACATATTTAGATGCTATAAATTTAGATGCTATAAATAACTGTACTAAATGGTACGATCCGCAGTTCTGCCTAGCCAGCGCCAAGGCCAGAAATGTATTTTGCTATCCTCACATGAATATATATATATGAACTATAGTGTCCTGCACCCAGTAAAAAAAAAAATATATATATATATATATATATATATATATATATCTGGTGTCTGAATATTTTTTGGATTGACTGTATGTGGTGAAAACCATCAGTGAGTGAGAACCTGATATTCTGCTTTTCTGGCACTGGAATAACAACTGCTTTAAAGCATGGGACTCTCTTATCGACCAGTTGAAATTTGTTCAAGCGAGAAATGTTTTACTACTATTTCTGCAATGCCTTAAGCATATGCTAGTATGCTATTCTGAATTCAACCATTCAAAAGATAAATATGAACTTTGGCATGTCACACATTAGATTATAACGCTTCTTCAGGCAGCATTTTTTTTAACACATGAGTGGCAATTTCAGTTTTAAGCTTACACAGTCAAACTGAAAATCTTACTCCAAAATATGTCATTATCATAAAATGATCTTCCCTTGGTTTCTGGCACAAATTTCCATGCCCTTTGCGTCAGTCTATTGATGGCAAAGGTTTGTAATATGGATAATATAGGAAAGTAATATGTCACATTTTGGGCACTTTGGGCATTTGTATAAGGATGCACATTTTTTTTCTTGGACATGTGACAATATCAGATGCCTTGAAGTTGCGAGTGAGAACAGGTTGGATAAAACACAAATCTCCTTTTGACCCAAGAAAAGAAAACTAATAAAGTGATATTATTCTTTAAAATCATTTCATAACTGAACATTCGTTACATGTGTTACACTCCTTTGTGGCTTCATCGTTTAATGGTCATTTTCATTTAAATTTTTTTTAATGCTTTATTATCAACAAATACAAGAGTAACTTCCATGTTACAAGAAGTACATACAGTATCAGATGTTTTACAATACAATAGAAATTACAAAAAAAGAGAAAAGAAAAAAGAAAGAAAACAACAGAAAGCATATCTATATATTGTTGAGTAAGCATAAATGAATACGTAATTGAGACTCCAAGCAGCAAGTGCTTGATAGAGTTTATTTGAAGTTTTCTAATTTTATAATTACACACTGAAAGACATTTTTTTTTGCCACCTAAATGAGAGTAAATATACAGAGGGATTATATTCCAAACAGACCATGGGTTTTGAAAATACTATCTAAGCCAGTTTATTTTAAAAGCATTGTTCAGAGAGCTAAAGGCTATAAAATGTGGACAACCTTTATCTTATTAATTTAATATTACTGATTTCTTAGTAGTGAACTTTGTTTTTTCATTCAAATTCACATATTCTGTCAATTAATTTACGTGTGTTTGTCAACATAAAGTGACTGAGCAGTAAATGATAAGCAAGAAATGCCTTCTGGTTTAGTGAGAAGAACTCTTCCCTTGAGTGACAGATCTCTCAGAAACAAATGATTCAACTTTGCATGTCTTTTGAGGCAAAAAATGGAGGGGCACCTCTTATCACCTTATTATCAAATTATTTTAACCCCCAAAAAGGTGATGCTTTCTCTTACATAAATGTTACAAATTGAGGACTCCAAGCAGTTGCCAACTGGACGCAGCTCACATTATTTTGATATAAAGATAAAGACCTGGGCCCGGTTTCCCAAAGCGTTCTTATCTCTAAGTAGTTCTTAACCTATTCCTTAACCTCTCTCTTAACCTTATGGCACGATTCCCGAAACGTTCGTTCGCTAAGTATATCTTCTGTAAGTCACACTTTCGTAAGGTTGGTCTGGACCACTCTTAGCTTTACCTTATCACTGTTGCAGGTCTATATGAATATAATTCTGAAGTTTTAATACACCCAGACAGTATTAAATGAGGCTAATTCAAGTGTTTTCATGCAAAGAATAAAATTGTCATTACACTGATTGTTGTTAGATTTTTAATTATATTATTATACAATATTATTAATTTAATTAAAACGCTCTTTTAAAGGCCAGTGAAAGCATAGGCCAGTGAAAGCATAGGCTACTGTCAGTTAAGTCCTATTCGGACGCTAATATTGTTTCTCATGGGCTCGTCTGGTATTTTAAACATTTACAGGGGTAAGTCGGTGATTTTAGTGCCGTCCGAATCCATAATATCAGTGTTTTTCTCACCCAACCCGCGTAAAAATCCCTGGCCAAATTAGTACCTACTGTTTTTTTGACAAACAGGCCGTGTGGTAATTTAATTGCCGTCTAAATCCACATCTCTGAGTTTACAAGAGATTCAAAATTCACGGTTTAAATCCTTTTTGATCACTGCCGAGCACCGTACGCAAGATGTAAACTTTTATTACTGAAATGCTGGAAAGTATTTACAAGAACAATATTTCATCGCAGCTCCAACTCAGCGAACAAAAATGGGAAAGAGAAGAAGGCACGTAAATTTTTGAAAAGGTTATTGTGGCAGCAGTATACACTGAAAAAAATGTGGAGTGACATTTACTTAAAAAAAGCTAGGCAACTTTTTCCACACAGAAAGTGCTTGTAATCTTTACTCGGGCTATTTCAATTAGTAATTAATTGTAAAAGTAATTAAATTAAACAAATTATAATTGAGTAATAATTAATCAAATTAATTCCTTAAAAGTTAACCATTTAAAATGAGTAAAATTTACAAAATATCTTTTATTGCCAACATTGAAGACACCTGGTGTTAACAAGCAGAATCACTGAAGGAGAAAACCATAATTAAAGTCACCATTGTGGAGATCAGTGTGTGTTTTAGTTGGGCTCTTGCCCCTTAAATTATTAACTTTAAGTTTTGTTTGGCTGCTGTACATGAGTTATAACAGCCAGATGAACAAATAGAAAAGGTGATCTGATGGTGTTGGTTGTGTTTTAACATAATCATTATTTCACAATCATTTGACCTGAATCACTGAACTCATATAGAGTCCAATTCATGAGTTAGGTGAACTATATTAATTATAGCAGCATTATATTTATAGCCTGTTCAATGAAATCCAAAAATCAATTAAATAAAAAGATTATATATATATTTATATATATATATATATATATACACTTTTTTTAGGCACACACACACACATCAAGATTTTGCGTATGAATCTCAGCAATGGTGACAAACAGATCACCTCTGATCATAAGCTCATTATTTATTCATGCAGCAATGCATGATGGGAGCCATGAATGAGTTTTGATTGGTGGCACCCAGAATGCACTGCAACATGCTTTATAAATGTCACCATTGTTGAGATTCACAGGCTGATTATTGATGTCTGTGTGTCTCTTTTTTTGTAAAAGAGAAACTTTTTGGAAATTATTTTTGTTTACATTGTAAAAGTTACAAATATTCTGCCGTACAAGGATAGTGCTGCTATAATTAATATAGTTAATCTAACTAAATTTGACTCTATATGAGTTCAGTGATTCAGGTCAAATGATTGTGAAATAATGATTATGTTAAAACACAACCAACACCATCAGATCACCTTTTCTATTTGTTCATCTGGCTGTTATAACTCATGTACAGCAGTCAAACGAAACTTAAAGTTAATAATTAAAGGGGCAAGAGCCCAACTAAAACACACACTGATCTCCACAATGGTGACTTTAATTATGGTTTTCTCCTTCAGTGATTCTGCTTGTTAACACCAGGTGTCTTCAATGTTGGCAATAAAATATATTTTGTAAATTTTACTCATTTTAAATGGTTAACTTTTAAGGAATTAATTTGATTAATTATTACTCAATTATAATTTGTTCAATTTAATTACTTTTACAATTAATTACTAATTGAAATAGCCCGAGTAAAGATTACAAGCACTTTCTGTGTGGAAAAAGTTGCCTAGCTTTTTTTAAGTAAATGTCACTCCACATTTTTTTCAGTGTATGTTACAATTTTAAAATATGTAGGCTAGGCTATTATAGGCTATTATAGTTTGGATTATTTTTTATAATATCCAATAATCATAATAAATTGCAATTTCAACTATTTCTGAAGTGCTTCTTTTATAAAGAACACCGCTTTCTCACATAAACAGCCCCTGCACAAGAGAATAATTGATTCTCGAGCCATTGATATCAACCAATTCAGCACCATCGCCACGGACAGCACCCGGTAACGTCGCACGTAAGAAGGTATATCTTCAGCAGCTTCCTAAGGTATGGTTCGGGGAACACACTTAGGAACATAAACAACTTTGGTAAGATATATCTTTCGAGCTTTCTTAGCGCGCTAAGAGTGAGCGTTATCGGGAAACCGGGCCCTGAGGCTTTGGAAAAGGGCTTAAGAGTTTCTAATGCAATATCTACTCGAGAGACATCCTTCAGAAACAAGGAAATGTCATCGGCTAACTATTAGGGTGATAAGTCCTTGACACATCAGGGTTGGAGAAAGCCAAGCTCTTTCAAGGCTCTCCATAAAAACAAAATAACAAAACATAATAACAAAAAAGGAGCTACGTTCTTCCTAAATGCTTTACCATCCATTCCTGGATACTTCAAATAATTTATGGCATCAATAATTTCTTCTAATCTGAGAGGATTCTCTGATATTAGAATCCTCTATGCTAAACTGCTTTATGTTGGGCAAGGACTCAAAAAACTCAGTAGTAGATTGTTGACAAAAATTAGAGGTGTAAAGATAACTTTTTAAGTAAATTAAAAATTAAGTAAAGATAAATTTGCAATGATTTTGGGGTCCTCAGCAATATCACCATTAATAACGGCCTTCTCGCCCTCTTCAAGCCATTTTGTTTGAGATCATATAAGGTCTCCTTCAGCCATTCTTTTGTAAATTTCCTCTAATTTAAGTTTCTGCTCAGTCAGTTCTGTTTTTTTTTTTTCATTTCAGAAATTTCCTCTACTTTTTTGCAAGATGGAAATTTTACCAAAAATGTTATCCTCACCAATTTTCCTAATTTTTGCCAGTTCACTACAATATATATATATATATATTTTTTTTTTTTGTTGCTTTATTCCAACAAGATGAGATTAGTATTTATAATTATCTCATTATGTTGTAGTATTATTATAATAATTATTCATTTTCCAGTATGCTCATTTATTTAAGTTTATTTAAGTTTTACAAAGATTTAAAGGGAATACTTAGAGCCTTGTGGTCTGAAAATGGATAAAGTATTATATCGGTGATAATATTTTCTAAATACTTGTGATGGGTGAGATTTTCTACATGCATCAAGAAAAAACTCCTCCTTTCTCTTGAAGCTCATGAATTCTCAGATTCCTGTGCGAATAGCCTACCAACAAGGTTAGTCGTCTCTCTTGTTCCTTAGCACACTTGACAGCTTGTTTCAGTTGATATTCTGCATCAGTAACTCTGTCTTTCAAGGCATTGATGTCGGTGCAAATAAACTCAATTGTTTCCTTTAGTTTGATGATTTGTTTCGTGACTTTCTCTTTCATTTCATTAAATATGCTCGATTTTTATTCCTCCAGCTTCTCCAGTACACCTGATGTGTTCTGCACCAGCCGAGAATGTTCTGAGATCTGTGCGAGTATGACCATTGTGTGTCTGTCTACAATGCTACGCTGCTTGAGGGCTCGAGACATGGAGTTTCAGGGAGAGATGGAAATTCTTCCTCCACCAGCATAAATGAATCTTGATCAGTGTCTTGTTTGAGATAATCATGCAAGTTGTCTGAAATCAGATCACTGGAAGGGATCTTCATAAAGTTTTGGCCAGCTGCATGCATTAGAGTTAGCTATCTTTCAAAGTCTTCATTGCAACAATGTTACAAGTCAATTTAAGTATTTGGGAATGCAGAGCTGATCAAAACACGTGCAGTCAAGGAGCCATCTTGGAACCTCCCCAAAATGCTAATTTTCCCATGTGTTATCTTGATTTTTTTATTTAATCCATTACATAGACTCAATTTTCATCATATGTGGAGGCTGAAATCAATAAAACATTCCTTTGGTTCCATTTCTAGACATTTTCCAAAATGAAACTTAAAATGAACATATTGCTGACTTCATTTAAAACAGTGGTTCTCAACCTCTCCTGCAGGGACCCCCTGACAAGCCATGTTTCTGTTTTAACCCTGAAATGGCACACCTGATTCAATTAATGAGTAGTTATTAGAGTAGGAAGAATAGGAATTAGTCAATTAATCAATTAGTCAACTACTCATTAAGCCTTTAATTAATTGAATCAGGTGTGCCATTTCAGGGTTAAAACAGAAACATGGCCTGTCAGGGGGTCCCTGCAGGAGAGGTTGAGAACCACTGATTTAAAACATAGTATACTCACATGGAGTAGGGGAGTATTCATTCTGTGACGTCTCAGAGCCTTGTCCTGAATAAGATGAAATAAAGCAGAATAAAAAGTCACAATCACAAAACTGTAAACGGTAAACATTGAAAGAGACCCTTCTAAAGGAACATGATGTTTGGTTTCATTTTCTAATTGAGCATCAAATGTAGTGAACTGGACTGTAGAACATTTACCAGCAGCACATCTCTTCCTCCATATGATGAGTGCAGTTACGATGAGAGCAGCCACACACATTAACACCAGCACACTGATAACTACAGACTGACTGACGGATCCTCCTGGGTCATATTTATCTGTATCTGAAATTGTGGTGAGTAAAAAAAAAAAACAGGAAAATAAATACAAAAGCTGAAGATGTACTGAAATAGTTTTTATTTTTATTAAATCTATGTTGTTGATATCAAAAAAGGCATTTAGTTTGTTTGCTTGCTGGTTTGGGCATTTTTATTTACCAAATATAATGTTCAGTTTGTTGTCCAGATTGAGGTGCTTCATTGTACAGTTGTAATCATGTCCTTCACGTAGTTCTTCATCGCTGATCACTAAACTCTTCCTCATCTGGTAAGTTCCGTCTCCGTTGGGCAGAATCTGTCCTCCTGTGATCTGATCATCATCCACAGGCTGATCGTCTCTGAACAGGGTCAGGTTAATGTGACGGGGGTAAAAGCCAGTGGCCAGACAGCTGATCTGAAGCCCTTGAGAGTCTGGGAGTTTCTTCTTCATGAGTCTGACTCTGGGTTTCACTACAGAGAATAATGAGAAGTGTTACTGTTGTTAAACTGTTATTTATTAACAATCAGTTATTTATTTATGGTTCTCATGTTTCATAACGCATTCAGAGGCACGCATTTTCTGTCAGTACTGCTGTCTGGGTCATATTTGTTGATCAAACTTTTTTTTCTATCTTAATTATACTGAAGTTTATCAGGTTGATTCTCTCACCTTTTCTCATCACATTGTTCTTTTCCAAATACAGGAACCTCTGCAAAGTTTTAATGCAAATAGGATGATAAACATTTTCATATAGAAACTGTATATGAAGCTGTTTTACTTGGTCCCATGATATTATCCATGGCTTCTCCATATGGATATCGTTTTTTTCCGGGTCATAGGTGAACTCCTCTATACATTGCCCATCAAAAGCATCCCAGGAATGAAGTGGACCTGGTTTATCATCATTCAATAGTTCACATCCAGCAAGTCTCTGATATACATGTACACCTTCAAATAAAATATATATATATGTATATATATTTTATTAGTCCTCACTCTGACACTGACACAATGTAAAATGTACTGAACTGAGAATGAATATTCTGGACTTTATGATTACCCTCTTAAAGTCTTGCATCAAATAATTTATTTTTTAATAAAATAAATAAAACACATAGAAGCTACATCTGTCATTAAATGATTTGTTAATGATGATAATGTATAGTTCTCACCATTTGTGTGATTGAGGTGTTCATTAGCATAAAAATTACGAGTTTTCATGCCATGATACATGTCTTGAAATACAACACCAGCATCACTTTTCTCCTCATCATAGTATTTTGAATCACTGTTAGTGCGATAGACAGGTTTCCATGTGGTTGAGTCATAATATACTATTTCCAGATCATCCAACATCAGCACAACACTGAACTCAGGAAATGGTGTCTGTCCAACTATATATGTTGCCAAAGCCATCAGTGAGTGAGAACCTGTGGATACACAAGGACAAGAAATATTAGAACAGATTAGTCAAATTAGACCATAATTCCATTAAATTAAATTCAAAAACTTTAGACCATAACATATGACTACATTTCATTCCAGACTTATCTTCCTCTGGCATTATAACTGAAGAAGAAATTTTAACTTTAAGATGTGTGTGACCATCATATGACAATAGAAGAGTGTTGGTACGTGAAAGGAGGTCAAGGATAAAATTTGATGAACAAGTCTAATAATGTTCCACATATGGTTGAAAACACCATCATTGGCCTAGAGACATTCTGAGAGTTGAGTCTATAAAAGAGGAAAAATGCCCTCCCCTCACTGTCACTCTGTGTGACTGTATGACTGCTGACCTTTTCTTGAAAGAAAATAAACCTCAAAGACAATTAGTGTAGGCCTATTTATCTCTTATTCAGAATTGTTTGTTTATTTGTCACAACAATATACATGTGATACATATATTGCATCAGTACACAGTATTTATAAATTGTCAAGTTAATTAGAAAAGTTGTCATCCACATTAAAATATTCGAGAAGGTTCCTCTGAACCTTGTACTTGATGTGGAACAGTGAAACAGAGGCAAAAATAGGCAGGATGAATCAAGAGAGATTTGGATGGTGGATGCAGCATTTTTAACCATGATAACAGGTGAAAGAATTCATAAACAATATTAACAGGCATAGCAGAGACCAGCTAATTTGAGTCAGAGTCCAGGCAAAGTCCATAGTTGAGTTTATGACAAGACCATGATACTTGAACACTAACAATATTTTAAAAAAAGCAGCAGGCAGCCATTGTACAATTTTACAATTCACATAAAAAATATGAATATTTCACACCTATTAACAATTGTTCACCAGACAGACACATTATTATAACCTAAGATCTTCCTAAACTTCCTAACTCAATATTTCTCCTTTTCTGTATGTCAAAAAATAAAAAATAAAAATAAAAAAATCTGAAAACCTATCCAACATTCACAGACAAAATAGGAAAATTTAAACGTTAAAGGGATAGGTCACCCACATATGAACTCTGTTTACATTTAGGCTACTCACCCTCCAAACTTGAATGAGTTTCAAAAGAAGACATTTAAAAAACAAGTTTCAAGTTTCAAGTCATGTTTTTCAAGTAATCATCTTATTTAACTATAAATAATAAATTACAATGAAATAAGAAATGATACATTTGCCCTCCTAGTGTAAACAACTGTTAGGTAAACATCACAATTAAGGGAATACAGTCAACCACATTCATGCTGACCTAAGCTATTTAAACAGAGTTTATAGGTTTATATATACAAACACTAAAAACCATTTGTCTACAACCATCGACATCAAGTGGTTTTTTTTTTTATGAAACAAAAATTATATAAAAGTATATAGTATTTATCTTATTTTTAAGATCGTTTGTAAATGTGTCTGGTATCATCAGCTTTCAGTTATTTTTAACTGTACAACAGCTCGTTTTGCAGTTTAATATTGCAAACTGGTAGGGGAGAGCGGGGCACAACCTAACGCTTTTTGATTTTCTCAGTTTGTAAATCTATAGGGTTCAGAGTATTTATTTTTTCCAACATTAATTTCACACGTCTAGTACAATTATGTGGTTTTGTTTTATTAATACAGTGTAAACTTTTTTCTTGATATACCCCGAAATAATGGCAGGGAAATGTGACAACATGCCCCATAGGTGGCCTACATTATATGTGAGGGGCACATTGTAACATGACCATATGACAGCTTAAAATGAAATGCTATCTGATCTAATCAATATGTATATATATATATATATATATATATATATATATATATATATATATATATATATATATATATATATAGGCCTATACAAGACAAACTAAAATATTTTCTCAATAAAATAAAATTATGAACTTTTTCATATAAAACAATGGCATTTTTTTAATAATTAAAAATAAAACGGAAAACACAGCTATACAACATAGTTCAAAACATAATAATAATTAATAATTTCTGAACATTGACTCTCAGTCTCTATTCACATTTTTCTCAAGTTTTCTCAGTAGAATTCATAAAAGTATAACAAAATAGCATATTTCTAATAGGGCACATTGTAACGCAGTGTTACAACATGCCACACCTGCACAACTGGGATTAGTGTTTTCTGCTAGTTAGCAAAGCATTAAAGAATCATCAATCGTTAAATAACATATTGGAGATAATAGCAGATTTGAAATTTTAAATAAACACCAAAAATAGACATGAAAAATTAACATAAGTCAGAAATTTACTTTTGCTATGGTTAAATAAATGTTCAGTGATACCTTCCAAAGATTATGAATTTTGGCGCAATTTCTTAATATGGCAACTAGTAAATATGCCTACACTAAGTTTCGTCATGCTAGCATGTGTGGGAGTATTTACAACTAGCCCCGCGTTAGTTTGAGCCCCGCTCTCCCGCTATTTCTTAACATATTATATGTATTGTTGTAATTATAAACACACTTGTTTGTAGCACAAATAGTTTTACTTTACTCACACACAATAGAAAATAGCTTACTTCCGCGTTGCAAAGGTGATAGGAAAGCATTAAATTAACTTACCTGCATTGACAACTGTCAAGCATGACAGCATATACACAACCTTGAACATTCTTTAAATTAACGAATCCAGGTGTTATGGATCATCTCTGAAAAAAAAAAAAAAAAAAAAAATGAGCACGCGCTTGTCCCTTCTTAACACGATCCCAAGTCAATGCAACATCGGTCTTCAGACAAACAGGTGTTATAGCCTATATGTTCTTTGATAATTATCGTGAAATGTTCTTCCTCAAGACGTGTTAACTCTGTTTCGTTTTATTTTGAATTTCACTTCTGTGTGGGTGGTAGGCTAGCCAACCTGAGGCGCATGATTTTGCTGTAATAAAGTTATGAATATGATTTATGAGTGTCATATAGGCTAGGCCTATATCACGCGTGGGTTGTGCTTGGGTCAGAGTGTTGGCGAATGGCGATAAACATTGTTGAATCCTATACAAGAGACTGTTTGGTAATACTTTACAACACTGAGGTTTCATTTATTAATGTATTGACTAACATGAACTAACCATGATCAATAGGCTATATTTGTAGGCTTGCCATAATCTGTAATCTAACGTTATTGTTATAAAAATACAGCTCTATTCATTGTTTGTTCATGTATTAACAAATATGCATAGCCTACAACTATTTTTAAATAATGTAGCCTATTAAATGTTGAAATTAACATTAACAAAGATGAATAAGCCTAAATGCTGTAGATATGTGCTGTTCATTATTAGTTAATGTTAACAAATGTAGCCTAGTAATGTTAACTTATGAAACCTCATTGTAAAACATAAAGATCTAAAACAAGATCTAGATAAACTTAATTCTGTTAATTAGGATTTTTATGGGCTATAGGACTATGGGAGAAGACCTTTTTTATTTAGGCTTAACCCTCCCTCCTTTTTAATTTACTTATTTATTATTTTATTTATTATTATTATTGTTATTATTATTATTTGTTGTTTAAATAATATTACTTGACTTCCTTATTAGGGATTATGTGTAATTATGAGTTTGATATAAATATGTGAATTTTAATAAAAAAAAATAATAATTATTATTTTTTTTTTCTCTCTCTCTTTTTTTCCTTTTTTCAGCTGTAAAAGTGTCTATGTACTTATTGGTTATTTTTCTAATTGTTTTTTTTTTAATGTGTTGGTGGTGGGTATTATCACAAAAGGGAAAAAAATGAAAGGAAAAGAAAGTAGAAGGAAAAATAAGGAAAAATAATTGGGGAAAATATTATGTCTTTAAATAAAATGTCCAATTTGTGTTTGAATTGAAAGACATAATAAAGTATATTAAATATATATTGTAATGGGGTAAATCAAATGTAGGCTAATATACTGCAGGCCAATTACTAAGCTCAGATTCATCTTACCAGTTAAAATGTAGTCTGTTTTTTTTTTTGTTTTTTTTTTTAAATTTTGTGATTTTAACTTCTGCTTTAAAAAGCTTTTTTTTTATTTTTTATTTTTAGATTGTAATGTTCTAATGATCTTTTAATAACCATAAAATGTACTACAGCTGCCAAACAAAACCAGAGAGAAATGTATTCATATATTTTAAAACAATCTAATTAAATATTGGGCACAAAACATTCAGCTAGTAAGAAAAGAAAACATTTAGGATATATATGTGTATGTACAGTATATGTAGGCTATATATGTATAAACTTTGTAGGCTACAATGATACATTTTGCAAGACCTACAAACTGTCATAATTCACGAAGCGGAAGCAAAGGTGCAAGTCAAACTCTTTATTGGTAGGTATAAAGACAAAACTCGGGTGGGCTAGTGGCGCAGGGACAAGATGGTCAGCGTGCTGGTGAAGAGTGGTGACGGTGAATCCAGTGCAGGTGAACATCCAGACGAGACGAAAACCACGAAGACACCGAACAGGAAACTCGAACCAGGAACAGGACTGTAGACGGCACACGATGAACACACACTGAGGACACCAAACAACGATCTGACAAAGAGAGGAGAGTGCGATGAGTCTTTATAGGTGAATGAATTGGCAGCAGCTGGTGCGGGGAATGAGATCAGCTGGCGCGCTGATCAGCTGAACGAGTGGTAACGCCCACACACACACACATCCACACACACAGAACAACAAATACATGAGACACGTAGAAAACAGTGAATTCATGAACCGTGACAGTACCCCCCCTCCTAGGAACGCCTCCTGGGGACAGGCAGATTAATACAAGAACGAAACACGGGTTTTATTTTTGGAAACATGGAAGGCGGGATGAATCCTCCTGTACACTGGAGGGAGTTTGAGGCGGACTGCCACCGGGCTAATGATCTTGGTGACAGTGAACGGGCCAATAAATTTGGGAGCAAGTTTATTAGAGACGGAACGGAGAGGAATGTTCTTGGTAGAAAGCCACACTTTTTGACCAACGACGTATACGGGAGGCCTAGACCGGTGGCGATCAGCTTTGGCCTTGGTGCGCGCTCCCACTTGGAGTAGAGTCTCGCGGGCTCTAGTCCAAGTGCGATGACACCTCTGGACGAAAGCATGAGCGGAGGGGACCGCGACTTCGGATTCCAGACTAGGAAAAATTGGTGGCTGGTAACCTAGACTACACTCAAACGGAGATAGGCCCGTAGATGACACTGGTAACGAATTGTGGGCGTAATCCACCATTGACAGTTGTTGGCTCCATGAGGAAGGATTCTTGGAGACCAGACATCGCAACGTTCTCTCCAAATCCTGGTTGGCTCTCTCAGTTTGGCCATTGCTCTGGGGATGAAACCCTGAGGACAGACTAACAGTCGCACCCAGTAATCTACAAAACTCTGGCCAAAATTTGGACACGAATTGGGGTCCTCTGTCAGAAACCACGTCCATCGGGAGGCCATGTAACCGAAAGACGTGGTTAACGACTGTTAACGCTGTCTCCTTGGCTGAGGGCAATTTGGGCAAGGGAATGAAGTGGACCGCCTTCGAGAACCGGTCCACCACGGTCAAAACTACCGTGTTACCCTGAGAGGGTGGGAGGGCGGTGACAAAATCTAGTGCGATATGGGACCAGGGTCTCGAAGGGATCGGCAGCGGTTGAAGGAGCCCATCTGGGGGTCGATTGGAAGTCTTACCAGTGGCACAAACTGAGCAAGCTAAAACAAAACTGTGAAAGTCGCGAGCCATACGTGGCCACCAAAATCGTTGACTAAAGATGTAGTGCGACTGACTCCTAGATGTCAAGCCACATTGGAAGTGGTTTCAGTGTGGTTGCCGGATACGATGAGTGTGATGGGTCCAGTGGTGAATGAAATGGTGGGGAGAGCTTGGCCGTTGAGAGCGTGAACTGCGATAGTACGGGTGAGGGGTAGAAGGGGAGCTTGAATCTTGAGTGCAAATGTGTAGTCCATGAAGTTACCCTCTGCCCCGGAGTCCAGTAGTGCTCGACAGTCGTGAGTGTGGGCTGACCATCTTAGTCTTACCGGGAGGAGCGTAGATGTTGATGAGGTCTTCTCAGCGGAGATCCCACCCGACAGTAGCCTCAGATTTACTGCCGGGCTTGTCCCTTTTACCGGGCAGTTATAAGCAAAATGTCCTGCCAAGCCACAGTAAAGGCAAAGGCCCTGGGATCTCCGCCTTTCCTTCTCCTCCCGGGAAAGCCGAGCTCGCCCGACCTGCATGGGCTCGTGATCGTGGACGGGGCTGACCGCGTCCCCGTCGCTGGCTCGCAAAGTCTCAGCCGCTCCAGAAACACGAGCGGGTAACATCCGACGTTCGACTCGGGAGAGTCGGGAATCCACACGAAGCGCCAGTTCGATCAACTCATTGAGTGTAGTGGGTAAGTCCAGAGCATAAATCTCTCTCTGGACGCGGTCAGCCAGCCCATGCAGGAACATATCCCACTGCGCCTCCTCGTTTCACTGACACTCTGCCGCCAAAGTCCGGAACTCGATAGAGTAATCAGATACAGATCCTTCGCCTTGCTTTTGAGGTCTGCAAGAATCCGTGACGCTTCTCTTCCCGGGACCGCACGGTCAAATACTCTTTTCATTTCGGCGGAGAGTGTCTGGAACGAGGCACAGCATGGATCTTGGTTCTCCCACACCGCCGTCCCCCATAGCGCTGCCCTCCCAGTCAGTAGTGTGAGCACAAACGCCACCTTGCTCTGTTCGGTGGCAAAAGTCCTGGGCTGCAGAGAAAAATGCATCGAACAGCGTGTTAGGAATGCTCTGCAATAGTTAGGCTCACCGTTGTATGGCTCGGGAACAGGTAGGCGGGGCTCTGACTGGGAGATGCTCTCTGGTGGTACAGGGGAAGCGGACGGTGTGGGTGGCGCAGTGGGAACTCGCAGATGTTGTAGTTGCTGGGTGAGCTCGGACACCTGCGCCACAAGAGTTTGAATAGCCCGACCCAACTCATTCATGTTCCTCTCCTGGGTATCCATCCGTGAAAAGCTGGATCTGATGAAATCCTCCAGCGAAGAAGAGTGTCCGCTTGCTGCTTCCATCGCTTGGTCAGATCGTTCTGTCATAATTCACGAAGCGGAAGCAAAGGTGCAAGTCAAACTCTTTATTGGTAGGTCTAAAGACAAAACAGTTCATAAAACTCGGGTGGGCTAGTGGCGCAGGGACAAGATGGTCAGCGTGCTGGTGAAGAGTGGTGACGGTGAATCCAGTGCAGGCGAACATCCAGATGAGACGAAAACCACGAAGACACCGAACAGGAAACTCGAACCAGGAACAGGACTGTAGACGGCACACGATGAACACACACTGAGGACACCAAACAACAATCTGACAAAGAGAGGAGAGTGCGATGAGTCTTTATAGGTGAATGAATTGGCAGCAGCTGGTGCAGGGAATGAGATCAGCTGGCGCGCTGATCAGCTGAACGAGCGGTAACGCCCACACACACACATCCACACACACAGAACAACAAATACACGAGACACGAAGAAAACAGTGAATTCATGAACCGTGACACAAACGTGTTCAGTTTTATTGTATAATATCAATTGTTTATGTTAATATATATATATATATATATATATATATATATACTGTATATATACAGCATTAACAAAAAAAAAATATATATATATACAGTGTTAACGTAAACATTTCATATACAACATAATTGAACACGTTTGTAGGTCTGTATTGTATGATTTATCATTGTAGCCTTATTTAAGTTGATTTTCTGTGTACAGTATTTATTTTTGGACTGATAGTGGTTAATAAAGTCAAATAATGGTATGCAAGAGAGTCAGTGGTAATATCATTGTGTTAGAGGATGTGCCTGAGAGTTAGCCTGCACTGGACCAGGTTAGTTTCCCAGCATAAGTTGCCGGAGTGACTGAGCTTGAGCTACAGTATATGCTAAATTTACTTTGTATTATTCATGCCAGGCCAGTAGTTGGCGATGTTACTTTGTAAAGAAAAACTAAGACTGAACACATGACGTAATATGCATGTGCATGATGTCACTGTTTTCACAAATTCACGTTTTTGTAGTTTGCACCGAGACAATAATGGTATCATTTTCAGAAACTTGCACTTTGAAACCCATTTTAAAAAGTTTGCAAATTCAGACCCCCAAAATGCCAAAACGCATAAAAAGTTTTCCAGTTTTAGTTGAAAACAGTGTTGTGTAAACAGCCCCTTAGTTTTTCTTTTTTTTTGTATGTGTGTTTTAGTTTGGTTTCAGTCAGATAGTAGCGAAATCTGCACACACCAGCAGGGCCGAATTAAATGAAAATTGTGCACAGACATTGACGGAGTTTTTGGCAAAGAAATGAACATGATCACTGTTACATGTCTGTTTGTTTTTGGACTCTTTTCTTTGTTTCTTTGGTTCAGTTTCCCGCCATTCATTTGTTCCCATGGTAACCCTCATTAGTTATTTTGGTTCATCTGCATGTCAGTTATCTTGTCAATCAGTTCCTCCCTGTCACCTGTGTATTTAAGTCTTGTTCTGTCTAGTTGTCTGTCGTTGTCTTTGTTGGATGGTTGTTTTTGAGTTTCTCTTCCTGTTCCTTGTGGGTTTTGATTAAAAGACTATTTTCTGGAATCATCCTTCATCGTGTGCTTCATTGACACAGCCATTCCGTAACAATCACATGGTCAATTTTGGACAATGCAGAATTGGCCCTATATCTGTAATTAGGCTATATGGCTAAGAATCAAGTTACAATTCTGTTTTCGTTTAGGCATAGTCTTAATAAAGCCAAAAAAGTATATGTAACAATTATGTTATTCTAAATGTGGTCCAAAAGGGAATGGTCATGCAATGCATTGTTTTATAATCAGCCAGTCAAAGTATTTTCATGGCCATTCATTACATCCTCCAACAACATCTTTTTGGAGAGTGTATTAGCCATGTTGTGACTGTGCTGGAAAGTACCCACATTTCCCCATCCCAGGAGATTTTATTCTTACTGGTAGATCAAATGTAGTAACATTAAGTAATTTAACACTGTTACCCAGCTACCAAATCACATTAGCAAAATCAATTTCACACATGACCACAATCATGTGTGAAATGTGTGTGACCACAATCAAGAGGTAGTAGAAGTTGTTCTATCTCTCTATGTAAAAATATAAAGGTTTATCAATATTATTATTTTTATATAGATTATATGAACAGTCGTGTGTCCAACAAACAAACAGGCCTAATAATTATTGCAATATTTGTATCCAATATTTTACCCTAGCAGATTTCGTTAGAATTTGTGTGTCTTGTTGTTCATATATTGCCTACTGAAATCATTTGCAGGATTCTGCAGATCCACAGTGATTTTTTTTTTTTTTTTTTTTTTGTATCTGTCTTGATGACAGTGCGGGTGTGGCGGCAGGTTCCTCCCACCTGTTGTGCAGCAGTGATGTGCTGCTTCTCTTGGGGGACACGTAAGACCTACAGTGTATTCCTGACAACAGCCTTCTGATATTTACAGGAAATATCGTTTTTAATCAGCGTCCTATAAAGAGAAATTTACTAACATTGTACAATGACTGCGAATCATGTTCGAAAGCGTCGAAAAGGAGGGTCAACGGAAAGATAACGGTAAGAGATAAAGGTGTATCAAAATATGTGTTAATGTAACGTTAGGCCTACTTATATATGCGGTACTCAACCGCAGTTTCCGTTGTGTAGAAACAGTCCTTTTCATCGTGTGCTGTGATTCTCCAATTTAGATACATTATTAAAAACAGGTAGTTTTGATCCTCTGGAAGATGCAGCTCCAAACTGGAGTTGTTACAAACTGATTATTGATCCGGATTTGAGCAGCGGAAGTCAGAAACTCTACCGATATGATGGACAGCACTTTAGCGCACCGGTGAGTATGATTTCAAGGCGAACAACAATGGCCTACTAATATTTATATAAACGTTAACATAATGCTTAGTTATCAAACTTAATTACCTTTGTAATTTTTTTAATCATAATTACACAGTCTAGTTGTATTTTTCATTGTACAATTGAAGCTTACTAAATTGTTGTCTGTCAGCATCCTGGATGTTTCCCTGTGGATGTTGTTCGAGATCCCAGAATTACTCGTTTTTGGACAAAATTCAAAGAAACAAATCTCCTGGTCCCCAAATTCAAGGTTAGTATTAGATACAGCATCAAATGAATGATTTGTGTAATGTTTTGCCTACAGTAAAAGCAACGTTTTTAAAATTATAAACATTTAACCCTTATTTTCTGTTGATAGGCTACTGACATTCTTTATGTTTGGAGTCCAAGAGAAAAAAATGTTAAAATGTTCTATGTATTAGGCTACTGTTTTATTTATAATTTCTAAACTAACCTGTTGTTTTCCTATTTAACCTATTTAATCTATTTAAATCTATCTCTGACCTAAATAAAAATCCCTATAGGCAGATATTGTTATTGAACTATTCATCACAAAGTAGAATTGTGATAAAGTATTGTAACATTGTGTTTGGGATGAATTTATCAGAGCAAAAACACTTTATATAAAAATAAACAATGGGCAGGAGTGTATCTGATGGTTGTTTTACATTGCCTTAGGGACCCTAGGATTTATAAAATAATGCCATATTATGTCAATAAATCTCTTTTTTAGGTTGATGAGCATTATGTTGGAGCGCCAAAGGAGTTGACATTTGCACGGCTTAATGACAACATTAGAGATGGATTCCTGTCTGAAATGTGTAAACACTTTGGAGAGGTTCAAGATTTGAAAGTTTTATATAACCCGAAAAATAAGAAGCATTTAGGAATAGCAAAGGTCATTTTTGAATCTGTGAAGGCAGCAAATAATGCAGTAAAAAACCTCCACAACACTTCTGTGATGGGAAACAACATTCATGTGGAGTTTGACCCCAAAGGTAAATACATTTTTCCATCTCTTACTTCTCAATTTTTTTCTTACTACCTTATCAGTTCCAAATAAAGGTTTTCATAAACATGTCTATGCAGACACATTTACTGTATTTGCATGCATTATATCATTCATGATCTTTATTGACTGACTGGTTTTAGGCGTGAAGAGGAACCGATACTTCCAGATGCTTGTTAGTGGTTTATATACACCTTTTACTCTCCCTGTTGGAGAAGAGGCCTGGGGACCCCAGTCACCATCTTTCATCACTGACTCTTTCACTGTGAGTACAAGACCATAGGCATTTCTTTTCTTTTTCACCCCCTTTCTCAAGCCCCTATTAATCTGTGATAGGCTATCTCACCTTTCAGCACCCTTAAAAATGTAAAAATATATATTTATTTATCTTTAAGGGATGTAAAATAGTTAGCTTAAATCAGGAATCCTCAAATAGTGGACCTCGGTCCAGTTCCGAACCCCGGCTTGGTTCCAAACGGACCGTGAGACAAAAACGTTTCCACAGATTAAAGTGGGCAGCGCATCAAAACAACGGAGCAGTTCACACCACAAACACTCATCTAATATTTTTATCTAAAACCAAACGTGTTTCATTCAAGCCATTTCCATTCCATGCGCATTGCTTCTCTCAGTTATTTTATCAACAATTTTTTTTGATACTTTCGCTAAAACGCTTCATAAAACAAGAATGCAGTAAATATAGTTATTTTTATCTGTCATACAGTATATGGCTCCAACCGTTTAAACCAGGTTTGTGACGAGATGTTTTTTTTTTATCCACATTTAGCATTAGGCCTATTAATTAGCATGCTAAGAGCATTTTATAATAAACTATGTTATAATTGGGAAAATTATTTGTAGATGGCAAGGAAAAACAACTAAAACTTTGGAATTACTAGTTAACTTTGTTTTCTGCTCATAATGAGAGTGTTTTGATTATTATGTAAATTTTTTGTTTTTAGTAGATACTTATTTTAAGCAAAATATAAAAATGGTCCAGACTTCAAGAGGAAAACCCTGAACTCACACACATCATATGGCCTGCCATACATAGGTATCTAAATGTAAAATAGTAATAGCCTAATACAAAACCTGATCTTGCCTTTTAATATTCATATCCAATTGGGCTCAACTGATGAAATATTATTATTTTTGGCTCTTGGGAGCCAATATTGTTATATGTGCTCTGTGTTGGTTTTGGGATTTTTGTTTTACTTCCTGTCTTGAGTGCCATGTTGTAGTTCCTTGTAGTTTTCCATGTTGATTAGTCTACCCAGGTGTCTTGTTACCTCGTTAACTTGTTTCTTCCTGTGTATAAATACCCCTGTGTTTCAGTCTTGTCGGTTGTTGTTTTTGGATGTTGTGTGAAGCTGTTGAGTTCCTTCTCTTTTAATTATATTTCATGTTCCTGCTCCTGTTCCTGGTTTTGATCCTGTATTTGGATTATCTTTGTTTTCGTTTTCAATAAATACTGCTGCAACTGGATTCTCACCTCTCTTCATCCTTGCCTAAACGTTACAAATAACCTAATCTTTGATGACTATTTTGTTTTAGATATTTTTCTTTTACAAAGTACTACTGCTGCCCTGGTGGAAACATGGTAGCACTTTATTTTACAGTCCTGTTCCCCATGTACATACTATGTACTTATAGTTATTACAATAACTGGGTAATAAGTACTAACCCTGAACCTACACCTAAACCTAATCATAACCCATGTCGTTACCTTACATTAACCAGTACTTTCTTAGGTAAGTGCACTGTAAGTACACACAAGTGTAGTTTTAGTTCACTTGTAAATCTCTTTCAATCTTTCAGGAGTGTGGACCACTGAAGAAGCTGTCGTACACACTATCATCATCATCCTCAATATGTAATGGCTCTCCATCATTGGATTGTTCTACACCTTTATCCATGGATACTGCCTACTCCAGCATGCATCAGGATACACCTAATAGCTTCTGGCAGACCCCTCAATACCAAGATACCCCTTGCACGCCTTCTATGACCCACAGTAGACCAGGCACACCATCTCAGTGTGAAAGGACCCCAAATGAGTCTGCGCTGACAACCAGTGCCTTCAATGTCCCTTTTATTCAACAATCCATCCCAAACATTTTACAGCAACAGTCTGGTCATTTGACTCAACCAGTCTCAAATAAACCTAGCATTATTCAAGGTGCTGTGCAAAACTTTTGGATGCTAGGTGGAGCTCCCTCGCAAAACAGTAGCTTCTCGAATAGGCAAAGAACTCCAGGACGCAATTATCACCTTAGTAACCATGTTCGTGGAGGACACCGGGTCAGACCTCTCGAGAGCAAGTACCAAAACGCATACAACCGTAGGCCACAACACCACTATATACATAGAGCTGTATACAGAGGAGGTCACCACCGCTCTGTACCTATGGCCAATCAAGTGCCTTATAATAAATTTCAGGAAAGTCTAACCACGCCATCACATTCAGATAAGCTCACAGTCCAAACCTTTACTGGCTCAGTCAGGGGCCTCAGTGTTAATAACAGATATGTTGCTGAAGATCCACCATCACTTCCAAATTTAGAAAAATTGCCGCAAAAGGCTATTGGAGTGGATGTTCATCACATTCATTCTGATATGCAGATAAATGCAAATGCTTCAGAAAATACTTTCAATGGAATTGCTTCCCAAGTATCTTGCAAAACTCTGCAGGAGGTGAACCAAACTTATTGTCCACCACAAGCCCAATCCTCTCGCTCATATACCCCAAAACTGTGTCCTTCCTCTGAAGCCACAGAAGATCTTTCAGACCCCATAGTACAGTGTCCTTCTCCTGAATCTCCTGCTCCGGAATCAAAGCTTGAAAGCCTAGACTCTCGCATCCAGATGCTTCTTAGTGCTGGAAGTCCAGTTCTGCCCCTTTTGAACCAAGAGAGTTCAGACTCAGAGACTGCTACTGAAGAGCATGATCCCAGCCACTCTCCTTCTTGCTCCATAGATGTTGTCCTAAATTGTGACCAAACATCGTCTAGTGCAAATAATACTGGCTCCCATCTCAATACATACTCTTATCCAAGAGAAAGCCTTGAGGATGCGAGTTTCACTCCACTCTGTGATGTGGCAAAAGATGAACATGAACTTCAATCAATCAAGAAGCCTTTGTCCAAGATATCCTCTAGCACTACTGTAAGTGATTGATAGAACTAGACTGCCATCTAATTTTATTTGCTGCCTTAGTTCAAATTCTGGAATTGATTTAAAATATAAAAGGAATTCTCAATTAAATTCTGAATGGCAGACAACCCTAAGCATTTACATCAATATGAATCTTTTCCCTAGGTCAACCTAAAAGAAGATGAAGATACTTCAGATCAGCCATCTAGTATACCAGTGATCTGCACTAACAGGAGCTCTTTACCCCCTCCAATTCCTCAAATGCCCCCACATCCATTCCTTATTCCACCATCTGCTCACTACCCCTCCCTTGTGCCTCCTAATATGACAACAAAACTGGGTCCTCCTTCTCCTAGGGCTCCATTGTTACCTGGATACACTCTTCCGACTTCTTGTTCATTGTACCCTCCTCCAAAGATCAAGCAAGTCTGTAGATCACCTAACTGGCAGAGTAGTGCAATACCTCTTCCTATCCCTACTAGAATAACACAAGGGCAAACCTCATTCTCACCCCCCTTCCCACCTTTCAATTTCATGACTCATCGCCCACCTTACCCTTCCGCTGGGTGTTCATCTACCATGTTAAGGTTCAGACCACCTTGGCCTCCTCCCCCTATGCCCAGGTTTGACCCTTCAGTGCCCCCACCGGGGTACGTCCCTATGAAAGAATTGCCCCAAAAGGCCACAGTGGATGGAGTTCTAGCTGTTGTTGCTGCAGAGCTACGGACTATCGTAAAGAAAGACATACATCGCAGGATGATTGAGATTGTGGCCTACAAAGCGTTTGATGAGTGGTGGGATGACAAAGAACAGGCAGCTAAGGTGGGATTTGTTTCTTATTTCAACTGTAGTGATGAACTGTGTTAAGTCCATCTATACTTCCATTACCATTTCAACATTATTTTCATATATATCATGTTGTGCGCCCCCAGGTATCTGCCCCATCTGTTAAATCAGGAGGAAATAAAGACATCAAGCTTAAAACGATGGAGCAATGCCTGAGAATGACTGCTGGGGGAGAAGGCTCTGTATTGGGCACAGGAAAAATAATGAGTCTGCATGGTGCCATTAAACTACCATCATTTAAGGTACAAATATGGTACTTCATATATATATATATATATATATATATATAGAAAATATAGAAGAACTGATTTAGTATGTTTTCTGTAGAGCAATGCATGCTAATCACTTTGGTATTGCCTGCACTATTATTTTTGGATAAAAAATAACACCTATAATGAAATGGAAATTTATAAGAGGTTTATAACTATAATGAATAATGAAGAGGTGGTTCTCCAAAATTTTCACACCCAGGCCCCCCATTGTCCACAAAAACATTCAACAGCCCCATGAATTTTCCAGTGATATGTGTAATTTGTCAAATAATTTTTTACTCAGTTTCTACCCAATAAAATATTTTACAGCTTGGCTACAAAAATGAATATACATTATAACAATTACCATGGAGTTACACAATTTGATTAATTTACCTAACCTTTCCAAATCTAGAAATCATAAGTTTAAAAAATAAGGCTACCTTGTTTATCCAGGTTTTTCAAGATCCTGGGAGCCATGCTTCTTCAAAGAAAACAAGAGAAAAAAATAGGTGTTGGGGTTGTTGGAGGGGTGAATTAAAATAAGAAGTATTTAGAATTTGATTTTTAGTTGTCTTTAGGGATTGCTTTGTCTTATATTAGGCTATATAATTGTAAGTCTTCTTGAGGCCCCCTCGAAAGTTTGCTGAGGCTGCCTGGTTGAGAATCATTATGTGATTTCATTATTTTTTTCCATTATGCTCAGTTAAAAAGGAAGGATCCATTAGGTCAGGACTCCACTGATGTTAAAAGGATCTGTCCTTCTCCTGGTCTTGAACAAACTGAGGAAGAAGGTCAGTTTGGCATTGGCTTTTTCACATGGAGTTAGAAAAACCTTTTTGAGTGTGGAAAAAGGATCTAACTATGGAAATCAATTCACTGACTTTATTTCAATGTGACATATCTTTAAATTGTGAACTCACAGTATAAAGTTTAAGTAGATCTTGTACACTGAAAAAAATATGGTCAACATTTATTTCTTAAAGAGCCAGAGCAGCAAACAGCCCTAGATAATGTTGGAGAGGACATGACCAAAAATGCCAGTGAAGAGACCATGGTGAAACGCAGGCATTCCAGGCCAATGGTGTTAGAAAGTGAGGAGGAAGAAGATGAAGAGAATTCTGTGAAGGTGGAGGATCCAGAATCTAAGGAAGTTGATGTGTCTGCTCAGGTACTGTTTCACTTATTTGAAATACAGATGCACGTATAAAAAGAAATATTGATTTTTGAGCAGAAATTGTGATTGTGAATTGCTTGGGAGATAATACTTTTTAGGAAAGTTGATAATTGACCCCAGCCATTAATTAACATGTTTGGTGTCTATTGTGTTTTTCAGGAGGTTGATGAGATGAAAGCTGATGAAGTACATAAAGATAAGAAGAGTGATGCCTGTGTAATAGAGGATGAAGATTACACAGATTCAGGTTTTCATTGATATCTGTTAATTATTATATAAAATAATTATTTTAATTATATATTATATATAATAATGTATATAATATAATATTTAATTTACATACAAATATAAAACACTACCGCTGAAATGTTTGAGGCAGTACGTTAAAAAAGAAAGAAATTAATGCTTTTTTATCCAGCAAGGATGCTAAAATTATCAACATTGACAGTAGAGATCTTTATAATGTTACATAATAAATATATTTCAAATAAATGCTGATCTGTTGAACTTTCTATTCATCAAAGAATAAAAAAAAAAAACGTATCATGGTTTCCACAAAAATGTTAAGCAGCACAACTGTTTTCAACATTATAATAATAATAAATGTTTCTTGAGCCGCAAATTGGCATATTAGAATGATTTCTGAAGGATCATGTGACACTGAAGAAAGGAGTAATGATGCTGAAAATTCAGCTTTGCCATCACAGGAATAAATTACATATTAAAATATATTAAAGTAGAAAACAGTTAGTTTAATATGTAATACTATTACTGTTTTTACTGTATTTTTCATCAAATAAATGCAGCCTCGGCAAGCTTAAGATACTTCTTTCAAAAACATTATACATTTTTACTGACCCCAAACTTTCATACGGTAGTGTATATATATATATATATATATATATATATATATATATATATATATATATATAATATTTATTTATATATATATATATATATATATATATATATATATATATATATATATATAATATTTATATATATAATATTTAACAATTTTTAAATAATTTATAATAAATTTTTTTTTATCCTCCAGATACCATCAGCCATACAAGTTCAAACTCGTCTGCTTCTACAAGCCAAGGATACGACTCCTTAGTCTCTCCCAGAACTGTCTCTGACTCCTCAGCTTTTTCTCCATCTGTTATTGACTCCTCAGCTTCCTCTAGATCTGTCTTTGACTCCTCAAACGACAGAAGCGACGACTCCTCAGACAGTCTTTCTTCTGGGGAGGAAGATCAGTTGGATGGTGAAAGATCTTTTCCTGAAACTCAACATGAGGACAGGAGAATAGAAGAAGAGATATGGATTTCTTCAGATGAGGATAATAAGGAAAACCAAGAGATGATTCACACTCCATTTTACTTGTCTTTCACACACTGTGAAGAAGATCTCGGCCCTCCTGTGACCCCTTCTGCTCCAGATTCAGTTGAAAGTGCTGAGGACCATGACTTGTTTGGTTAGTTCATTGATTTTCTGTTTTCACATAAAGCACAAATCAACCTCCATGTTTCCAAAATGAAAACAAAACCATCGTGCATAACAAAGACATACTTTTTTTATCAGTATATTGATTGTTTTTTTTTTAGAGATTATAGGTCATAACTTAATTTGAACTGGACATTTAGTAATAAAAAATATCCACTCTAATACTAGTGGTTTATTATTTGAAGTTTACATTACATACGTAGATGTTTCTGAGAATTCTTAATTTCTTGTAGTTACTGTATGTCAGAGATAGTTTTCTGACCTCAGTTGGTGTAGCAGAACATTTAAGAAATGTCTATATCATCAGTGTTGATGCAATTTGTAATTCATGTCATTTGAAATGTAATTTGTGCTTCTGCTCTTGCAGATTTAAATCCAAGGATATCAGAGGATCCAGAAGAGGAACTGAGTGTAAGAGTGTACATGCAAGGTCTGAAACTGTCTGAGCCTCTCAGATACACCTTACAGGACCCAGTTAAACACTGTTTAACAAACAAATTTAAGCTCCCAGACCCAGTGATATTCTTCTCAGAGCAGGAGTCAGAGCTGCCAAGTCCACCGTCTCCTACATACAGAGGACTGTCAGGTAAGGTTTACTGATCAGAAATCACCTTCAATAATAATCACAATAAAAATCACAATTATTATTATAATTATTATTATTATTATTTTATACTGAATTGGTCAAAAACAGTGGAGATGTGCCCTATGCAAACTCAAGTGGAGGGATTTAAATTACTTTATGGTTACTGTAAAGGTTTGTTAGTTCTTGTAAACTCAAGTGTGAACACAAAGCCCTAAAAGTGTGGTTCGCATAAAAAAAAATATTTTTTTAAATGAAAGCAATTTTTCAGGAAATGAAAAAACTGTATTTTTTAAATAATTAAACACAGTATTGTCAAAGTTGATATTGTGGCTTTTATGTATGGTCCGACACTTGCATGTGTCATAATATTATTAACATTTTACCAAAATCAAGCTCAAATTAAGTTAAGAGGGTTCTGATCAGCAAATTTCGGACATGCATGTTTTGTCCGTCATTAGAACGTCTGCATCTGAGAAAGTAAGTGCATCGCATTACGTTTTACAGTTAATAAAGTTTAATGTTAGCTATGTGGGCACTCAATTTTTTCTGGCATTTGGACAAAATCTTATGTTATTAAAGACAAAGTGCATTTTTTAAGGCTATTTAAGATAGTATTGGCAATGTCTCGAAGACAAATGCTAGACTAAGACACTCTTCTCCTCTCCTCAAAAGCATAAAACATTAGCTTTTATATACAAAATATATAGTGTTTCTTGAGTAAAAATGCTCTACTTATTCAAAGAACCAGTTCATTATTTACCCTTGCATTGCAAACAAGCAGAGACGGTCCAAAATATGTGCAGCACTTCATTCGCGATAGAGGCTGGGTAGAGTTTTGAGGGTTGACCGACAGTTTTAGGATCTAATGGAGTTACGAGGATTAGTCACAAACTCTTTTTAATACTTTTCATTGGTTAAATATTTGCATAACCCACAGACAGATGTAAAAGGTGACAAATAGTAATGATGTATGGGGGGGGACAAAATACGGAGATATGAGGTTTCTGCCCAACAGCGACGATTTGTATATTTGGAATATCAGACTAATCAAATAAATAATCACCAGATCAAATAGTTGTTAGTTGTCCAGAATTCATGGATTTTTCTGCTTTCAGATGATTTGGAGACACAATATTCTACAGATTCAGAGGACCAGAGAGTCATTACAGAAACACTGGAGGATTCTGAGAACATTAGACCCATCACACCTACTGGATCCTTGTCTGACAGTGACCCTGAAATGGAGCTTGGGCGTAGATTTTCTCCTCCTGCAGTTGAGGAGTTGGAGCTGCCACACACACCTGGTGGATGTCTGGAAATGGAGGAGGCTGAGGGTCATATTCTACCTCCAGGACCTCCTACACCATTACCACCTCCTCCCTCTCCCACAGGCATCCAGGAACTTCCCTCCTCGCCCCTTTTCCACTGTCCTCCTCTCTCTTTCTTATACCCAGCATATGAGGAAACACCAAAAACACCAGGCTGCTTCAATGGTCCTTCCCACGTTTATCACTCTGAGGGAATAACACCAGCGGGATTACTGCAAGAGGCTTTACAAAGAATGGGAAGCCCCTCTAACTCCATTCTGTCTCCATGTGCTGACAGCATGATCCCGAGGACTCCAGGGAGAGACATGTCTCCATCTCCACCTGTTCTAAACCACGGAGAGAGAAACGTTCAGCATAGAGAGCTGTGGGCTAATGGACTCCATCATCACAACTCTGGTTTTGCACAGTCAGATGCGCAAACTAACAATTTTAGTATAGATAATGGGCATGAACCTCATAACCGCCATGTCCCCTCACGTCAAACAGAGTGTTTGGACTCGGCGCGCTTGAAAAGGCGACGAGCGCGGCTTAAAATGAGGAAACGAATGATTGAATTACAAAGGAGAAGACAGTGCCCAAATATAAATACTCATTCGTCCTTACAAGTGAACAATGCGACAACAAAATCTTCTTCAAATCAGGTTTTGGGGCATTTGGATTGTGTTTCAGATATCAGGACAGAACAAACACTACCAGAAGCTCACAGACAGAAGCATTTGCTAGAAGACAAACGTAAACTAAATGAGAATCAAAGGGTTCAGGAGTCGTCATGTTTATGGAGAAAATGGAGAGAATCATCATCCAGACGTCACCTCATCTTCTCTCCACGCTCTGAGAGAAGAGAGAAGTTGATCGTCCATGCTGTGTGGACTAAAGGAGTGAATGAGGAGGAGATCAGGCACCTCAAGGCCACCTATGAGAGGCTTGTGGTGCAGGAAAAAGAATGTGATTGGTTGAGGAGAACGCGCTGGATCCCACATCCTCATATCCTTAAACACATAATACACATGTAAACGTGTCATAGTCAAAATACTTGATAATGTAATTTGTATCCAGTCGATTGTGTCATGCAATATTGTGTCAAATTTATTTTCCAAATGCACATTGCTCTGTTGTTTGTTCCTTGACTCTGCTGCACCAACCAGCAGTCCTGACGACTGGCCAGGAAGATGGCTGGATGGGGTCAGGAATCACATGACAGGTTGTGCTCGTAGTGAGGGATATTACTTCATCAGCAAGAGGGAAAAGCTGCGATATCTCTGTGATGAGTTTGTTGTAGAAACTCAGGTGAGAAAGAAACTGTTGTTATTGTTAACTAAAACTAAAATCATTAAAACTCATTTAAGTTTTGAAATATAAAAACGATAAATTAAAGCTATATAAAAAAAACTAAAACTAATAAAAAAAACTAAAAGTATTAATAAATTAAGTATTAATAAATAGTAAAATAACTATTTAACATTAGTTAAAATTAAACTGAAAATTCAAAAATCTAAATATTAATAAATACTAGTGCTGGGAAAATCATTAAAATTAATCGCATCCAAAATAAAAGTTTGTGTTTGCATAATATATATGTGTGTACTGTGTATAATTATTTTGTATATATAAATACACACATATGCATGTATATATTTAAGATTTTTATTTATATTTATATATAATATAAATTAAATGTATATACAGTAGGGGTGTGACGAGACGCTTACTCCATGAGACGAGACGAGACACGAGATTGGGTTCACGAGAACGAGACAAGACGAGATTTTTACACAATTTTTAAGAAATCCTCAATGATGAAATGTATGAATGGAAAATAGTCTTTTATTCAACTGAAAATCACAAAATGCAAAACAATTTAGGTGCATTTTGAAATCAACTTGTAATGAATGTTATTTTACTTCTATTTTAATGAATTCTATGCAGTAAAGGACATGCAAACACTGCAAAATGTTTTGCTATAAACTCTACCGTCTGGCTTCTCCCCTGTACGATTTCACATGAGAAATCTAACTCTTTTCCACAAATCGAACATAAAAAAAATAAAACAGTATAAATAAAATTAATATAAATAACTGAAATAACACTTTAAATGCAAACAGTGTGTATCCATAATCAAAGTACTGCTCTCTCAAAACTACAAGTTCAAACAGAAAAAAATAAAATTCTTCAAGCATGAAAAAGAGGTAAATTAACTACACAGAACAGACTAAGATTATGGTCATGTTCTTTTTCAAGAATATAAGCATGTCGACGATTTCTGGCAGCAGTTGAGACCTTTGGGCAGTAACTAGGGCTGCACGATATGAGGAAAAGCTGCGATGTGCGATAACATTGTTTAATATTGTGATGTCGATATGACTTGTGATATGTGAATGTTAGCTATACTGTTCCCATGTCTTAGTGCTTTAATAGGTTCTTTGCGCGATAGGTCAAATGTTTATTACCTGCCTGGTTCAAATTACACTATTTTAGCGCGATTTTGACACGATCCGTTTCGTGGAGATTCGTAAAGGACAACGGGCGTCGGGACGCAAGATTCGATCGTTTCATTTCGTATAGTGTGTCATAGTGGGCGACAACCTACGCGTCTGCGATGCTTCAGGACATCACGACAGAAAGACTAGCATGTTTAATTTTAACGGTCCTCCACGACGGGTTGAGTGTGCGCGAGTGAGTGAGAGTGCGAGCAACAGTGAGTGTGCGTGTGTGCGCGCGCGAGTGAGCGTGTGTGTGTGTGTGCGCGCGAGTGAGTGAGTGAGCGAGGGACAGTGAGTGTGTGTGTGTGCGCGGAGTGTGTGTGTGATTGGCCCGGCACACAAATGATTTAAAAGTGGCAGGGGCATCTTCAATACTAATTTCACCCTCACGCTCCATCACGCTGACATCACAACAACTCACGAGACAAAGTTTCACCTCGACGAGAAATCTCGTCGTGTTTTAATCTCGCGAGATCTCGTAACACGAGATCTCGTCACACCCCTAATATACAGTATATACATGCACATTTTTCTTAAATAAATACATGCATATGTGTGTGTTTATATATACAAAATAATTATACACAGTACACACACATATATTATGCAAACACAAACTTTTATTTTGGATGCGATTAATTGCGATTAATTTTTTCCCAGCACTAATAAATACTATAATAGTATATAAATGATACAAAAATAACACTGGAAAGAAAAACATTTATTTGACTGTTACCATTCATGATGGTTGCTATTCAGTTGTAAACATGTTTAAAGACTTCATCCCTCTGTTATTTCTCTGCTTCATGTGTTTCTCTGTGTGCTTTTGCATGAAGTGATTTAAAGGTGCACTAAGTAATTTTTACTTTGAGGGGTATAACTTTGTTTTATATAGGGATATAATTGAATATATTGAGGGATTAAATGAAGACAATATCAATGACCTAGAAAAGGCTGTTTTATTTTACCATGGCCAGAACGTAGAGACATAACCAGGTGTGTTGTGCAATTTGACGAAGTTAGTCAAAACCTTCATGCATCCACACCAGTGGGTGTCAGTATAAAATCCAAGACCAAGTTTAAAAGTACTTGCACGTTTAAAAGTAATTGTAATTTGAGAATTATGTTCTGATCTATGCAGGGAAAGAGTGTGCAATCTCAGATTCCATCTTCATCCAGATCAGGTTCGGAACTCAGAGCGGAACAGCGTCGTCTGTTGTCCTCATTCAGCTGTGACAGTGACCTCCTCAAATTCAACCAGCTCAAGGTGAGGCCAGCTGTCCCAACAACAGCATAACACAGCATATGAGATGCTAGAGCCACCAGAAACACTAAAACCTATTATTATTTTTTTAAAGGTGTGTTCACACCAATGGTGTGATAACTATAACAATTATGGAAGCTTGTTTCCACCACTGAATAAAACAATTTAAAGATAATTGCAACCTTTTTCTCAAAATTGCAAGTTTACATCTTGCAATTCTGAATGTTTTCTCTGAATTAGGAGATATAAACTCACATATCATGAGATATGAACTCGCAATTGCGAGTTATAAAGTCAGAATTGCAAGAAATAAAGTCAGAATTGCAAGAAATAAAGTCAGAATTGCAAGAAATAAAGTCAGAATTGCGAGTCAGAATTGCAAGAAATAAAGTCAGATTTGCAAGAAATAAAGTCAGAATTGCGAGATATGAACTCGCAATTGCGAGTTATAGGGGCTGTTTACACCTGGTCACTTCATGCGTTTTCTCAGATCGGATAGCTATCCGATCGTGAAAAGACCAGGTGTAAATGCCCTCCGAAACGCATTCGAGACGGATTTGAATCCGATCGCTCAAACCACATCAGGAGGTGGTCTGGGCCGCATTCCAGGCGAAACTGGACAAGTGTAAATGCATCTAGTTGTTGAAACCACATATGTAAATTGTACTCCTCCCAAAGATGCTAAAAAAAATAAACGTGTGAGAGCGTGTTATAGGCCATATGTAATGTTATAGCCAGATATGACGACACTACTGGAACACGCATCGCTGCAGATGAGCAGCTGATCATCTCTTCATTAAGCCAACGTGCAAACTATCGCAAATCAAAGTGAAAGTAAGTCGCAGACGCTTAACACACAATCATCATCATTAAAAGTAAATTCTTAAGAAACAAAATGATCTTACCAGATTGTTGCCGCTCTCTTATTGTGGTCTTTGATTTTTAAATTTTAGCTGATGATCAATAAAATGCAGCTCATATCTGTTGCTTTTGGTGACGTGCACTCCATTAAATCTGCATATAGCTTTTTGAAGATCGAATTTAATTAAAGATCAGATTTAAATCCGTTTCGCAAAAACGCATTTATGTGACCAGGTGTAAATGGAATGGTTTTGATAAATCAGATCGCTATCTGATCTGAGAAAACGCATGAAGTGGCCAGGTGTAAACAGCCCCATAAAGTCAGAATTGCAAGAAATAATTGCGAGATATGAACTCGCAATTGTGAGTTAAGATGTCAGAATTGCATGATATAAACTCACAACTGCAAATTCTAAAGTCCGAATTTTGATATGAACTCACAAAACATGTCTATATCTCGCAATTCAGACTTTATGACTCGCAATTATGACTTCTTTTCTAACATTTTATGAAATATAAACTAGCAATTGCGAGTTATAAAGTGACTTTTTTCTCAGAATTGTTCGTTTATATCTCACAATTCTGACTTTATAACTCACAATTGCAAATTGATATCACGCAATTCTGAGAAAAGTCAGAATTGCGAGATCACAATTACGTTTTTTTTTTACTTTTTATTCTGTGGCGGAAACAAGATTTCATATACAATAATTATAAAGTTTTAATAATTGTTCTAATTCAATGTGGATACGGTAGTCCACACCATAACTATACCAAAAATGACTCAGAGGAATGATACTTTCATGTAATTTTGCTTCTCATGTAAATTTTTTTATTTGTACTGGAAAACAAGGAAAAAATACAGAGAAATACAGTTTTTTTTTGTTTTTTTTGCTGTGCAGAACGATATTGTGCATTGGTGCGGACACTAATATATTTATCCTTATAGTTGTCTTTATAGTTATCGTTCTTGGTGTGAATGGGCCTTAAGAGTCCACAACAGACCAGTTTTGCATTTTTCAGTATGGTCCACATGGAGCACAAATATATTTCCCTCTTTACAGTTCCGTAAGAAGAGGCTGCGTTTTGGCAAGAGTCGTATTCATGACTGGGGGCTGTTTGCAGAGGAACCTATTGCTGCAGATGAAATGATAATTGAATATGTAGGCCAGAGCATTCGGCAGGTGAGATACACAATACACAAAAGAAATATTTTAAGATTTCAGCAGTCATTTCTGAGTATAAACATCAGTGACAGCCTTTTTCAAGCAGTAAATTGATGATCACAAATGTTTTTGTATATTATTATCATATCCCAAATCCTGTCTTTAGGTGATAGCAGACATGCGTGAAAGGCGCTATGAAAACGAGGGTATTGGAAGCAGCTATCTTTTCCGGGTAGACCAGGACACAATAATTGATGCAACCAAGTGCGGTAACCTGGCAAGATTCATCAATCACAGTTGCAATGTAAGTCATTAATTCATAATTTCAATTGTCAATATGCCTAATAATTGTTTCCTTTTGTTGTTTAGTGTTTGCTATGAATTTAATTCATTTCCATTTTTAACATTTTGTGCTTACTGGTTTCATTATGTGTTTTTCCTTCCATAGCCGAACTGCTATGCCAAAGTCATCGCTGTAGAAGCTCAGAAGAAGATAGTCATCTACTCTCGGCAACCTATTGGTGTAAATGAAGAGATCACTTACGATTACAAATTCCCTATTGAGGATGAGAAGATCCCCTGCCTGTGTGCTGCAGAGAACTGTAGAGGAACCCTCAACTAGACAAGGACTATTCTCACAATTTCAAAGTATTAGCAGTAAACAAGTTTCAGACTGTACATGAACTTATTTTTAAGAACAAACTCCTGTATTTAAAATACATTTATTTCATACTAAGTATACTACAAACCCATTAACATATTCACTGACATATCGCTCAAGACTTACTGATATGAATATTATAATTCAACTTTATTTGGAGTACTTCTTTATTGCACAATGCACATTTCTTAATATAAGCCTAAAATGTGATTTAACATCACTATTAGTGATAGTATGATCTCTGTATCAGTCTTTAAATGTAAGATATTTAAAGTACCTAAAGTATCAAACACAATCAAAGATACTTAGGTATATCTTTAGTTGGACCTCAGCACTATTTCTGGATAACTAAAGTGCATTAAGTACAAAGTTGTTCCAATTTAGCAGACTTAAAGTAAACCAATTTAGTATACTAAAAGTACAATTGCAGGGTATTTATATTAAGTACATAAATATGTAGATGTATATGTAGTATACTTGGCATAGAATAAATATATTTCAAATACATTTTAGCATATTTATTTTTCACTAGGGCAGTCTTTTAGGAATACGGATTTTTAATTCACAAGGACATAACATATTCCTGACCTTCGCAGACATTTTTCAATGACAGTTTAACATGAAAATACACAAGCAGTTAATGTCATCTCCAGAAACTCAGATTTTATATTCTGCATGTGTAGATTTGGAAAATGTTCAGAGCAATAGGCCATCACTGGTTAAATTTAATTTTCATCATGTTTATTGTTGGAAGGTATGAATTGGATTCAAGTTAAATATTCTTTCATGAGTTTTATTGTGAAATATAAATAAAAATAAAAACGTGTATTTTTCCAAATAAATGTTTTTATTTTCTGCCTACTATCAAACTTTATAGACTAAATGTAAAGACAAAAATTATATGTTTTTGAATTAATTTCACTAATTTTAGTTTTTGTTTTATGCTTCAAAAATGGGTGCCTCAGTTAGTCGGCTATCCGCTGAACACTGTTTAGCTTTGTAAAGCCTTTACATTGTACTTTTTATTCTTTGACTATTTTTGACGCAAGGAAAAATGTCATTGGAGAATGCGGGCATCGATCCCTCTACCTTTCGCATGCTAAGCGAGCGCTCTAAATATATTTTTGGTCGTATACTGACTTTATTTATGTTTTAACGTAAATTACTGCGTCCTTGCAGCGGCGTTATTTCCACCACAATATGTTGGCCAAAAAGTTTTTAGGCTAGTGTGCTTGTTTTCCAAGGAGGCAGTCAGTTAAGAATTCAAGACGAAAAATAAGACGTGAAACAAAGAAAAATCAAGGCTATTTTCATGAAAATGATTTTTTTATTTTTTATTATTGCGCTTCATTTCCAATCAAGCTGTAATTTTGTAAAATTATGCATCAGTGAAGTGATACATAAAATGCTAACAATGAAATTAGCCTTGGCAAGACGAAGGACATTTCATTACAAAAAATAATTTCCACTAGGCCATCATTTATTTCCACCACAGTATGCTGGTAAACATAAAACATAATTTGAGATGTGGTGATACTGTGGTGGAAATGTTCATGATTCCATTTCTTTCCACACAGGGTCAAAAGTGTCTGTTTGCAAAGAAACACGTGGGTACATATTTCATACATATAATGACCCATACTTGAAAAACATCAATAATATAACAAAGCAAATTGTGCTGTGCATATTTCAATATGTAGGCTACCATGCATTTACTATGAATAGCCTATTCAGAGTTTCTCGGATGTGCCATTGGGTGTAAGGATGGTAAGGTTTCCTCTGGCATTCTGGTCAGCTTCAATAGCCTCAAACAAAGATTTGAAATTTCCAGCACCAAAACCCTGAAAAAGTAGAGGATTTTCTGTTATTAATGCACTATATCTATACATTTAGGAGACATTTCCGAACAATAGATTTGATCAATTCATTGCAAATTTAAATATGAATGTATGTTCTGAAATTATTTCTGAAATATTTGCTATATTCTGAGATTTATAAAAGCAGTCTTACTTGATGGTTGTGTCTCTGGATGACCTCTAGAAACACGGTGGGTCTGTCCTGTACTGGTTTAGTGAAGATCTGGAGCAAGTAGCCGTTGTCATCATAATCGACCAAGATTTTAAGTTCCTGTATAAACAATGCCACATTATTTTCACATTCTGCTTCAGACCTGTTAAATAAATTTAAATTTAAAATGACTATCAGGTGGCCAATAACTCTTTGCTGCATTTCCTTCAACTAAAAGAACATATTTAAAATGTAAACTCTGCATTGTTTCACTTTTCTGATAGTAAGCTGATAAACACTTTGATTATTGTATTGTACCTCCAGTATGCTCATGTCCTCAGCAATTTTGACTTTGGAAAGCTTCAGATTCTCCTTGAGCCGCTGGTAATAAGTGTCAGGCACTGACATGAACTCCATTCCACGTTCCTTTAGGTTACGGATCTGAAAACATATCCATGTCAATGTAATATACATACCTAAAGTAAAACTTTTCAGCTTTCACAAAGAACAATTCCAACCCTTTTCACTCTACAAATGTATTTTATCTCTGTATCAATGTTGTAAAACCTTGGATGAAAAGCTTTTTTTTACTCACTGCTGTAATGATGTCAGAGGTGTTCATGGCAATGTGTTGAACCCCTGGGCCACCATAGTACTCCACATACTCCTAAAAAGAGAAAAGATAGTCAAATGAATGGATGGATAGATGAAAGTACAGTAGATGTCATGTCTGTAATACGTGCCTGGATCTGGGATTTGCGCTTTCCCATGGCTGGTTCATTGATCGGCATTTTCACAGTTTCTTCATAGTTGGCCACCACTATGGAGCGCAGCGCACTGTATTCAGTCTGTAACTGCTTGTCGTCTACAGACCAGAATCTGTGGAACAGCAGGTTCCTCTGATACCTTCATACAAATGCATTACAGGTCAGTTTAACACAGTGATCTTGATGTGAAAAGCATGGGCAAAAAACAAAACAAAAAAACGCAAGTCACAATTTATGATCTGCCAAATGATTATAAATACTTTTGGAGAGATCATATAAGGTTAAAGAAGTCATATGAGGTTTTTAGGCCTATTTGTGGGATGCATTTTCTTCCTTTAGAAACAAATGCATTTTCATTTTAAAAACAAAATTAGATATTTTGTTTTATAATTAATCTATATTCACAGATTTTCTTACTTAATATTTGTGTCTTGTTTTTCCATTACAAATATATATTTAAAAAAAAAAAATCTTAATTGAGATGGAATTACTTAAAATAGAAAGTCTTGTTTTCTTAAAAATGTATTCAATTTAAAAGAGTTAATGGTTACAAAAGCAACAACAACAAAAAAAATGTTTCTTTTTCTTTCCCCATTGACATACTTTTTTTAAAAATTTTGTTTTAAGCATAAACTATTTTAGTATCTTAAGTCATTTTGCTTCTCAAGTAAATGTATCTTATTTAAGAATGTTTAGATGTTTGCACTGGAAATCAAGAAAAAATGAGTTTGGTTTTATTTGTGCAGTGTTTTAACAAGAGCTGGACATGATGGGACGGGGTCTGGTTTAGATAATTCTTCTATTCCCACCCCTCAACACCCTCTTTTCCCCCTCCCCACTGTGTCTAACTGTCTCCAGATGGTGTCTCAGATCTTTGAAAAGTAATTTTGCTGAGTCATACTTGCTAAGGAGTTTTCTTGCATAATATTCAGTCGTCCACTACCACAGACTGAAATGCAACCACCCCATCTGCTGTCTCTGAGTCTCTTCTGATCTTTCCTTTCTGTCTTTACTCCATCCTCACCATGGAGACACACTGCTGATCACTGGGGAAGGGCTCTCGTTGTATTCTGACTGGATGGGACGGATAGGGAGTTTCCCCCCAAAGACTTGCGATGTTCTAAGCTAGTACCCCTCGTGACTTCTTTTGTGCTTTTCAGTCTTGACAACCCTGGCTCAGAGGTCTGATGCTGTCTGCCTGTTCACAATTATGCAGCTGAAATAAGTTAAAGTTTTTTACCAATCTACTATTGGCACCATTTCATTGTCTGACTGATTTCCAACCACATGGTCAATGAAGTCCAGCTTCCCGCTTGGCCTGTGAAAGAACAATCACGTTAAGAGACAAAGAAAAGGACAAGGATATAATAATCCATCCAGGCATGATCGGAGATATGGACCTCTTATATAAGAAGAGAAGGACACATAAACACACTCACAGTTTTGCCAAGAAAGGGTCACAGAACAGAGGAGCATGGAATCCTGGGAGGAAGAGCCCATTATATCCTGTTCGCTCTATAAGAGTATGAGTGGTGTCACCATACTAAAACAATAAGAGGAATCAGAGTGGAAGTGGGACAAAAAGTTTAAAGATTTTAATATATTTGTACAGTATATGCACACACACTACAGTTGGTAGGATTTAAAAAAAATTTTTTGAAAGAAGTCTCTTATGCTCAACAAGGCTGAAGTTATTTGATCAAATATACAGTAAAACTAGAATACTGTGAAATATAATTACAATTTAAAATAACAGAAATGTAATCAATGATGGCAAAGCTGAATTTTCAGCATCATTACTTCTAGTCTTGCATGATCCTTCAGAAATCATTCTAATATGCTGATTTGGTGCTCAATAAACATTTTATTATTATTATCAATGTTGTATAGTTTTATGGAAATCGTGAAACTTTTTTCAGGATTATTTGATGAATAGAAAGTTCAAATGACTAGCATTTATTTGAAATATAAATCAATTGTAAAATTATAAATGTCTTTACTGTAACTTTTGGCCAATTTAATGCATCCTTGCTCAATAAAAGTATTAATTTATATTTTAAACTTATATAAACACATGAGATTATACATACTGTCTGAAGTACTGCCAGCTTCACAGAGCCAAACTTATCCTCAACAACATGAGGCTCTTTAACGATAATGGCACCTCGTTCTCTTGCTTTCTGCAAGAAAAAAATAATAAACCTATGAGTGATTACTGCAAATTATTCCCAGGTGTTTTTTTTAACAGATAGAACATGAGAGAAAACCATAAGCACTGTAAAAAGAAAAGAAAAAAAGAAAAAAAAAGTTGCTGCCTTAAATTTTTAAGTACAATCAACTTGGATATTTAAATCATTTCACCAAAAATGTAACTGACTTAAAAAATGTGTTGCTTAACTCATAAAAAATGTTGCAAATTGCTTAACTTATTTTGATGAGTTAAAGCAATGTAAAAACATATGTTGTCAAAACTTATTGATGTTTTACAGTGAGCATTTACCTCTACCAGGAAGTCACAGCTCTCTACAGTGAAAGCTACATCTTTAACACCATCTCCATGTTTCACCAAGTGATCTCCTATCTCTGTTCAAGGAAAAAGACATATTATACAGTACGGGATGTTGTTTTAAAGATAATCAAATATCAAAAACGACAATACTCATTTATCAGTCTTACCTTTATTACCAGGATTCAAGGCAGAGGTGAAGACATAAACAATCTGGGTATAGAAAACATTGATCAGCGAACACTTCTATGTGGCTTTTTAAAATTCTGAAAAAAAAGCAGATCAAACTGGCCAGGCTTCACAATGCATAAGGAATGAAGAGGATGGACACAACCTGACTCTCACCTTCCCCTGTTTCACCGCGTGAGACACAACATCACGACTGCCTGTCTCCAGCCCACGATACGCCAAGGGCTCAAACCCCAGTTTATTACAGTAATAAGATGCCGCCTGAGATGCATCACAGCACAGAGAGGAAAACAGAGAAAATGACAAGATGGGGAGATCTGAACAAATTCATCACAAAAAAATAAAGTTAAAAGAATATGGGTAATAAAATGATATCTATATCTATATCGGTGTATACATTTTGAACATTCATATAGGCTAAATGAAACAAACTATGCACTGAATCTTCAAAGTGAAAGATCTTTTGTTTTTGTTTTTTCAACATGTGTAGTATGATAATGGCTCCATCTACTGGGGAAATCACAGAAGTGCCCAAAAAGTCTCAATATGGAAGAAATTAGTGAGTGGAGGATGGTGGTCTCTGCATCTGCAAGCTTATTGCCTCCACCCCTGAAAAGAGCCAATAGCATCTCCCTACTGGACACCTCCTCTAATATTCAATAAAACAAACTAAATCTACAAACTTATGGTGTTAAAGAATTACCTGTTTGGCATTTCCAACCCAGAAAGTGATGTGGTCGAAGCAGACAAACCTGCCCTGCTTGTGCTGTTGACATATAAAAGCAGAAACGACTGTGATGTACTAACCTTCTATTCTATAAGCAGAATTAATCTAGAGTCTGAAGAGTATAATGATGTAGCCTACAAGTAAAATCAGAATCAGAACAAAGTTCAGCATGCAGGTGGCAGTAAAATATCAGTACATTAGGAGAAAGAGGACATATTTCTTAAAGCATGCATGTATAATGCTATCATACCTTTTCACCTTTGTCAGTGTAGGATGTCTGTAGAAAAATAAATGAGAAATTTAGGCTTGTTTGAATTGTTTGGTCAGTTAGCAAATCAAATGCATCAAAATCTTAAAATGTCTTAAAAATCAAGGTTTTTTTACCATCTTTTAGTGGTTCTTGCAGACACCTTCTTCTTGGGTCAGAGTCAGAAATGAGGTGATGTGGTGAGTGCAGATGCTCCAGATGTGAATTTGTAGTGCTGTGTGTGAAACTCCGCCCATAGAGGACGAGAGCGGCACTGCATGATGCTCTGCTGTTGGAAAAGCTAGCCTACTATTTTACAGATTGATACACTATTATAATCTATAATATAACATACTTTATAATATATAATTATTATGGTTTTAAAACTATGTCTATGAAGCAACTCTAAAAATACAAAACCAGTCAAGTGTACAACAGAATAATCGATCTTTGGATTTCTGTCCGTTTTAAAAGACATGCTGCGGTTTTTGAGTGAGGTTTTGTTTTTTGTAACTTTAGAATGTTTGTCTCCGTGCAAAAGAGGAGGAACACGGTCCTTCAACCCTATTGGCTATTGAGTTGCGTTTGTAGTTTTCAGTGCGAGTATGACTATGTGAAACGATTGAGTTCAGGAGTCATGAAGATTGATGCATGTTTTTCTCTCTGAGGTAGAATTGTAAAAGTTAGGTTAAACTTACTATTAATTCCCATTTTTTTAAAATGTGCATTCGTATCCTATTTCATTATACAGTAAAACTAATTAAGTTATTATAAATTGTATTATAAATTAATTTATAGCTACTCGTGTTAGTTAAATTTCAGTATGGAAACAATTAATGTAGGCCTAAATGATTTTAAAGAACTGCATTGTCATACTGACACAGAAAACTCTAACTCCTCTCTGTCACTCCCCTTCTAACTATAAAATGCATCATGAAGGTAAACATAACGTTTAGTGTAACAGCCCCCGCTCCCCCCTTTTAAATAGCAAAATGCTTATAACCGACTGGGGACATCATTAGCAGTGACAATGTTGATGCTGAGGACAGTCATATCAGGTATGATGTAACTTTTAATTATTACTTTTATAAGTGGCTTTGGATAAAAGCGTAAACGCAAATAACTAAAACATTAAAATAATTTGCTTTATATATATATATATATATATATATATATATATATATATATATATATATATATATAATGTTTATTATAAATTCAGCATCTTATGAGGAGCTCTCATAAAGTATTTACATCAGTTTTTTGTTTGGAAATAAAGTAAAATTTGTGTGGCCCAGAAAAAAAAAAAAAAAACTCTTTACTGATTTGTGATCACAGTGCTACTGTTACTATGAATCCATCTGATGTAAGTGTGAAACTCTTATGTGTTCTCAGAAGTACAAACCTACTGAGGGCAGATATTTGAGCTGTAGTCTGGCAGTAGCTGAAATGCAAATGAGCATATGTGAGCGTTTAGGGGAAAGATGTTGATGCACATGAGGTATGTTTCTCGAGAGAACAGTGACAGTCTGTAGCCGACGCTGATTGGACAGATACAGTTCTCAGGGGAAATACAGCGCCGTTGGTCTCTCTTAGCTCAATGTGATCTCAGCGCAAGTCATAAGAGAGATCAGAGTAGAACGAAGAAACAACAAAGAGATAATAAATCATGAGACAAGCTATAAAAAGATTATAAAACAGGCATGAAGAGCGAAGAAAAGTGAAGAAAAGATCAAAGAAAGCCGAGCATCATGAATGAGCAGACAGCAGAAAACCCAGCCATTGTGCAGAAGTGGTTGCAAAAGAGGAGAAGCCGAGATGACAGAGAGAAGGAGGAAGCAAACATGCAGGTTGAAGCTGAGGAACATGATCCTGCTGTTCATGAAGAAATGGAGGAGAAGAATGAAGCAGCAGAGGCGGTTACAGGTAAAGAAAAGGAGGCTAGAATCCATTCAGTCTTCTCTTTGGTGAGGAGTCAGATCAGGACGCAGGCCGGTTTGGATCAGCGCATGGGCATAATGGATGTTGTAAACCAAATCAAGGAACTGGAGAAGAGCAAGAAGGAACATAATGAACCAACACACACAGTTGAGATCAGCTCATCTGAGGAGAACGCAGCGGATCAGGCGGTCCAGAAAGAGACTGTAGAAGAGCAAATGACTGGGGAGAATAAGAAGGAGAGAGGTGAGGAATTATGTGTAGTCTTGTTGGAGGAGATATTGTTGAACGTCGAGACATTAAAGAAGGATCTGAGAGAGGAGCTCGCTCAGCTTCGCTGCGACATGCAAAGCTACACGGAGCAGGCGCTCTGCGGCCTGGAGACCCGCCTGAGAACCCAAGCACTGGCTCGCACAACTCCCACTGCGCTTCCCAGAAACCACACAGTCGATCCCATGGAGACCAAGAAACAGAGACCTCCCAGCATGCCTCCCCTGGGAACATCTAGGAGACGAGTGCTCAACCGCACAATGACCACTATCACACCTAAAACTTGCCTACCTCTTTCCCTTGGGCCCCGCTCCAATTCAGAGCCACTAGGGGGCTGGGGTGCTGAGACCGCCTCCAATAACAGCGCTCCAACGTTGCTGAGAAGTCATCCTCCTGAGCCGTTGCCTCCTTCTCTACCTCCTGCACAGAAAGTCAAGAAGGCTTTGCGAAGCAGGACTCGCATTGGTAAGCCAGCATTCTAGAGAGGTCTGCGACCCAAATACTATTGCTGGAAAAGGTCATTAACATACCATCAGAGGAGACACCAGCATCATTCTGTACTTTCAGAATCAATGATAGAGATCACAAGATAAGATGATTCAATATGAACAGCTGCGGAGAGAGCTGTGGAGCACAAGTTTTCTCTTCTGTGCTATTCCGTGTTGTTTGTCCATGGAATTATTGAAGACAACCAAGAAAAATCCTACTAAATGAATCTCAAAGAAAAAAATAGATGCACCGAGGAGATGAATAGAATGTATAATGCTGATTACTAAGACATTGCGACAAAATATACAGGATGAGGTACAGATTAAATTAAACTCTCTCAATCTTTTTTATTTTATCACCTGTGTGCTATAATGTATCACATTTCATCACTGTAAAAAAAAGTTGCTGCATTAAATTTTTAAGTACAATCAACTTGGATGTTTAAGTCATTTCAACTTAAATTACATTAAACTGACTTAAAACATGAGTTGAATCTTGTATAACTTGTAAAAAAAGTTGAAAATTGCTTTACTTATTTTGATGAGTTAAAGCAAAGTAAAAAAAATGTTGTCAAAACTTATTGATCATATACAGGATCCTAATCTATGTATTTTAGTTCTGTCAAACTGTATTAATCAAATGAACAGTAAGGCATATGTAATGTTTTGTACATTGAAAAAAAATTCAAATTGTGATTGGCAAAATGTTATTTTGTTGTTTATGATTTTCAAAGTTGTATCAAGCACATAAGCTTATAATAATTTAGATTTTATTAATTTGTTCACATTCACTTTGCACATGTCATTATATATGTGATATTAACGATTGGATGTATTTTGTCATATTGTCAGTAATAAAGAAATGAATGCTATTCATCTGTATTGTATTTGTATTTGCATATATGTGCAGTTTCATTTAAACTTATGTGTTCATTGCATTTCATTAGTTTTTCAAGTTATGCATTTCAATTACAAAGTTTCTATTCAAATTGGTCCTATAACAGTTCTTATTATTATACATACAGGCACAGACGGCACACCTCTGCAATTTAAGAGCAATTATTGTTATTACTGCAACATCAACAGAAAGGCAGTCATATCTGAAAGATTAAAAAAGAAAATATAACTAAATGTTCCACAACACACCATAAAATAGTGCATAATCTTCGATTGTTCTATAATCAAATGCTGGCAGCGACACCTGCTGATCAAACAATTTATTATCCAAAATACATTTGTCATTTTATTGTTCTCATTGAACATCGAGTTCCCAGTCAATCCTTAACTCTCTAAAGTAGTTAAATGTATAAATAGTTTTTATGTAATGTTAAAAGAAAACAGTGATGGAAAACCCACTGTAAATACAAAACGAAAAACACACTCAAAAAAAGTTCCATACGCTGCAGGTCTGCGCAGGTTTGAACTGCGCATGCGCACGGCGCGCGTCCCCGTTTGATGACAGCTGTGCGCTGTGGCTGTTGCTAAAGGGAGGAGAAAATCTCACGACGGAGGACTTTTTTTTATCTCTTTCATTCGCAGCTAGGACCTTGGGAGGACTGTAACGAGAACTCGACTGTAAAACCGACCCGTACCCGTCGCGACTGAATTTAAAACGTAATTCCCAGCCCTCAAATTAGTCGGTAAGTCTGTTGTACGCTGTCTCGAGCTGGTTAATGTGACACTTTAGCGAGCTGAGCGTTAGCTGCTTGTTGGCCTGCTTGTCTCGGTCATGTTGTCACTTTTTGTTTTTTAACCTCGTTTTTTGCCAATCTAAGCTTTCAGGAACATATTTCGATTTCTTGGCATATTGTTACCTGACTGTAGATTTCAAAGCGCTAAGCGAGGTATTTCATTTATTGTTGCGCTATAAAACACGATGATTCTTTTGCTTTTGGTCGCTGACACACCGACTCTTGCAGCTTTTGTTGTTGTCATGCACTTCTCATTGACAGTCACTGGTGTGTTAATGCCAACTACAGTGTTGTATTTGACAGTGTAAGGCCCGTTTGAATAATTTCCTTTCAATGTGAATTCCACATGTATTTGCAGCCGATGTTTTGTTCTGTTGTCACTCGCGTTATTAGATCACGCGCTGCTATATCTCTGTGTTTACAGATGGCTCTTATGTGACTGACGTTATAGACATTTCCCATTGTTAATATTATTGTGAAAAATTATTTTCTGTGATGATGGATGACAAATGTTCAGCCATGCACACCTGCGACAGTGTTGTTTGCAGCAAATCTCTAAATTCTAGGGTTTTCATACTGGTCACTTATTTCCAGAAATAAGTGACCTAACTACCCCTAAAGGTAGGTTTAGTTAGCACATTTTTACACAATGGTAATTTGCCGTGCTTTACATAGAAATGATAAAATGTAAGAAAAATAACACTTCATTTAAAAACTATGTTAAAATAAAAATAAATGGATAAAAAAACAAAATGGCAGGAGCAGGAGTGGGAACTGATGTGATTCAACTGTTAATGAGACCAGTAGCACTATTGCGAGTTTGATGTCGCTTTATACAACAGTTCATTAAGCAAGAAGTTTATATTTAACGTTAGTTTGTTTTATACAGACATTGCTCAGTTTGTATATTTCTAAAAGCCGGCATGAATTTCACCCCATCTTTTTTAAAATGCATTTTATAGATCTTATTGTGAACAATTCTTCCGTGCTTGTTTAATTTTGTAATTTGTAATTGCCATAACTTGATCTTCTAGTGAAAATTACAGACTTCTCTCTAGTGATCTATGCAGGACTTCACCAATAATTTAGTCCCTCCACAATTGACTGCAAGATCACATTCATTTTTGAGTGCAATACCCATGTCAAAATCCATTCAACATTTGATGCATTGAACCAAGTCCCACCCTATATTTTTTTCTTTTTCGATAATCCTTATCACTTGGATGTAAGTCACAGTACAGAAGAAAATATCTGTTGCTACGTCCATTTCATTGCAACTTTAATTGCCTATGGAAATCGTCCCAAAAAGATTTGAATGGGTTTTTGGGTAATTTCAGGGGAGGGGAAACTGTAATCCATACGGCTTGCTTGCTCAAACACGCGCTGCCGGTCTTTTAGGCAACTGCCAAATCCTAGAATGCTCTTGTTTTCTAATCAGTCAGTCAGCTGTGTGTGGCTGGCACATTACGGACTGCTTTTCTGATCTGGTTCATCCCCCAACTGTTTGGCTGTCCTTATGTAGCCTCATATTGAGGGTATGAAGCTCCTCCCATTGCATCTCCTCAACACATGCCAGAGCTGTGACATTAGGTTAGCGGTGCTCTTTGAGTAACAGACTGGAGTTTATTTGATGCATTATCTATTTTAGTGGGGCTCATATCTCAACACCTCCTTTCACTATTGTCTTGAATGCTCAATAAGGATGTTTCGTGATGCCAATTTACTCCTACCTCTACCAAATGTCCTTATATTGAAGTTCTGTGTCCTGATGAACCATTTCAGCGTTAGTGGGATGTTTCGCATTTTTAACAGGCTGCAGTTTTCTGTCATGTGACTGAGGCAATGTACAAACTGTTGAGGTGATGCTGAGGTCAAGCAGGATGTGTTTTCAGCAGGGTCAGGAGTTAGGAAGTGTGAAGCTCCAGATAGTGTGTGTGTGTGTGTGATCATGAGTGAGAGAGAGTGCACTGACACATATAGTAATTTCAGAGGGGCCCTTAGCATATTTTTATTGGCGCCTTGCTGTTGGTATTTGGCAAAACTGAGAAAACTGACAATTCATGAACATCATGTGCTTGTAAACATATTAGCATGTGATTCAGCTTCTTCTGAGATTTAACAGTTGTTTATTTCAGTTTGGTGCAATGGTTCCAGAACTATTTATTTATATTTATGATGACTAGGCCTATGTGATTCTGGATAAATTGAGAATCTAGGGCTGCCCTCGTCATTTAATCGATTAGTTGACTAATCACGCTTTTGTATTAATAAGCCATAATGAGCCTTTAATTGCCTATATATTACATAGCCTAATCAGCGCTCAAACGCACACATAAAGCTTTCAACAGCGCATCGGCAAACTTAATGATTATGAGTTTGTCTTGAAAATACAGAAAGAGACTGTCTAAACATTTTAATAATTTATTGATAATGTTTTCTGTGTTTTTGGCAGTAGAGATTAGGCCTAAGTCATGAATGCTGACTCGTCATCTCCGCATTAGTGGACACGCCTAGCTGCTTAAAAGTAGCCTAGATATTTCAAGCTTTCTATAGATTTAATTCTCATGTCTGTGAGGCAAGTATACACTGAGTTTCAGTTTGTTTTGTGATGTGACTGAGACCAAGACGGCAAAAAGCGCATCCTGATTGTTTTCATTATTTTACAAAAGCACATATTTTAAGTTAAATGCAAGTGATGGTGCCGGCACCTTAATTAATGACAGCATGGTGAATGTAGTACATCTGGATTACATTCATACTACGCACACTCATGTGATATAGAACATAGGCCTACTTTGTTAGCGGTTGTGAAGTAATTATTTATTCTAAATAGGCTAAGTGCCTACTCAAGAGATTTCTGATGCAGCCCATACTTGTTTAACCAAAGTTAAAGTCAAAGTTACTTTTAAAAGGTAATTTACTCTATTTTGATCTCTACCATAGACATCAGTGTTTATATCCAAACTATTAACTTTTATCTCAGGACTTCTGTGTAATTTGAATTATTGTAAAACAGAAATAATGATAATGTGTGTGGTTGAAAAGACTGTTTGTGAAGCTCTTTCATACCTATACATGACAACTGCTCTTTCTGGGTCAGCGGCAGCACCAACGCAGATTTGAATGTTTGCTGCGATCAATCCCGAATCATCTAGGAATAAGATTGTGTGGGTGTTTGAATCGAGATTGTGATCGTTTAACGATTAATCGTGCAGCTCTATGATGACTTTAAATAAGAATGCACCTATTAAATTCTGTCAGATACAGATATGGAATAATTATTTTATATGGCTGATAACCAGTAAATGACTGATAGCCTTTCAGATATAAAAAAACAAACAAAAAACTGTTTTAACAGTTATTTAACAGGCAATAACAGTTATAGTCATGTAGCCTAATTGGTGCAACTTTATTGTTTTAGGTTATATCTATTCCAAAATACATTTTCTTGATGGTAATTGAAATACTTTTACTGGATTTTATATGACAGTTGTATGCTAAAATAAAGAAAAAATAGTGAAATGGACTTAATGAATGCCCACTTCGGAAATACTTTTAAACACAGTTTTAGGGGAGTGGAATATTTGCTGTATTTCTTTATTTTTGAGGAATCATTTGTTGGCCTCCTCTTTCCGTACATGACCACATTTTTCAGATCTGTCAACAACTTCTCTATCTACAACACAAGAAGTTTTATGACTGTTTCTGAGAGCCGCTTGAATTTGTCATTCTCAGGAGGCTTAGGCTATGTCATCTGTGTGTGAACTTCTGTTTGTTTTGATTGGTCACTTGGTTATTGGCAGGCATGCTATTTTTGGCTCGCTATTCCATCAACAGTCAATTTTTCTGAGGTGTAATTTTGTTTCCATGTAATGGCATGCACAGGTGTGTCTTAGATCCTTGATGTTCTTGTGACTTTTTTTGTGAGATTTCAAAGATGTCTGCTTTGCTTGGTACACTATTTTTGTGAACCACAGAGATATTGTTTCACATTCTCTAAAGAGAGCAGAAAGCATCCTGGGTTGGAGACATTTCCGCACAGTACTCCCACACTCATGTACACCAGGCTGGTGCAATGAAATAGATTTCTCAGAGAGACTTTGTGCTTGGTTATGGGATTTTCAGTGGTCAGTTAGATACCAGTAGAAGCGGAAAAATGCAGATCTGAACACCTTAAAAAGGCTTTCAGTAGGGCTCCACTGACCAAGTGTTATCTCTTTGCGTGCACATTTATGTATTTGTAAATGGAAATGTGGTTGGGATGCTTGGCCACTGAAAGAGTATCCCACTCCACATCACATCCCCTGCTAGTCACATTAGCTGCCTCTATTTCTTAGATGTCTCTTTGTGCTCATAATTGCCATGAAATTGAAAATTGTATACTTCCACTCTGGATTTCTCATCTGCTCAGTCACTCCACAATACTGTCCATTGCAGAGTCAGACTGCATTCGTTGCTTAATGTGTGGGTAATTTCTCTCATGAGTGGTTTGGTCTTGTGCATTGTAGTAAACATGTGAAAGTGCGTAATGTTGCATCCAGCCTGTGATTCATATCCCGCAGAGCTTCTTAATGCTGTGCTTTAAGGGCACTGAGAGCAATGATTCAACCAGATGCAAAGAGGAAGAAGAAATGAAAAACGGATCCTCGTTAAGGCACCAACCTAACCTGAGAGTTATGCTTTGAATACCAGTGTTATAAAATTACTGATGTAAATGTTCCCTAACAGAGTTTGTTTTTTTTGTTGTTTTTTTTGTCATTGATTTACAACTTTGGATTGTTACAACTGTGTACTCGTTTCTGGTGCTCAGGTACTCAAAAGTAATCATTTTATTATGTTATTATATGTTGTTATATGTTATTTATTATATATATATATATATATATATATATATATAAGCATTTATGAACCTCTTGTCCAACAAAAGACATTTAATAACATGCTTTTACTCCAAACTCACTTCATAACGACAGTTGAGCATCCTTATGTGAGATGATGTGGCTTCTTACACCAGAATAAGGCAGTCGTGTGTTTATAAGTCATGTTTAATCAATCAAAGCGTTTCAATCTTCTGTTTATTAAGGTACAGCAATGATGGCCAATAGGGATTTCCTGGAATGATGCGTGTTATCTACTTCTGCGCAGGGCGTATTTGGCGTGTCTGCTTTAGAGCGCCCTCTGGCGTTGAGATGGAGCAGCCGCACTGCTCTGACAAGCTGCGCGTAAAATAATCGCAGCCTTTGCCAAAATCGCATGTGGTTTCATTGCGATTAATTGTGCAGCCCTATTAAATATTAAGTATTGTTGAAGGTTGCATGAAACAGAAGTGGCTCTTATCTTTTCTTCCCTGTTGCCGCCCCCCCCCCCCCCCCCCCAAAAAAAACAAAACAAAAAACGGATAAATCATTTATAACAAACACTACAAAACAACATTTGATAATTATAAAAAAAAACCAAACAAAAAAAAACATTTGAGCACCAAATCAGCATATTAGAATGATTTTTGAAGGATTATAAAGCCTGTAGTAATGACTGGTGGAAGTTCTGCTTTGCCATCATAGGAATAAATAAAATTTTCAAGTATATTGAAGTAGAAAACAGTTATTTAAAATATTAATAATATTTCACGGTACTACTATTTTACTGTATTTTTTTATCAAATAAATACAGCTCTTGTGTGTTTAAGAGACTTTAAAAATGAAAAACATTAAAAACTCTTCCCGATCCCAAACTTTTGAATATTAATAAATTTGTTCAAATTCAAATTAATATATAAAATGATTTAATCAGCTAAAATTAGATCAGGAATCTGAGTAAATTTGCATACAATGAATTGACATGGTAAAATAACAATTATATTCAAAGAATATTTTTGTCAAAAGTTAAAAAAAATAAATAAATAAAAAGTACAGTTTTGAGTTTAACAAGTTTTGAGAAAGGTTGATGTCTTTAGACTAGGAAGACACCAAGTCTAATGCCAAGTTAGTGTACTGTGTGTGTGCATTCGAGTGCCGTCGGCTTGCTCAATCCGTACATGCTCTTCAATCAAATGAAAGCGAGATCAGTCATTTAATCACAAGAAAATTGTAGCCTAGTGAACTGTAACTGTAACAGCATTGGACTGTAATTGATATGGCAGTACTGATATATCAGCAAGTACCCCAAAATAATTTATTGGTATTTGTACTTGACCTTTAAAAAAGTTATCTGTACATCCCTACTTTAGTCCCCTGGCCTATTTTCTTGAATACGTTTTGACATTTTTGTTCTCTTGCATAAGAATACACTAAGCACACATCCATCTCTCTCTCCATTCCTCCTCAGAGTGACTGAGTCTGCTCTACCTGATCAAATGCTGTCAGATCTAATCCAAATGCTGCTCTTGAGAACAGAGGAACTGAAAAAAGGACCTTCCTCCTGTTCCCAATGCTTTTAGAAAGTGTGCCTTTCTATGTGTTGCTAAAAACAGCATCGGCTGCAGTCCAAAACCTGAAAAAAGTGTAAGTAGACTAATCTTTGGGTTTGAGTTGCTTGTGAATTTATTGCTGCTGACGTTGAGTCAGAGGATTGCAGTGTGTCTTATCTTAATGCTTACCACCTAACATCCCTGGGACGTTAGAAACACTGCTGCATACTAACTTATTTATCTCAGCCTGTGTCCTTTTGTGTAAGGTGTGAAACGTTTCCATTTTTCATAGATCCTTTGATGCTTTGTTGATATTTTTGATCATCGAAATAGGGTGACTGCGTCTTGAAAATATTCTTGGCTGCTTCAACTTCCTGTACCAGAAATTTGGCAGTGCAAGAAAAGCAGCGTGTTAGTTAAAATGCCTCTTTTTAGTTCTCTGTGGTCCTATTATGGTCCAGTTTATACTTTCCTTCACTGCATGGCTGCAAGATGTTTTGTCTAATATGTTTAGTGTGAGAAAAATGGGACCATTTTGATGATAGATATTTGGAAACCTTTAGTTTCATTTCTGTTTGCACAATTAATCAAATAATTCTTAATTTTTTTTTTAGATTTGTTTTTTTACTGGTTTAAAATAAATGATTAAACTATAAAAGTCAATCTTAAAGGGATAGTTCACCATAAAATGAAAACGAAGTACTCATGTAAATTAAATGTCCGGCTGAATAGCACACAAAAGGCACACAAATTGTGAGAAGTCAAGATACAAAAACGTGACCCGAAATACAATCCATGCCTTCTTCTCTGAGGTCCATAAAAAAAAAGAAGGGCGTACGGCATTAGAACAACACCAGGCTGAGTTATTTATGACTTAATTTTAATTTTAGAGTAAACTATCCCTTTAATAAAGAATTATAAATAAGAGATGCCATTACTGTCTTCAAAACATAGTTCAAAATAGAGATACTATTTATTTTAATGATGCATCTTGCTATCTATCTAAGCAGCATTCCTATCACTGTTTCTGTACTGGAGGTTAGCCTAAATTATAAAATATTTTTGTCATAAAACATTTAAAAAATATAGATTTTCTTAGAAAAGTTTGTCTGTATGAATGTTTTTGAAATCATTTTTTATGCAGATTTTTTTAAATGGAAAAATACAACAAAAAAGCTAAAGAGCAGCATTCATTTGAAATATAATTCTTTTATAAGTTAACATTATAAATAGGCCTATGTGTAAGGTCTTAAAAAGAAAAATCTTACTGACCCCAAACTTTTGAATGATAATATACTTAAAAGTATCTTGCTATTACCATCTGATACCATATGGCCAAGTTTAGATCTTTAGAAAAGTAGACCTAGTTGTTTGCTTTGATTCATAGATTTTCTTTGATAAGCTTATTTAATGCGTACTCAGTGTAACACAGCACATGCCTTTGCTATTTATAAGCTTATTGACACTTACAGTAAAGCACAAAAGCCAATACAGCTACCTTAAACTTTCTCAGAATAGAAGTAGAAAGTAAGTGAAAGGGTGGCCTTTTCCTCTGCCCCCAAGGCTAAATCTTCACATACCTCTGCATTCAACCACAAAACACAGTGAGCGCATTGATGTGCTTTATTTGGCAGGATGACAAGAGGTTGAGCTGATTCAGGAGTGAGTGGTACAAGAGGCCTCCGCGGATGTACTGATATTCCGCTCTGTGTATTTGTGGGCCGCTACACGGATGCGCAGGGGCCCGGCTCAATCGAGGGCATCTCGGGGCTGCTCTTCATCCCACGTTCTCCTGTGTAACCGTGCTTTACAAAGACCTCTTTGTGTCTCAGGAACGGTCCATGAAATTATTAGAATTTTCTGCATTTTCTCTCGTTTGAATGTTTGCATGTGCTTTCTGTTTGTCTACATCCCTCCACTATGTGAGAAGGCGAAGGCGACTAATGTGATTTACATATTGTTTTTTTGGCCATTCATAAAACAAAGTGCCTGCAGGTCTGGCTGGTAATCTCAATCTACTACAGCATTTTTAAGATCAGAATTTTTATTGGTTAACATAGTTAATGCACTGTGAACTAACATAAATGTGAATGTTTTTATTTACTAACTTTAACAACGCGCAACACATTTTTACAGCATTTATTACACTTTGTTAATGTTATTTAATGCATTAACTATAATGTTAACAAATGAGACCTTATTGTAAAGTCTTACCATTTAAATTTTAATAATTTTGTTTTGTGAATTAGTCTTTTTTTTCTTCTTTTTTTTAGCTTTACTGAAATTGAATTAAAAGTATTAGTAATTTTAGTACTTATTTGTATTTATTTCAGTTAGTTGCCAAGGCTACATTTCTGTTTATCTAGTTCTGAAAATCTAGTTTAGATTTAATATTTATATTTTATCATCTTGTTTTCAATTATCAGAAACATTTTTTTAATAGTTTTAGTTAACAACATTGACTGATTTACATATTTATTTTTTTATAGCTCTGGAACACTTCACTCTGATTGGTCCTTCACTGTATTATTTTGAGCTTATTTGTAGGGTAACTGACTGTACATTATCTTTCACTTATATATGATGGATTTTGTATTTCAGCAACATTAGAAATGTAGTTTGAACTGGGCCCTAAAATACATTGGTGACCAAAAGCAAATTGCATGCAAAGAGCATGTCTTTGTTTTTTTTCTGAATAGTTTGTGTTCAGGCTGTGATAACTGGGGAAGGATACTGTCTAAAAGACAGCATTTTATGTGGTCTTTGCATTGTTAGTCATTATGTTAGTGAATGATTTAACAATGGATTATTAATGGATTTAACGGTTGTAAAGTCCTTAATACTCTTAGCTGCATTGGTGTAGAATGATTTTGGTCAAAGATTATGGCAGAGTTTGTGCATGGCATCAGTTTTGCACACAAAACCAATAAGCAGAAATGATGCATTTCATGCCTTGCTTCTTTTTACGGCAGTTTCATGGGGTTAAATGAAACGCATCGAAGCTAAGTGCGTAGTTGCCATTGCTGTGTGCTGACTCTGGGTTAAAAAGGTGAAGTAATTAAAAAATGCTTTACTTCAGCATGCCCTTTGGACCTTATAAAATTTGTGCATTTTTTTTATGCTGTATGCCCGTGTTTATAGTCTCATAAGTTCCCTGTACGAAAATTGCTCTATTCTCTCCTGTCTCAGAGGAAATAGAGCAGTCTTCCTGTTTAAGCCTGATTGTTTGTCTTACACAGTTGGATTTGCGCTATTCAGCAGCTCTGTTTATTGACTTTATCTCTAGTGATTTTACTTTCATAATAGGCCCCACGTGCTTTTGGCACATAAGGTATGTGTAATATTGAGATGTGCGGTCCAGCTGTTATAATGGGGGTGTATTACTGAATCCTTGTTGGGACAAGTTAGGGTTAGATGTTGTAGTGACACTACACTCCAAAGGAACCAAACCTGCTGCAGGATAAATACTTCTGCTTACTTCCCAGAAGTAATTATACCTCTTATTCCAGTGATGACTGGTTTGACATAGGGCTGGGCAGTATATTGAGTTTGTATGATATATCAATATATTTTTATAAATGATATAGGATGAGGCAATACAGTTTATCGATATACAATAGTTTGATAATACGAGCGGTTTTGAAAAATTGCAGAGGACACGGAGTGAGCTGTTGAGGGGAAAGTGCATAATCCAAATTGTCCAAAACATGAGACATGCCTTATATGTTATCCAAATACTGGGATGTATATCGTGCATCTCCATTCAGCCAAAAAAATACAGAGATCCATATCACCCAGTCCTAGTGTGTGACACATCCACACTAGATTTGGCAAGTAAACAATGTTTAATTAAAAATATAAATGTGTTTTTTCAGTGCAAGTATAAATGTGAACAACTGAGACAACGGGGAAAAATCCCTATTGTTCGGCCTGAGAACCTTGGCCAAAATAGCTTTATTTGATGTGAATGAAAATGTCCTGTCCATCATACTTTTGCATTAGACATGCATTTTAACATAGCCTAGCTCTTTATACAAATGTTTGGTCACACTTTAAATTAGAGTCCAATACTCACTATTAACTATGACTTTTGCCTCAATAAACTCCTAATTACTGCTTATTAATAGTTAGTAAGGTAGTTGTTAAGTTTAGGTATTGGATTAAAGGATGTATAATATGGTCATGCAGTCTATGGCATTAATATGTGATTTATAAGTACTAATAAACAGCCAATATCCTAGTAATAAGCATGCTAATAAGCAACTAGGTAATAGTGAGAATTGAACCCTAACCTAAAGTGTGACCAAATTTTTAGTTTAAAAAAACCCTCCAAACTGTTAAACACAGTTTACTGAAAGTTAGACGTGTCACATTACATTTTAACTTAATACACAATGACATATTTAGAGAACTGTCTGTGGAAACTTTTATCCAGGTCAATGCAAAATGTCTAGTAGATTTATTCTAGTCAACTTGATGTATTTTGTCTTGAACAACAGACAGATCTCATTCAGTTGACTAGAATAACTATTCTAGACTGTCTGTTCTTCTGTCACTCACAGCCTCTTTTTTTAATTCATGTCTAATTAATTATGGCATCGGCTCCAACTGAAGTCTATTGCGTTTTGATCAGTATTGTCTCTGAACCCCTTTTGAAAACCGTTCCTCAAGTTTATGTCAGTTTCCCATCGGGGTGGGTGGTAAAACCAAAAAACTCATGGAATGAGTAATTTTTTTATTTTTTTTTATCATGGTAACCGTGTTATTAATTTAGAAGAAAAATGTGTCCCAAAAATACATTGATGCATTACTTATTTTTTCCATTGCTTAGTGAAGTAATGTTCATAAATGAAAAGTTCTTCTCATTTTATTTTCTTTATTTGAGACTTGATGTATGCAACTACAAGGTATGATTATTTATTACATGAATTAGAAATCTGTCATCAGATCAAAAACAGCTTCACATTACTATTAACAACAGTAATACATTATAAATAAGTCTGCTATAGCGTGGTTTATACTGCTCAGATTTGTTACTCATAGTTTGCCCATCTCTTGTATTGAATTTACATAATATTCTGGTGACATAATTCTTTCAATACTTCTACTTTAGCCTACTTGTTTTGCTGTCTATCTGCAGCGCCGTGGCTGAGCTGAACGATGGTGAAGCCAGACATTCACACTCTGGCCCACCACCTGAAGCAGGAACGGCTGTACGTGGCATCAGAGAAGCAGCTCATCCAGCGCCTCAACAATGAAGTGCTAAAGACAGCAGAGAGGCTCTACCGCGCAGCCTGGATTGCCAAACAACAAAGGATCAACCTCGACCGCCTAATCCTAACCAGGTGACTGCACTGTGCACTCCAGACCAGTAAAACCAGGAGACTCTCCTTGTTATTTTCTTTCATGACTCATTACCTGATTACCTGGTTAACTGAACTGGAAGAATCACTAAGATCACATTGCAGATTATCTCTGTGGTAGGTGGCTGAGGAAAGAGCCAAATGAGTGTTTTGGCTTGGCAAATTCTGACATCTGATTGACTAATACTTTCTTTTATGTCTTTCATCATTTTAGACTTCGTTAGAAAGATTTGTCATCTTTTACTCAAACTCATACAGCTTTGGAATAACATTAGGGTCTTTTTTTTGCGGAACAGAAAAAAATAAATGAAGAATGTTCCGGACACTTTTTTTTCAAATAAAACAGCTTGGTTTTCCATTCACTTTCATTATATGGAAGAGAGAGGCCTGTACATTCTCTAGTAGTTCTACTTTTGTGTTACATGGAAGAAACAAAGTTTTGGTTTGGAAAATCATGAGGGTGAATAAATGACTCGCTCTTAAAAAAAAAGGTGCTGAGTCAGTTCGATCATACTCATGCGCTGTGAGAGGAGTTTTGTGCGTGCACACTCATGAAGCGCACACCCAGAAATCTCAGTCAGTGCGTGAATACTGTAGGGTAAAGTAAAGTAAAGTAAAGTAAAACATGAACTGTTACCTGATTTAAGTAGCCTATAACGAGTGGTTCCCTACATTATTACAGGACGTGTGCAGGTCAAGAAGTTCCATGAACGCAAACATCCAAAGCGCGCGCCCCGCAAACCTGCATCTCAGTGCGTGAATACTGAATTAAATTGTCTTTCACGTCTTGCGCTTGTACGGACGAATTCACACAATATTATGTAATAACGCCCGTCTTGGCGAGTATCCTATAGTAAACAAAGTCGGTTATATCTCAAATGAACGTAGCCATGTTCAAATGCGGTCCGTGCGTTCGGTCTTAAAGGGGCAGCAGTTTGATAAACCTGTTTCTGTATTTTAATGTTAATCAAACAAAGGACAAAGAAATACTCATTGCTTTTGACTAAATAGGCTACCCTTTTCAACTTTACAAAAATATCTATCTATATATAATTTATACAGTAATGAATATGCTTTTTTTCCACATTTGATTACTTTATTCAAATTTCTGTACCTGTTAGATCTACTTGAAAAACTCTAAAAACAGTTTATTTCATTTGTATCCTTTCTTTGTTCTATTGTATTTATTTGTCCTATGTGTAATTTGATTGTTTGTTCTTATTTTGTTACTGACTGCTTACTTGTTTTAAATTCACATTAATTAGGTTGGTAGTTTTTGTTGTAGTATCAAAATTGGATTAAATAATTGATATTTCACTGGTTTTGACAAACATTTGAACTGCTGACCCGATCCTCAGCACTGAGCCCTGCTGAAGCAGCTCTAAATATGTGCTGTGCTATTAAATGAAAGATAAGATATGATAGAGCAATAGAATGAACAGTGACCGTAACAGAAGCTCATACAATGCATTTTAGCAGGCTTAATTAAGCATGAAAATAACTGAAAGAAATATATATTTGATGAACAAATTAAGCCAACTAATATGATTTATATTCTTTTGGTTTATCTACTAATACATTTAAAAATTACAAATGCAGTGAAAATTCAGGGATCGGTTACGGTATCAGTATCGACGAGTACCAAAAATGAAAGTATCGGTATCGGACTCGTTCTGCAAAAAGTGGTATCGGGACATCCCTACTGAATTGAGTTCTCTTTCACGTCGTCTTGCACTTGAACAGACAAATTCAAGATTTAAAATGCCCATCTTGGAGAGTATCCTCATAAACACAGTCGGTTATGTCTTATAGTCCCCCTGAAGCCAATAATTTTATCCCTTAAAACTCGTCTTTGATCACCAAAATGACACATTTAAATATTTTTTCCTGTGAAAAAAATGTCTTCATGTCTTTAAATAGCTTGTATGTAACTGTACACCCTTGCTTCATTTAGTATACGCGGATCCATGAGTATGCTAATTAATTAGTCCCGCCTTCACTCACTCACTCAGCTCAGAGATCCACTCGCTCGGTCAACTTACTGAGGTAAACACTGCAAAATGGTATCGCTCTTTACAAAGTCTGACACATAACGGTAATTCATATAATTAGCCTTTTGCTTGACTGTTATCAAACAGCTAATAATGTTTTGCTAATGTTACACAAACCATGTTCCCGTTCGCCACCTCAGAGTCAGACAGCTGCCTTCTAACAATCAGTATCCTTTGAAACTCAGCACGTCAGTGGAGAGAGGCATATTATAGTTCATCATAACATTGTAAAATACATCATATACATAATTCACACGCTGTTTTGCTAAAAGTACCCAATTTTTCATATCAACAGAAAAATATACCGGGATAACTTGGCTTCTCTTGAGACTCCCCTTCTTCAGAGCAGTCATAGTTGATGATATGCTAAAGCCCGCCGGCACGTTGACGTGATTGGTTACAAGGTAGTTTGTGATGTAAGAAACACCAGCGATTTCAAACCGCAATTTCGCTAAACCACGTCTTTAGATCTATGCATTTTTAAAGAGAAAATACTCTGCAATGGTGCTTGGAAATTTTCACATGGTTTGTCTTATAGCATATCAAAAACACCACATGGATAAACAACATTAAAAACTTGATTTTCACCACAGGTTCTGACACAATGAAAACAATAACTATTATAATTTAATTATTTATTTCTTTTTGTGGTGGGGCCAGTGAACATTTTGACACGGCAAGTA